>NW_004955420.1:23330323-23341872 GCF_000276665.1 Chinchilla lanigera | reverse complement strand
GCTGCCTGTCGTGTAGTCAGGCTTGACTGTCCATTTCTGTTTGATAATGCGCTGGGCCAACTTGACCGTGTCCAGCTTGTGTTTTCCTTAGTTAGAAAAATATATTTTGTTTCCAACTTGCTTCAAGGACTCATGTCTGGGACAGACTGGCCCAGTCAAGGACCCATTTAACTCCACTTGCTCCCCTCACAACCCCTCCCCTCCTTCTCAGAATGTCAAACAATTCCTTTTAAGTAAACCTGCTTGACAATATAGCGCATAATTCTTGTATTCCGTGTAACCAGTCATGTAATAGCCTGCTATCAGCTGTGTACTTCCCACTCGCAAACCCTGTTTAAACTGAACTCAGCCTGACGCTGGGCTGCTGATCTGAACCTCTGCGTTCCCCAGCCTGCTAGTGCTAGCGTAATGAAAGTTGCCTTCTGACTCCTGGGTGCAGAGTCTTCCATTTGGATTGCTATTGGTTTTTCCGCTACACTTGTAGCTTTGTTCCTGGCTCCCAGCTCCCCTCTTAAGAAGCAACCATTGTTAGTATTTTCTCAAGTGTCTTTCATGTTACTTTATTGTCCATCACCTTGTCATTTGTTTTAGGTGCTTTTTGGTAGACAATATAAGCCCACATCGTGGGCTTTGTTTCTCGCTCTCTCTCTCTCTCTCTCTGGTTGGGGGTAGGACAGGGTCTCACTGTGTAGTTCAGGCTGGCCTTGAACTCACTATGTACCCCAGGCTGGCCTCAAACTCATCCTGATCCTCTTGTCTCAGCCTCCTGAGTGCTAGGATTACAGGAAGAAAAGATTTTTAAGGGGCTATACTACAAAAAAGGAGGAGGAGGAGGAAGAGAAAGAAAAGGACGCCCATGCTTGCTGTGTCTTGCTATGTGGTGCCGTTCTTCATGGCTGTTGTAGAGGTTGGCACACCCAGGGGGACAGGCTGAGGGTGCTCTGGAAACGCAGGGACCAGGTTGGCACACAGAACAGCAATGACCTCTAGGGGGCACTGTTGCCTAACTCCACGCAGCACCCTCAGGCATTTCATCCCCAGTCAACCACAGGGGGTGTTGCCTGTTAACTATTTAGGTTTCCTTTTGAAAATCCCATTGCATTTTTGAATTAAATTTCTCCTAAAAATTCCCAACCTGTTTCAAGTGAACTATGAAGAAAGTTTTGTTTTGTTTTGTTTTGACAGGGTCGAGTTATGCAGTTCAGGCTGGCCTTGAACTCACTATGGAGCCCAGGCTGGGCTTGAAATCTCAACCTCCCTCCTCCCTCAGCCTCTCCCAAGTGTGGGGATTACAGGTGTGCATGATGGTGCCAGGCTTGAACTGGTGGCAGTGTTTATGTTCCCTGTGTTTTAACCACAATTCAAAAAGAAAATGAGCGTCAGCTTTGCTGGAGCCCCAAATTACTTTTGTTTATCTAAAGTTGATTGGACTTTCAGCTACTGACTAGCAACAGCCATTCCTTCAACAAATATTTATTTGAGTATTTGTCATGCACCGGTTACTCATCAAAACACCTGAGACAAAAGGAATAAAGCAAATAGAAAGCTCTGATTTTCACAGAGCTTACATTCAGGACTGACTGGCATGTAAGATTCATTTGGAAATCTACATGCAGATACAGATAGTCCCCACCTGCAAAGGTTTGAGTTTTGTTTTGATTTTTTGAGACAAGGTCTTGATGTGTAGTGCAGGCTGGCCTTGAATTCACCTCAATCTTCCTACTTCAGCCTCCCAAGTGCTGGGTACAGACACGCTCCAGATGCATGCAAGGTTTGAGTTTTGTTGTTTTTTACTTTATGAAAGTACAAAAGTGATATTCTGTATTTTTTTAAAGACAGGGTCTCCCTACGTAGTCCAGCCTGGTCACAAACTCACAGGGCTCCTCCTGTCTCAGCCTCCTCAGTGCTGGGATTACAGGCCTGTGCCACATCCATGCCCAACTTCAAAAGTGATATTTATTCCGTAGAAATTATACATTGAATTTGGTGTTTTGATCTCTCAAGTCAGTGATCTGCAGTACAATATTATCTCACAAGTTAGAGCAGAAGCACAAGTGTAAACAGTACTCTACAGTGGACGGGTGGCCAGCAGTTTAAATATTATGTTTTACATTTTCGCATCCCACTAAGTCTGCAAACTGTCCATTTATGCCAGGTGTGGCAGTACATGCCTGTAAGCCCAGCAATCGGGAAGCTGAGGCAGGAGGATCACAGCAAGTCTGGGGCCAGCCTGGCTGCCTAGTGAGTTCAAGGCCAGCCTGGATTACACAGCAAGACCCTGTCTCAAAAAAAAACCAAAAGAGTCCATCTGTGTGTATATATGAGATACTATTATCTTTATTATAAAATAGGCATCATGTTAAATTATTTCACCCAACTGAAGGCTAATATAAGTGTGCTTAATGTTAACTAGGCTAAGTTATGATGTTGGGTTAGCTTAGGTGTATTAAATGCATTTTTTACTTACTATATTATTAATTTACGATGGCTTTATCAGGATGTAACCCCATATGTCAAGGATCATCTGTATATTAATTTATAAAAAGAATCAAAACAGTCAATCGAAAGTGCAGTCCTTTAACATATGAAAAGATATCTTCATTTCACGCAAAGTGAAAGAAGTGCAGATTTAAACTACACCTGCACCCATAGATGGGTAAAAGTCCAGACTGTTGGCAAATGCCGTGGTGGTGAGGCTGTGTGGGGCAGGCACTGCTGCTATCAGGGGAAAATGGCACGTGCTAGGCCACGTGGACGGCGAGAAGCCACACATTTCACACCGGCTGCTCCTGGGCCTGCACAGGCTTCCCAGAGAGGCCCCTGCCTGCTGTGAATTGTATCCACTTTGAACTGGTTACCCCACTCTAGGAATGAATTCTGGGCTGAGGACATAGCTCAGCAGTGCATCACCTGCCCAGCAAGGATGAGGCCCTGGGTTCAATCCCTGGTAACAAAAAGGGAAAAAAAAAGTGGAGGAGGAGAAAACCTCCCCAAAAAAGGAATAAAAAATGAAAGAGAATGAATTCTAAGAAATAAACACAGATTGGCAATGTATCTCCTCATATATTTATGAGAATATTATTGAAGCATTACTTGCAATCACAAAAACTGCAAACAGTCTAAACATTTAGCAATAAAGAAATGGCTAGAAATTATGACAACTGTGGAATCACTGAAAACAGCAAGTCTGTCTGCATTCCACCATCTGTTAAAATCAAGTTGCAGACACAATGCTGGCATTAATAACAGTTACATTACAGGAGTCCAATGCTGTTCCAAGGGCTTTTCACATATTACCTCATTTAATTCTGACAACAGCCTTATTTAATCAGTACTGTTACTGTTCCACTTCGAAGGTGAAGAAGTGCAGGCAGAAAGAGATTCACCAACTAGGAAATGAGCAAGCCCAGAATGGAATCCAGGTTGTCTGGCTTGAATACCAGCATATAATCATATGGTGCACTGTCTCAAACATAATTCTAAGTTTGAATGTGTGTGAGCATTTGAATGTATACCCATGGCTGAATAGCTCTGGATATACAAACAGAGAATAGCAGTCATTCACCCTTATGATCTAGGGGCTGGCAGAGGCAGGTACTGTTAAAGAGTGTAGTACCACATCTGCATACCCTTGGCAAAGGTCAAAACTCAAAGCCCAGTTTTTACTGAATACACATAGCTGTTGTGTCATTATAAACTCAAAAATGCATAAGCCCAGCTGAGCATGGATGCACACACCTGTAATCCAAGCACTCAGGAGGCTGAGGCAGGAGGATCACTGCAAGTTGAAGCCCAGCCTGGGCTATATATTGAGTTCAAGGCCAGTCTGAATTATAAAGCAAGACCCTGTGTCAAAGACAAAAAACAAAAACAAAAACAAAAAAAATGCAAGTCAAACCTTCATTTTGTTTTGTTTTGCTTTGCTTTACTTTGCTCTGTTATGTTTTGTTGTTTTTGTTTTTTTGAGACAGGATCTCACTATGTAGTTTAGGCTAGCTTAAACTCCTGGTGATCCGCCTGCTTCAGCGTCCCAAGTGTTGGAATTACTGGTATGCGCCACCAGGCCTGACCCTAAGTCAAATCTTTTTAAGTGGGCGCCCTCTGTGATGGCTATAACTCCTCAGCTATAGGCTCCTGAGTTATAGGCTATACTCTTGAGGATAGGACCTCTAAATGACATAAGGAAAATATTACAATTCCCATCGTGCTAGATGTCAGAGTTCATGTTCCCCAAAACTGAAGAATGAACTTTAAGGAACAGCGGACATTAAAAGTAAGAAAACTTTTTTGGGGACAAACAGTTCCTGGGGGCGCAAGTGGGTTGCCCCAGGCCCCACTTTCTAGAGGAAGTTTTATAGAGCAAAATCACGAGGTGTGCACAAAATCCTGAGATGGGTACAACATGGGACAAAACTGATCAACCAACAAGATTACAAGCATAGCTTAGGTAATGTTGATCCCATCAGGGAGCAAGTCATGGGGCAAGTGCACACGGAAAGAACAAGGACTTTTGTTGGAAGAGATGAGTTAGGAGGTCCTGGTCGCCCACATGGGTGACTGATGTCTCTCTAGACTTTATTGGACCAGGTGATCCAATTATAGTATATTGCTTATCTTTTGAGGAGGCATGTAGGCCTGGTCATTTGTCTTTATCTTGAGGCCTGGCCTTCAGTGGATGCACCTGCAGCCATAGTTGTAATGTATTTTCATCCTCTGCACCAACTGCCTTGAGGGCCTAGCCCTATCTGACTATCTATTATATTTCTACCTAACTCAGCTGTCTAAATTATTCCCCCTCTGAAGAGGTACCCTAACTGCCCTGAGGGGGCAAGAAGCAATGACTGCTGTGGCTATTTCTGGCTGAACGAGGTCACAGTTGTGATGGGCAGTCAGAGATACTCCACAGAGGGTCTATCTAAAGGGCCTCAATAGGTGCCAGTAATTCTCATTCTGGGCAAGCATACAGATTTAAGTCTGGAAGAGATAAGGCCAAAGAAACAGTTAAATATGCATGGATAGGGCCGGGGATATAGCTCAGGGGCACAAGTGCCTGCCTGGCAAGAGTAAGGTCCTGAGTGCAATTCCTGGTACCAAAAAACAAAACAAAACAAAAAAAAACCCAACCAGTATGTATGGACAAATGATAAGATCAACAAGACTATTGAATATATAGCCAATAAAAATTTCCACCAAGAAGAGCTAATAATAGCCTCACACAAAGAGCATAAGGAGAAGGTTCAGGGAATTTTAGAATATGACATAGTATTAATCTTGGGTGTTTTTTTGTTTGTTTGGTTTTTGTCTTTTTGAGACAGGGTCTCTTTATGCAGTTCAGGCTGGCCTTGAGCTCACTTTGTAGCCCAGGCTGGTCTCGAACTCGCAATGATCCTCCAGCCTCAGCCTCCCAAGTGCTGGGATTACAGGCCTGCAGCCACCATGCCCTGCCTAATCTGTCATTTAATATCTTCAACAGTTGTCAAGATATTAGCAGAAGGATCAGGAATGTACACAGAACATTTAGCTTTTACAATTGCACAAGTATCCCCATGTGTTGCTGTTAGAATGTCTAATGCCATCCAAGTTTAGAAGACAGCTTGTCTCGTTAATTATACTTTTTTATTCAGGACGAGAGAGCAGTCGAAGTGTCGTTTAATGACCACTGAGTATAGTTAGTTAAGGCCTCAATGTGTTATATGACATCCTCTAATCTCAGGGAATGGATAAAGATAGAAGCCAAATGATCATACTAGTGAAACACATTTCTAGACCGTCAATGTCACAGACTGCGTAAGTTTGCAGGTTTGTCAATATTTTTGACACGCCTGCTTTCTAACCACACAAGTCCCCGTGTGCATCTCCCTATCCATCAAGAGGGTAGCCAGAGCCACAGATTGGTTTGCAGGACCAGTGAGTGCCACTGGGAGCTTCTCACCTAATTCTAGGAAATTAAACCAGTCTGTTGCAAAACAGTCTTTGACCTACAAAGTTAGGTGTGTATACATTTTGGGGGGTCTATCTCAAGTATTTAGTAGAGTTGAGCCAATGAGAATAGGAGTGATTTTTTTTGTTCTCAACATAAGGGGGCCTTTTTGTTAAGTTGTCCCATAGTTGGAATTAACCACATATAATCATCCCATATCTGAAAGTATCCATCTTTATATCTATGATTGCTGGCTCTCCTGATAGGACTCTTACTTTTACTTGATAGGGATTGTACTAGAGTCTGTAAGGAGGCTTCCGTTTCATTCTTAGAAAAAATTTGATTATGTCCAGGATCATTAAAGGTGGAGTTTATGGGCCACTCAGTTACCTTGTAGTGGTGGGCTAAACTATGAACCACTGAACTTTTTCTGAGACTCATCAATGTAATCTTGTAACTTATCCCAGTCATCTCCTTGAAGTGGGGATGCCTACCAAGGAAGTCCTGATGTACTCGAGAAGGGGAGCAGGCCACATATCCAACAAGATGTTTGTTGGGGCTGGGGATTTAGCTCAGCGGCACAGCGCCTGCCTGGCAAGTGGGAGGTTGTGAGTTCAATGCCTGGGACCAGAAAACAAAACAAACAAACAAACAAAAATAGCAAGACATTTGTTGTGAGGATTCTGCATATTCCTATGCCTACAACTAGAAAGGAACTGCACTCTCCTTTAAGTGGTATAGTAATTAGTAGAAGTGCTGAGAGTAACATCTTAGATTACTTATCTGAAGACTTTGTTTTTGTCTTTGAACAAGAATTTCAAGTCTTCTATGGGTTCACAGGAGTATTCAAGGGGTTGTTCATACTCTGGGACAGCTCCTGGTTCTCAGGGTTTGAGTTGGGTGTGGTGTATCCAGGAGTCCAGACCTGCTACCTTGACAGCTGATGGAGTTGACAGAATCACGGTGTGTGGTCCTTCCCAAGTGGTTCTAGGGAAGGAGATGATGAGGGAAGAGACTTTACCAGTACTAAACCTCCAGGATGGAATATGGAATTTCCCTTCTCTTTCGGCTGAACTTTTGTTAACTATTGAAGAATCTGTTGGAATTTAGCCAGTGAGGGGACATCCTTCAGTAAGGTATCTATTTGTCTATTGAAGAGAAAATCATTAGTGAGTAAAGGGTATCTAAGCATTTTAAATGGGCTAAGGCCTAGAATTTGAGATATATTTCTTACTTTGACAAGAGCTAAAGGTGGTAAGTGAGGCCACTGTAGGTGGATTTCCTGAGTCATTTTTCGAAGGTGTCTCTTTAGGTTCTCATTTATTTTCTCTGCCTTTCTCAGTGATTGCGGCCTCCATGCACAGTAAAGGCAATAGAGAATGCTAATGCCTGAGAGACACTCTGTGTGACTATTGCTTTAAAAGAAGGTGCATTATCACTCTATAAGCTTTTAGGAAGTTCAAATCTGTAGGTGGTTTCTGAGACCAAAGCCTTTACCACCTCTTGTGCCTTTTCTGTCTTCAAGGAAAGGTGTCAATCCAGTTTGTGAAGATATCTACCCAGATCAATAGGAATTGGAGTCCCTTGGCATATGAGTAAAATCTAGCTGCCAATCATTTCCAGGATATTTACCTTGCCTCTGTATACCTGGAAGGGCTATGGTCGAGTTAAGAGCTCACATGTCCTATCTGCTGTATTGTCTGAGAAAGTCCCTTTCTTATGAATAACTTTGAGGCCATCCGGTGGATTTTGTCTCTCCTCAAGTGAAAGATTTGATGTGAAGACTTAATAATTTTCTATTGACTAGCACCAGGAAGGAACAATTTATCATTATCTGATTGTAACCATCCTGATGGAAGAAACTAATACCCATGGGAGAGAGCCCATTCGATTTCTGACTGAGAATACTTGGGTTGAGTATGATTAAGGAACCCTTCCTGGATCAGGGGTCTGGAAGGGGAGCCATCAAGCAGCTGCTTTTGCTGCTGTGTCAGCCAGCTGATTACCTTGAGATACTTTTGTCATCACTCTTTGGTGTCTTCTCTAGAGAATAATAAGCATTTTGGAGGGTATATAGACAGATGATAGAAGTTCATCTATCTCCTTATGATACTTTATAGGAGATTACTGAGACAGATAATTTCTTTTTTTCCATATGGCTGTGTGGGCAGGCAATATCAGGAAAGCTTTTTTTTTTTTTTTACTTATTTGTTTTATCTTTTTGAGACAGGGTTTCACTTACACAGTTCAGGCTGGCTTTGAACTCGCTTTGTAGCCTAAACTGGCCTCAAACTTGCAGTGATTCTCCTGCTTCAGCCTCCTGAGTGCTGGGGTTACAAACATGCGCCACCACATCTGGCAGGAGAGCATATTTTGAATTGGTATAAACATTGACATTTGTCTTTAACTGAGTTGTAAAGCCCTAGTCAGAGCTGTGAGTTTTGCTAGCTGGGCTCTAATTCAAGGGACAGATGAAAAACTTTCAAGGGTCTGATGTAGAGTCACTACTGCATTCCCTGCCTTTCTTGTCCCATTTTCCTGAAGGAACGGCCATCACAGAAGAGGGTCAAATCATAGTCAGTAAGAGGTATGTCTAACAGGTCTTCTCTAGCTATGTACATATGGAGAATTACCTGTTCACAACTGTATCTTTTAGCCTCATTCTTTTTTCTGGTAGAAAGGTGGCAGGGTTTAAGGAGGAACATGTCTTTATTTGAATGGTTGGTCTTTTTAGAAGTACAGCCTGGTCTTTAAGAAGTTAGCTGTCTGATAGCCACAGGCTCCTTTTGGAAGAAAGAAGTCCTGCCACATTGTGAGGTGTATATACAGTGAGCTCTATGCCTAAGGTCAGCCTGGAAGCCTCTAGTACCAGGAGTGACACTGCAGCCACAGCTCCAAGGACTGCAGGCCATCCCTTTGCTATGATGTCTAGTTCATGACTCAGATGCACAACAGGCTGTTGAGCACGTCCCTGATCCTGCAGAAGCACTCCCAAAGCCATGCCCCACCTTTCATTAACATTACAGATTGAAACAGTGTTGTGTCAGTGGGCTCAGTGTTGAAGAGTTTAGAAGCACTTGTTTAAGCTTCTGAAAGGCAGTTTGGGAATCAGGTTCCCATGTTAAGATATGGGTATCTGCCTTTCAGGCTTCCTTTGTAAGATGATAGAGGGGTTGTGCAATCCTACCATACCCTGCTATCCAAAGGCAAAAAAAAAAAAAAAAGCCTGTAATTCCTAGAAATAACCTTAGCTGTTTTAGGGTCTTAGGCTACAGGAAGGAAAGTACTGGTTTAATTCTCTCTTCTCCTAGGCTTCAGGTTCCCTTAGATACTATAAGGCCCATGTATTTTACCTCAAGCCTGCAAAGTTATGCCTTGGACCTAGAGGCCTAATAACTTCTGTCTGCTAGGAAATTTACCAACGCACAGGTGTCCTGGCTAGAAGCTCTTTTGAGGGGGCAGATATAAGTATGTAATCTACATATTGCAGGACTGTGACTTGGGAAAATTCAAAACATGCCAAGTCATGGGAAAGCACTTGTTCAAAAAGATGAGGACTGTCTCTGAACACTTGAGGGAGCACAGTCCAGGTCAGTCGAGTCCAGGTCAGTCGAGAGGGCTGGGCATGAAGATTTTCAAAGGCAAAAAAAAAAAAAAACAACCCTGAGACTCTGTATGTAATGGAATACAAAAGAAGGTGTCTTGTAAATCTAACACTATAAATCAACTGGCATCTTCTGGGATCTGAGAAAGGCAAGTGTATGGGTTAGGTACCACTTGGTAGATTACACTACTGTTTCATTTACCAATCTAAAGTCCAGTGCCAACCTCTATTCCCGACTGGGTTTTTGAACTCTCAAGATTGGAATGTTGCAAGGGCTAATACAATGTTTGAGTAGACCTTGTGCCAGTAAGTTACTGATTATAGACAATAATCTTCTTTTGATTTAGACCTTGGAGGCTATTATCTCTGGTGAGGAAAAATAGCAGGATCTTTGAGATGTATTTGCCCTGGGGCAGCTCTTAATGCTCTTCCTATTTACCTTTAGTTTCATATTTTAGGAATTATTTCTATCTCCATAAGGAGGAGGCAGCATACCTGACCTGGGTGCATGTATATTACAGTATTCAAGCAAGATAAGATATCTCTCCCTAAGAAGGAACTGGACTTTCAGGCATAACTAAAAAGGAATGAGTGAAGAGAAAGCCTTCCCAGTCACAGCCAAAGAGTTGTGAGGAATAGCGAATCACCTCCTCTCTAGTGACTCCTTTCACTGAGGTCTGATGGCTGGAAGAAAGGCCAGGGTTGAAAAGAAGGACTGAGAGACACACAGTAGTATACAGCAATAGGCTGGTTTCTTTTCCCTCTGTAGTCATGACTACCCAGGGCTCCTCCGTGGAGATGTGGTCCAGACAGAGGGAGAAGGCAGAGAGTGCCCTGGGCCCTTCAGTCGTGCTGGACCAGCTGGTAAGATGGGTCTGATCCCCGAGGCCTCCTCCTTGGGGGGCAGCCTGACTTCTGGTAGCCACCCTTGCAAGCAGGGAATGGCTCAGGGGGCCCCTTGTGGTAACAGTTCTTATCACAGTCCCTCCTAAGGTGGTCTGGCTTTCCACAGTGGTAGCAGGTGAGTTTAGTTGTCAAGCTCTTTTTGGAGCCCCAAGAATTAGACTTAAAGGCTATTTTTTTAAGGCTACAACTAAGGCAGCCATTTTTTTCTTGGGCTGTTTGTTTTCTCCCCTCTTTTCCTCCTGGTCTCAATTATAAACTACTGAGGAGGTGATTCTCACTAAAGTATCAAGGGAGCTATCTGAGGCTGGGTGGGTAATAAACTTGTCTTTAAAAATAATCTGTGCTAAAAATAAAAAATAATAATAATAATATGTGCTTCTATTGAATCAGGAGCCAGGGATGTATGTTTTATCAATGCCTCTTGATAAATGATCTAAGAAGGCAGAAGGGTTTTCATCTTTTTCCTGATGAATAGTTGACAACTTAAAATAATTGAAGGGCTTAGTTCTTCTCCTGTTAGAACTTCAAGAATATACATCTGAAGGTGTCTCCTATTCCAATCTCCTATCTGGTTCTTAGGCCAGTATGCATCTTGGATAGGTAGGGTCTGCTTGGGCTCCAGTAGGAACCAGTGTTCTCCTGGCTGCTGGTCCCTTGGCTGCCTATCTTCTGGCCTCCTAAAATTAACAGTGTGATGTTCACTTCCAAATGTAATAGCAGTTTGTAATGTTGGTTGTCTCTTGTTAGAAGTCAATGTTTGATTTAAGAGTAATATTATATCTTTTTAGGCTAGTTCATAGGTCTGGGTAAATCCCCTAAAGACCTTAATGTACTTCTCAACATTGTCTGAAAACTTTCCCAGATCTTGTTTGATCTGTTTGAGGTCACTGAGAGAAAAAGACACATGAACAGAGATAGTGCCAAATTCGCCATTTACTTCCTGTAAGGGGCACTGTCCGGGAGGGGATTGAACAAAATCATCTAAGGATGGATATAGTCCAATAGAGGATTCAATTACAAGTGGCTTAGAAGCCTCACGCATAGGATTCAAAGGCCAAGGGGGGCAGGGGCGGCCTCAGTTATAGTAGATGAAGCTTTGATTAAAGTTACCTTGGACTG
>NW_004955420.1:23307835-23328519 GCF_000276665.1 Chinchilla lanigera | reverse complement strand
ATAAAGAAAGAAAGAAAGTTGCCTTGGAAACCTCATCATCAGGATCCAAAGGGGGGGGAGCCTCAGGCTCAGTGGTAGTGGATGCATGTGACTGTGCCTGAGGGGCCAGAGGTGTCTGGTTTTCCTGTGGCTCACATTTACATTTTGAGCACAAGTTTATCTCTTAATGCAAAGGAAGTCTGAACTGAAGGTAATTCTGACCATTTTCCCCTCTCTCTGATGGTGTAATTCTAGTTGTGAAATAGTATCATAATTAACATTTACCTCTGCATTCCATTTTGCAGGCCGTGCACGGATATAGAAAAATATTAAACTACTTTTTCCTCAATATGTGAGAGTTGAACAATTTCCAGTGCTTAAGAATATATTCCAAAGGAGTAAGAGAATTTGATATTGATTTTCCCAACTGTAACACAAGAGGAAAAAAAATAGGTAACCTTTTTTTTTTTTTTTTGGAAGGAAAAGTTGACTTAACTCACAGTTGTGGAGGTTTCAGTCCATAATCAGCTGGTCCAAGGCAGGGTAGCACATGGCAGAGGAGCCACAGCTCATGGCGGCAGGAAACAGCAAAAGTAACAGGATCAAAAAGGAGGAGCAGGCCCCTTTAATCTCTAATTGGTTTCTGTATTCTCTCCCTGAAAAGACCTGTTCCAGAGCAGGTGACTGCCTTCTGGAGAGGGACCAGAAGATAGGTTGCGTCCAACTAGTCACCCTTACTGACTTGCACCATACCTCTCCTGGAAACTCACACTCTTAACTCTAGCAGGTGTTAGGGCTTTTTTGTTTGTTTGTTTGTTTGTTTGTTTTGAGACAGGGTCTTGCTATGCAGTTCAGGCTGGTCTTGAACTCACCATGTAGCCCAGGCTGGCCTCAAACTTAGGGCAATCCTCCCTCCTCAACCTCCCAAGTGTAACAGGTGTTTCTCAAATCATAAGCTACAATTGATTCCAGCTATAACAGTCATGTTTAAGGAAGGAAGCACTCTTAGCAAAACCAATAATCAAGAGATTTGAACCACTGCTTTCCAAGTCTTTGAAAGAGAGTGAGGAAAATATCGAAGGGCAAATTGGAAGTGATTGGAGTACTTCCCAGTCTGTAAAAGAGATCACTTCTAGCTGGGCATGGTGGCACATTCCTGTAATGGCAGCACTTGGGAGGCTGAGGCAGGAGGATCATCATGAGTTCAAGGCCAGCCTGAACTACACAGCAAGACTCTGTCTCAAAACAAAACAAAACAAAACAGGAGAGAGATCATTTCTTGAGATAGATAGAGTCAAGTAATGGTTCAGCAAAATCCTGCCTTGGGCCCTAGGGCAAAGAAGTCTCTAATAGATTTGTGCTGTCTACCTAATCACCTAGGCAACCTTTCTTAGCAGAAAGACAAGGCTAAATATTACTCAAAATCCTCCCTAAAATTTTTATGTCTCTATATCTGCAACACATTTATGAAACTCACATGTTAAAACCTGTATCCATGATTCAGCAACCACAAGTCACACATTAGTAAAAGTGCTTCCCTCCCCTGCCCATGTAAATGACGAGAACTAGGCCTAGGAGGGAAGAGAGGGCCAGGAGGTTGGCGATTCTCCCTTAAACTGAATGTGTTTTGGGGGGCTGGGGATTTAGCTCAGCGGCAAAGCGCCTGCCTGGCAAGCGCAAGGTCGTGAGTTCGGTTCCTGGTACCAGAGAAAAACCAAAAAAAAAAAAAAAAAAAAAAAAAAACAAACTGAATGTGTTTTTGTCCCTTAATGTTGTGTTTAGGAAATAGCTCTTTCTGATTTCACCCAAAAGTCAGTTCTTTCCACAGGGCTTCATGTTCAGTCCCCTGAGGGAAACTGCTGTCTGGAACACTTAAGCCAGGACATGGCTTTCCTGTGTGTTCTCCTGGATGGACAAAATTCCAATATCTCATCTGATCCAGAAACCGGTTATGTGCCCTTCATCTAAGATGACTTTCCCATCTTTGGCATTAGCAAACACTCATTTTCTCTGGGGCTCAACTTAAAGGTTCTTAGTTGTTGGACAGAAGGGAAAGGTTGAGACAGTTCAGAGTTCCTCCCTCTCTAATCTTACATGCCTCCAAAAAGAAAGTACAAAGCAACAGAAAAAGGTCAGAAATGAGATCAGAAAATGAAATCTTTTCTTCTCACACTTACAGTGGGCTCTTGAGATAGCTTGCCCACGAGTTGTCACTCTCAGCCTGGAAAGGCAAGAGTGGGGAATTTCAAGAGCTAAGACTGCTCTTCACCAATAGAAGGTCAGACCAAAAAGGAAACTGAGGCAGAACAGGCTTACTATTCCCTCTAGAGTGCAGAAGTGGATCAGGCCAGTCTGTCCCAGTGAAACTTGTCCTTCATGTCTTGAGACTAGCTGCCTACCTACTGTCTTTTACTGGCAGATGGATTTATTGATAGGCATATATTTTCTAAATATAAACTGTATTTCATTAAAAGAGCCATTTTACAGCATTTCATATCAAACCCCACTAGGGGATGCTATAACATTACTTTTCCCTAGTGCTACTATATAACAAGTCAAACAGGTAAGGCAAAGAGCACCAATAAATTCAGCAACAAATGTAGCATATACAAAACAGAAAAAGACCTTGCCTGCAAAAGTAAAATGTCTCACCAAAGAAACAACATAATCTTCCCACCTCCTCCATTTTAATAAAACAGTCAGTAAAAAGACAAAGCATGAAAGTCAAGCCCTAAGCAACTGACAAACAAGGATGGCAATTTTTGATTACAAAAGCAAGCTCTTACTTTCTTCCAATTATCTCAGTGGGACCTCCAAATGATATAGGACCTCTAAAAGATACAAGGGAAATATTATAACTCCCAACCTGTTAAATATCAAATATGCCGAGTTCGTGTTTCCCAAAATCAAAGAATGAATTTTAAGGAACAACTGAGATTAAGAGTAAGAAAACTTGCTGGGTGTGGTAGTGCACATCTGTAATCACAGCACTCAGGAGGATGAGGCAGGAGAACTACCACAAGTTTACAGCCACCCTCAGCTACATAGTGAATTGAAGGCCAGCCTAGATTACATAGAAAGACCCTGTCTCAAAACAAAATAAAACAGAGAGTAGGAAACTTTATTAGGAGAGATAGCTCCTGAAAGACAGGAGGGGGCCTGAGTGGATTGCCTTGGAACCCACTTTTTAGAGCAAAATCACAAGGTGTGCAAAATCATGAGGTGGGTACAATGTAGGACAAAATTGTGATCAACCAATAAGCTTACAAGAATAGACACTTAAATAATGTTGATCGAATGGGGAAGCAAGTCATGCAGCAAGTGCGGCATGGAAAGAACAAGGACTCTTTTTTGGGAAGAGATGAGTCAGGAGATCCTGGTCACCCACATGGGTGACTGATGTCTAGTAGACTTTATTGGACCACGTCATCCAGTTATAGTATATTGCTTATCTCTGTAGGCCTGGTCATTTGGCTTTATCTTGAAGCCTGGCCTTCAACGCATGCACCCACAGCCACAGTTGTAATGTGTTTTCATCCTCTGCACTGACTCCCTCAAGGACCTGGCCGGTCTGACTGCCGATAGTATTTCTACCTAACTTAGCTCTCTCTAGTAGTAAGATGGGAAAGCAGAGGAGAGCATCTTTACTTTTATATACGGGGGTATGTATGTGTGGTTTTCAATCCTCCAAATAAGTGTTCAAACAAAAAAGTTAGCAGGCTGAGAGTCTCTTCAGCCCTGTCTATTAAAACAGCACCCACCTAGCTATCGCCTACAGAGTTGTCAGGCCTGGATTTTCCACTCCCACTAATACCTCAGAATCAGTCACCACTTTCCAAAGTCATGGAAGTCATTTAAAAATTTCTACCATTGGCTGAGGGAATAGAGTTGACTTTAAAAAACAAAGTCACCCATTGGACCTACTTATGATACCCCTCAACCACACTCAGCCTGTGTGTGTGCGTGTGTGCACACCTGTGCACTGGTGCAAACTGCCTATTTAATCTCTCTTTTCTACAAAGGACATTCATTTATTTGTTTGTTTGTTTGTTTGTTTGCTTTTTTCCTGTACCGGGAATCGAACTCATGACATTGCGCTTGCCAGCCAGCCGCTGTGCCGCTGAGCTAAATCCCCAGCCCCAGGATGTTCATTTAATAGAAAACTTTTACTGAGTTGCCTTCTCCCTTCTTGATCCAGACTAAAATTTCCAAAATCAGTGGTTTTCACTCAGTGTCCTCATTAATTGGGAGGGAGTAGAGAGTGGACATAACAACTTCCTTAGTCTCAAGAGGACGGCACCTGACATTGAGGAAAATCAGGTTTTTGGAAACAACAGACCTCAGCCTGGTGACTTGGCTGCCTCCCTTCCCCCGCCACGGGCCTGGTTTCCATTCTGCAGCCACCAGTCTTTCCCCAAACATGCTGTGCCCTTTGGAGTCTGCCGAGCTTGCTCCTCCTCCTGACTTGGTTCCACCCTGCCTCTGCCCTGGTTTAAACTCCACAACAGTCTGATAGGGTGAATGAATGAATGAATGAATGCTAATACAGTTTTTATCCCCACATAACTTGGCAGAAAGGTTGCAAAACTAATTATGAAGTCAGGCAACAGGTGGATTGGGTTCCAGTACCAGTTCTTCCACTTACTAGCAGGGAGTACTTCCTTCATCTAAGAGTTCAAGGCATCATATTACAGTGATCCATGCACACCCATGATTATAGCAGCCCAATTCACAATGGCTAAATCCTGGAGGCAGCCTACATATCCACCTACAGATGAATGGGTAAAGAAAATATGGTGTTTACACAAAATGGAGTACTACTGTGCCATAAAAAAGGATAAACTTGAGTCATTCATAGGAAAAATGGATGTACCTTGAGACCATAATGTTAAGTGAAATAAATCAGACACACAAGCTTAAATAGTGCGTGGTCTCTCTTATAAAAAGAAACTCAAAATATAAAAAAGAGCAAAATAAAAGATAATAGGAAATAGGGAGATAGATCTTTTGCAAATAGGAAGGGGACCAAGAGATGGAGGGGGAGGGAATGAAAAAAGATGTGTCATGTACATGTTCCAACTCCCCAGAGGAAGATAATCATTATGTACTGCAAACACATAGTAATAAAAAATAAAAACTGAAAAAAAAAGAGTTGAAGAAATGTTTGCTCCCGGCACCAAAGAAGAAAGGAGGGAAGGAAGAAGAGGGGTGGAGGGGGAAAGACTGATTTGTTGAACAAAAGAAATAAGGTACCTCGCAGAGAGGTGACTAATTAAATGAGCTGATGTCCACCACCCGCGCTCCAGAGAAACACACACACACACACACACACACACACACACACACACACACACACACACACAAATGTTTAAGCAGATCGTGAGTTCCCCGGCAAGCCGAAGTCCGACTGGCTCCAGCCCCCACACCCCCAGCGCCGGTCCCATCAGGTGACTGCAATGCTGGGGCAGGGAAACTGCTGGACGATTCAGATCCCACCAGGCTCCGTCTCCTTCGCGGCAACCACAAGTCTCATCACGCCTCAGGAATCCTGTTTCTCCTCGTACAAATGAAGGCCTACAATCCTGCTGACAGAGTCTGCCGTCCAAGCGATCCCACCACACGCCGCGATCCCACCCAGCCCGACGCAGTTGCCGCTGGCGCTGCGCCTCCCAGCCCAGACCTCCCATGGGGAGGGGCGGGGCCCGACTAGGAGGGACGCATGCGCACTCCACCCTCCCCAGCTTGTTCATCAAGCCTTCGCGTTTCCAGCGTTGGGCGCTTTTTGTCCCCTACTGCGTGCGGTGTCGGCTTCCCTGCGGAAGTGGGGACGTAGGGGAAGAAGATGGCGGCCACTGTGGCGGCGGCGCCTGGTGTGGCGGCCACTCGGGCCAATAAGCGAGGTGGCGGGGGCCCGGGAGGTGCAGGCGGCAGCGGCGTTGGCGGGAGAGCCAGGGCGACGGAGGAGGAACCGCCGCCGCCCCTGCAAGCAGTTCTGGTGGCCGATAGCTTCAACCGTCGTTTCTTCCCGATCTCCAAGGACCAGCCTCGGGTGAGCGCCGGCGTGCGAGCAGCCTGCGGGCGGGAGCGTGGTGGGTACAGGAGGGGTTGTCCTGACGGTTGGCGCGTGCAGCGCGCCCGGGAAGGACTGGGGTCACCTGAGGAGCCTAGAGTCGGGTTTATCTGGCTAGGAGGGAGACGGAGGAGCTGTTGAAAGCCTGAAGACTGCTTGACCAAGCGAGCGGCTTGCAGGTGTGCGCCCTCGGGGGCGTCCTCCCCGGGCTTGGGCGGCTGGAGAGGGTTGAATGCAGAAATAGTGCCGCTGGGCGCCCCGACGGCGGGGATGCAGCGGCCGCCGGGAGCCTGCACTGCCTGTAACTCTGTGGAAGAGCGGTGCACAGTTGCAAAGGGACAGCGTCTCTGCCGCTGAGAGTAACTATGCCTAAAACGAGCTAGAGCTCAAGGCGGCGCACCTTTGTCTTCCCCTCCAGGGTTCTAATGACCATCACTGCCGTCTGTCTGAAGGAAGGCGGGTTTAGTGGCTGGCTGCTGTCAGCTCCCGAGTTATCTAAACAACAGGAAACTGGACTGAGCTATTCCTAGCATCTAAGGAAGGAAAGTCACTAAAATTCGGGAAAATCTTGCCTAACAACTCCCCAAAAGGCCTAGTGGCTGTTCATTTTTGACAAGTGATGAGAGGCGCTACCCCATGACTCTTAGAAAAGACTCGGGCCTGGGACACAGACCTGTAATTCCTGCCCTCCGGGAGCCTGCGGCAGGACCACAAGTTTGAGCCCAGTCTGGGTAATTTAGCGACTTAAGGAGACCCTGTCTCAAAAAATAGAAAACGGGGTGGGGCTGTCACTTCATTGTGAAGGCCCTGAATTCAATCACCAGTACAAGACAAAAGGGGAGGGACAGACATGGATGAAAGAAAGAAACAAGGAAGGATATTTGTGGTGTAGAAGGCCTCAGCAGTGCTTAGAGGTCTGGATATGTGATTAATGTTCAGTACCGACCTTTGTAAGACCTGGAACTCTGTCTGATGCTAGACAGATAGACTCCATGCTTACTATGCCCAAATGAAACGCTGTGTCCTCAAGCTTAGCAGATACTATGACTGTCAAAAGCAGGAACCATCTGGCATGGTGGCACACGCCTGTGATCCCAGCACTCAGGAGGATCGACATGAATTTGAGGCCAGCCTGGGCTACATAGTGAGTTCAAAGGCAAAGAGAGACCTCGTCTCAAAACAAAGCAGAAACCTATTTATCTTTGGTTTAGAAAGATAAAGTACAACTGTAGTATTTGGAAACACTGATAGATGAGTGAAAGTTGTTGTTGCAGTTGGGTACCCGGAGGGCCCTCATGAATTCAAGACCTCAAAAGTTCTTTCATATCCTGCCCTGCAGGTCCTCTTACCCCTGGCCAACGTGGCATTAATTGACTACACTCTGGAATTCCTCACAGCCACAGGTGTACAGGAAACCTTTGTCTTTTGCTGTTGGAAGGCTGCTCAGATCAAAGAACACTTACTGTAAGGCCCTGTGATTTTTCTTTTCATGTTTTACCATCTCTCTGTAGTTTTTTCAGGATGGATGTAACTTGAGTAGGGGGAAATTTGAGAAAGAAAATAGTGTGTCTGTAGATCCCATAGTAAGGTCTAAGGGTGTTTGCTTCACATAGGAGGTGAGCAGCTGTAGCTCTGTATCTGTCCATTTAGAGATTCCTGTGACAAAAAATGGGCTAACTTGTACCAGGCAGTGCTGGAGTCCCAACTACTCAGGAAACTGAGGCAGGAGATCCGTTAAGCCCAGGACTTCAAAAACAGCCTGGGACATCCAGTGAAGCACTATCCCCCCGCTTCCCAAGACACTTGGCTTTACCTGAAGTTTTGAATATTTGAGTTTCCAAATATTATGTTCTTCCCCTCAGGGACAAGAATGAGTTCTTTTTCATCTTTGTATTCCCACTGCCTAATTTTAGTGCCACACATGTAAAAAGCCATTCACAAATGTTCATTAAAATCTTGGGAAAGAGTAAATCTCAGAATTTATGGAAGCTTAGGAAATAAAGACTAGCTATTAGGACGGTCACCATCAGACAGCTCCTGAATTTAATATGGGAACCTCAGGGAAAAGATGACATGGGAAGTGTGTTCCCAAAAGTCTTTTATACCCTAGGTTTCATCAGGGTTTGGGGACATAGGTCAAGGCATAGAGAGGAAATAACCATATTTCTCTAACCTATAAAACAGAACTAATGACACAGAATGTTGAAAGCATTAATTATAGTCCATAAATCTCTTTGAAATTGAGGACGCTGGCTGGAACCCAGAAAAGCCATAAAGCAGGAGTGTGAATGCTGAAGTGGGGGACAGGGAAGGTGCACATGAACTTTATGCTCGATTTACTCATTTCCTTCCTGTAGGAAATCCAAGTGGTGCCGCCCTACATCCCTCAATGTGGTTCGAATAATCACATCCGAGCTGTATCGGTCGCTGGGAGATGTCCTCCGTGATGTTGACGCCAAGGCCTTGGTGCGCTCTGACTTCCTGCTGGTTTACGGAGATGTCATCTCGAACATCAACATTACCAGAGCACTGGAGGAGCACAGGTCAGGACGGGGACGTGGCAGAGGTGAAGAGCAGGGGCCGGCAGGGCCCTAAGGCGGCTCTTCTGCAGCCCGCTCCTTCCCATCCTTCATAGGTTGAGGCGGAAGCTAGAAAAAAATGTATCTGTGATGACGATGATCTTCAAGGAGTCATCCCCCAGCCACCCTACTCGCTGCCATGAGGACAACATAGTGGTGGCCGCGGATAGTGCCACAAACCGGATTCTGCATTTCCAGAAGACCCAGGGCCTCCGGCGTTTCTCATTTCCTCTGGTGTGTGGGTGCTCAGGAAGCTGAGAGGGGGAAGTAACCATCTTAGGAAGGAGAGACAGGTTAAAGTCCTTGTATTTCTCCCACAGAGTCTGTTCCAGGGCAGTGGGGATGGAGTGGAGATTCGATACGATTTACTGGATTGTCACATCAGCATCTGCTCTCCTCAGGTGAGCGCTTAGGCCTGGGGTCACAAGTCCAGAGATAGAACTCTGAGGGTCTGTTGCTGTCTGCTCAGAAAGCCAGAGTAGAGCTCTCTCTCTTATCTGTTACAAAACAGAAAGCTGCTGTTACCTTGTCCCTGATACATTGGGAACCTCTTTGGGGTTCTGGCCCCATGGAGCTGTCATAGGTTTGTTTTGTTTTGTTTGTCTTGCAACCCTCGGGGTTGAATGCAGGGCGTCCTTCATGTTGGCCCCATGCTCCCGCACTGAGTTACCCCGGGCCCCACCTTGGGTGTGACAGGGCTCGGGGGCACTTGCCGTTGCTTCCAGAGCACAGCGTCTAACTTTGGCGTGGTGCGCCTCACCCACAGGTGGCTCAGCTCTTCACAGACAACTTTGACTACCAAACTCGAGACGACTTTGTGCGAGGCCTGCTGGTGAACGAAGAGGTAAGAAAAAGCCTCTTTAGAGGGGTAGGATGGGACTGCGTTCATCTCAGCCTCGAGACCTTGTATCCCTTTGGGGTTTCACTGAGCCTCATGAGGGAAGAAAGCCGCTGAAGAAAAGTCTCCTGCCCTTTGGCTCTAATAGTGAAATGCAGAGGGAATTGAAGAGGCTTAGAAAAGCGTTACACAGTACTTGGGGATGTTCTTCCCATATCCCCTTCCTGTATCTCGGGTGACCTCCCCTCCTCCTCATTCAGATCCTGGGGAACCAGATCCACATGCATGTAACAACTAGAGAATATGGTGCCCGGGTCTCAAACCTGCACATGTACTCGGCTGTCTGTGCTGATGTCGTCCGCCGCTGGGTCTACCCCCTCACTCCAGAAGCCAACTTCACCGACAGCGCTACCCACAGCTGCACTCATTCCCGACACAACATTTACCGGGGGGCCGAGGTCAGCCTGGGCCACGGCAGCATCCTGGAGGAAAACGTGCTCCTAGGCTCCGGCACTGTCATCGGCAGCAATTGCTCTATCACCAACAGTGTCATCGGTCCCAACTGCCACATTGGTGAGCACAGCAGGGGAATCAAGGTAGCCATTCCAGGAACAGGACCTTGGGGACCTGTATTATTTCTAGAATGGAGGATAGACACATGAGGTCTATCATGTGTTTGGGGTAGTCCGTAGCAATAAGAAACTAGAGAGAGAACAGCTGGGCATGGTGGCGCACACCTGTAATCTCAGCACTTGGGAGGCTGAGGCAGGAGGATCGTTGTGAGTTCTAGGCCAGCCTGAGCTACAAAGTGAGACCCTGTCTCAAAAAGACAAAAAAAAAAAAAAAGAGACAACAAGGGTTTGGCAACTGATCTCTTAATTTGTGTCCTATGAGTCTTACTAAATGAGTCTTCACATTTCAGGGTACCCCATATTTACATTCAGGACCAAGTGGGTAATTAACGTGCAATAATAACCTCTGTTTAAGTGCATCACTGATTACAAAGGGTTTTTACATACATTAGCTATTTAATTCTCACAAAAACGCTGAGAGGAAGGTATTATTTATCCCTAATTTACAAACCTACTCAAAGAAGTCATCTTACCCAAGGTCATAGCTGACAGAGAGCCACTTCCTCCAAGTGCGATGGCACAGATGTGTAAATCCAGCACTCAGGAAGCTAAGGCAGGGGATCACCACAAGTTTGAGGCCAGGCTGGGCCACCTGTTGAGTTCAAGGCAGGATTCTGGCTCAAGAAAACAAAAGGGTAGTACACAGTGCTGGGTATTGAATTCTGGGTATTCTGGTTGTGAGTCCAGGATTCTTTTTACTCTCCTGTAACTACCTGGTTGGCCTCTTGGTAACTCACTTTGGCTGTAGGAATGTGATTCTTGTAATGGTACTGTCCCTTTAAAAAAACAACAGTTAAAATTCATATTGTAAAATGTCTAAGAAGAAATGGGATTCTACTAATAAGGTTACAGCTCTACTCATAGGTCATAATTTTATTCTAATGAGGTTCTTAAATTCATCCCCAGAATTCTTGAAGGCTCTCAGATTCTGAAACCCCACGTACAGTCTGTAATTGTTGTAAACCTGGTAGAGGAGAGTCAGGCTGAATGGTGTTCTGTTACCGGGGTTATTCCGAGAGGGAGAGCCATGTTTTGATGGCTTGGAGTGTGGCATCTCAGCCAGTGGGAGCTGGGCTGGTGTCCCAGCAGCCTTTCCTTCACGAAGGGCTGTGGGCTAGAGATGGAGCCATGACTGACCAGGACCTCCCCATCCCGAGCCAGGTGATAACGTGGTCCTGGACCGGGCCTACCTGTGGCGAGGGGTCCGAGTGGCTGCTGGAGCCCAGATCCATCAGTCTGTGCTCTGTGACCGTGCTGAGGTTAAGGAGCGAGTCACTCTGAAGCCACGCTGCGTTCTCACTTCCCAGGTGAGACTGCTTCACACTGGGCACAAGCCCTGAAAAGCGACCTTATTCCCCCTAGTACTCCAGCCTGGACCGAGAGTCCAAACCGCTGGTGGTTTCGTTTACCTTCTATTTGGCTCAGTAAAAAAAAGTCACTGTCACTGTCCCTGTTAGGATGCACTTTGCCTCAGCACGCTGATGGGGCCTCGCCCACTCCTTTCTTTTCCCCTAGGTGGTGGTAGGTCCAGATATCACGCTGCCTGAGGGCTCGGTGATCTCCTTGCACCCTCCAGATGCAGAGGAGGATGAGGATGACGGCCAGTTCAGTGATGATTCTGGGGCCAACCAAGAAAAGGAGAAAGCGAAGCTGAAAGGTGCGCGGCTCGACAGGTGTGGGGCGTCTGCATCTCCACCCCCAAGAAAGCCACTATTTCCTTGTGGAGGAGTCTGTCTCTCTGGGGCCACTCTAAAGGTCAGGGCCTTTCCCAGGTTACAACCCGGCGGAAGTGGGCATTGCGGGCCAGGGCTACCTGTGGAAAGCTGCAGGCACGAACACGGAGGAGGAGGAGGAGCGGCAGCAGAGTCTGTGGGGTAAGCTAAACCGCGTAGTGTGAAGAAGAGCGAGTCCTTTGGAGTTCGTTCCTCTACACAGGCCGATAGGGCAGATAAAGTGCTGTCTAGCAGTTACTCTTTTCCTTAGCGTTTTTTTCTTACCTTTCTTGGGTTCTCAGGACTCACGATCAACATGGAAGAAGAGAGTGAAACGGAAAGTGAACGAAGTATGGACTCCGAGGAGCTGGACAGCCGGGCAGGCTCCCCGCAGCTGGATGACATCAAAGGTGAGCAGCCGGGGAACAGAGGCTGGCCCGGGACAACCTCCAGTTTCTTTTTACCCTGTGTCACCTGGCCAGAGGCTTGCGTTCCTCCCAGAAAGGCTTTGGCATAATGTCAGGACTGACAGAAAGCAAAGTGGTCTGGGGTGATGGTGGCCTACAAATTTATTCTTTCTCTTCAGTGTTCCAGAATGAGGTCCTGGGAACACTGCAGCGAGGCAAAGAGGAGAATATTTCTTGTGACAATCTAGTCCTGGAGATCAACTCTCTCAAGTAAGAGAAGCCCCTCCCGGTTCTCTCTGCTCTGGGAAATTCTAAGCATTTAGATTCTCACAAGTGTTTCCTCACCCAGCTATAAGCCTATTCCATCAGTGTCCCAAAGGGAAAAGGCCAGAAGTATTTGGAGCAAGGAGGGCATTAGGTTCTCCCTTAACATAGACTCCCCTTCCGTGCTCTTCTCTCTGACCTCCTCTCCAGGGTGTGTTGAAGGCCCTGGCGTCACCCCGGTCTCCCCACAGGTACGCCTACAACATAAGTCTAAAGGAAGTGATGCAGGTCCTGAGCCATGTGGTCCTGGAGTTCCCTCTGCAGCAGATGGATTCGCCACCCAGCCCTACTCGCTACTGTGCCCTGCTGCTTCCTGTGAGCAGAACTTGGGGCTGGGGCCGCGGGGGGAGGGGGGAGGCTAGGGAGGCAGATACACATCCTGGCTGTGCTTGATTTGATTTATTTCTGTACCGGGAATCGAACTCACAACCTTGAGCTTACCAGGCAGGCACTGTGCCAGTGATCTATGTCCCCAGCCTGTGCTTGACTTTAAAAGAAATCAAGAATAATTGATCCTGTTGTGAGTTATGTTATTTCTGGTTCCTTTCTCCTTCCCTCTGGAAGCTGATTAGATTCCACAGCAGCCTTGGCTGGTCCTGAGGAATAAGCTTGGGTTCAACCCTGAACAGCCTTTGAGACTCGAGGATTCAGACAGCACTAGAGCCCCAAAGGGATACTCAGCAATAGATCTAGACTCCAGGCCTGGTGGCTTGCACTGATAGTCCAGCTCCTTGGGAAGCTGAAGTGGGAGAATCGCTTGAATTCAGGAGTTCAAGGCCAGCCTGGTCAATAATAGTGAGAACCCCCGTCTCAAAACAACAAAACCAACAGGAAGGAATAGACTTGGAGTCAGGTGTGATGATGCACACCTGTAATCCCAACAGTTGGGAGGCTGAGGCAGGAGGATCACTGTAAGTTTGAGGCCAGCCTGAACTACATAGGGAGACCCTGTCTCAAAAAAACAAAAATTAAAAAAAAAAATAGACTTGGATTTTAGACTCTGAAAATGACTTGACTCAGACCAAGTTTAGCCTCAGTGCTGGGGATGGGTATTTAGAGCCAGCCTACAGCCTCATTGATCCCTTTCACCTTCCCTGGGAAACCTCTTCTCCCCAGCCATGACTACCAATGACTCCTCCTGTGTAATTCCACGGCGCCTGTGTTATTTCCCTCTGTCTTTCCATGTCATGAGAGACCCTCGTTACCACTAGTCTGCTCACAGGTGTAAGGGCACCTCAGAATGCGTCACAGTTCACTTCTCTTTTCTTCCATAGCTGCTCAAAGGCTGGAGCCCCGTTTTTAGGAACTACGTAAAGCGAGCAGCTGACCACTTGGAAGCACTGGCGGCCATTGAGGACTTCTTCCTGGGGCACGAAGCCCTCGGGACTGCCATGGCCAAGGTGAATACTTCTGCAAACCTCCTGCTCCTGCATTTGCTTTCAGCTGGCCTCAGGGACCCCCAGGGAGAGGACGGCAAGGCCCACGTGAACCCAGCATGGAGTCTGGCTCGCAGCACCCTCTGCCCTGTGTTGCCCTTTTGATTAGAGCTGGGCTGAACTTACTGATTAGAGCCAGTCAGACTCATGACTGAAGTCGCACTTGCGCTGCTGTGCGTGATGATTGCTTCCTCGCTCCCAGGACTGAAGCGTGAGGAGCCGCAGGGAAGAGTGAGCACTAGTGAGTACTGTAAGGCAGAGGGCTTGGTGATGTGCAGAGTGCTGCAGTTACACCGAGCCAGGCATACCTGGAGGATGAGGCTGCTCTGCGCCTGAGGGATGCTGAGGGCCTGGTGGAGGTGCTAGGTTCCTGCCTCCTCTCCTGTTAGCTACTGTGTCCAGCCGCACTCCGCAGCGTCCCTCAGACCCCCTTTGCGGCCCTCTGCAGGTGCTGATGGCTTTCTACCAGCTGGAGATCTTGGCCGAGGAAACGATCCTGAGCTGGTTCAGCCAAAGAGACCTAACCGACAAAGGCCGGCAGTTGCGCAAGAATCAGCAGGTGAGTGGGACTGCCCTTGAGGCTGTTACCGGTTCCGGCCCTGGCCCCCAGACTCCGGGACGCTGGTGATGGGCGCCGTGTCTCCACGGAGGGCAGGAGGTGCACGCCCCTCCCGGTAGCTCTGCTCTCTGCTCCTTTCAGCTGCAGAGGTTCATCCAGTGGCTAAAAGAGGCTGAAGAGGAGTCGTCGGAAGATGACTGAAGTGGCACTTCCGCCCCTGTGTGAGGTGACTGCCCTGCCCGCTCCCAGGACTGAGCCGCAAGGAGCTGCAGGAGGGGAGTGAGCACCGTCCAGGCTGGGACTGAAGGAGCAGAGGCCGGAACGACAGTATTCTTCCCATGGCCAGCAACGTGTGCCCCTCCTCCTGTCCCGGGGGTTGGGACCCGGGAGTTGGGACCCGGGAGTGAGGCTGCGGTGAAGCTCCTGCCTGGGGAGGGGTGAGGCGGACCCTGCAGCCGAAGAAGCTTCGTGCTCCGGGCTTCCCTGAGGGACAGCAGAGAGCAGCTGGCTTGTGTTTGTTAATATTAAAAGGAGACAGAGGTCTGGTTTCTCTCCAGCTCTGACGCTGGCGGTAAAGAATGGAACACTTTTCCTGAACACCTGGGCCGAGGGAGTAGGGGCGTTGTGGCCGCTAGGTGGTGCTGTGGTGCCTCGCTGGTGACCCGGTCCTCGGGCTGACAGGGAGGGGAGGGCCTGCTGCTTGGCAGCCTCTGTGGACCGGTCTGGTTTCGGGGTGGTGCACCTGGGCCCATAGCCAGATCTGCGAGGGTGATGTTCCGGGGGCTTGAGTCCCTTGCCCAGGCCTTTTCCTGTGGACCCAGTGCCGGTCCTGTCAGGGAAGCGGGGCCGCACTTCATCCTAAAGATACGGAAATGTGCTCAGGGGTAAAGCTAAGGACTTGACCCTCAGTCTAGAATTCTGTTTCCATATTGTGTGTGAGTGAAGGGGAAGTCGTCCCTGGGGGCAAGTAAAGCCGAAAGCCTGGAAGAAGGCAGGAAGGTGCTGCAAAATGTGCTTGCCCTTACCATGAGAGTTTAATGCGTGCCAGCTTTCTCCTAAATATTACTTGTGTGTTACTTCAGTTAACCCTCAAGTCAACTGTGCAGTGGATCTTGTCTTTTTTTTTTTTTCGGTACTAGGAATCAAACTCAGGACCTTGCACTTGCCAGGCAGGCGCTGTGCCAGTGAGCTACATCCCCAGCACCAATCTTGTCACTTTTAGATGAGGCACCTGCTGCTCAGAAAGGTCCCATAGCTAGTCTCTGATGGAGCTGGGGTTTGACACCGAACCTCAGACTTCTTTAACCTCACTCTGAGAGGTGCCCCTCCTCTCCCTTGTGAGCTCTTGTTGCCTTCATATAAAACAAGTCGGTGATTTCTTTCCTGCGTTGACACAAATGGTAGCAACTATTGTAACAAGTGGCACCCTATCCTCAGACGTGGTAGGTAAAGTGGGTGCCTTCATTTCAGGTGAGTGAGAAGAATAAGCTGAGGAAGATACCGAGCTCCAGTTGGGGGCATGAAGGCGTTCCTAGAGAGGAAAAACAGCCTGGCCAGTGATGGGCTTCATTTTCTTAAACCAAAGTTTGAGGCTTAGCAGGTATAGAAGCTAATACCTAAGGCACACATGAAGGTGAGGACCTGGACCTAATGCAGTTAAAATAATTAGAAAGTATCTTTGATCTATAGCAGATTGGTGACAAGGGATCAGAAATGGCTTATAGGACTCGCTAGGAAGAAAAGATTCCTTCTGAAAAATAAAAAGGGTTAGAAGGGCACGTTCAAAGCCAAGCTGGGCATGGTGGTGCACACCTGCAGTCCCACATACTTGCAAGGCCCAGTTGGAGGAGCACAAGTTCAAGGCCAGCCTGGGCATCTTAGACCCCATCTCAAAAATTAAAAGAGGCTGGGGACATAGTTCAGTGGTAGACCACTTGCCTGGCGTGTAGGAGGTCCTGCAGTCAATCCTTAGTACCCCCCACACATGCAAATGGTAGTAGGAGATTTCTAATTAAATGTGGAAAATTAAGGGTTTTTTTGCTCCCTCATAAAATGCCAGTCAAGAGATTGTAAAAGGTGCATGACTCAAAGAAAATGAGGTGATAATGAAAAACACCAACATTTTGGAAAACGGGAGTGTGGAAGGTGACAGAGTTAAGAGTGGTTATTAATAAGCAAGCCAGTGCGTGCCCTTCAGAACCGAAGATTAGGGTGGTAAAGGGGAGTTGTACAAAGAGCCCGATAAGAAAAAGTTGCCCCCCCCTCACCCATTGTCAGATCCAGCCAAGTGATCACCCTTACTTCTCTATGAGCGTGGGAGTTTTAGTCTGCAGAAATGGTAGGGAGGAAATCAGCCAGTACTTGAGGTCAGTTTCAGACGATGGCCTGAGCACCCAGTACAGTGAATGAGAAGTCTTCAAAATGCCGCGATGTCAGAACCTTATCAGAGCCCCAAGGCTCATCCGCAGGCACGATGGGGCATGTATTAGGCTGAAAATGAATGAAGTAAAAGGATGTGGTGGTGCAGGCCGTACTCTTAGGGCCAGGGCAGGAGGGTTTCGATGAACTCAGCCTGGGTAATTAAGCAACTTAGTGAGACCATGTCTCAAGACTAAGGGACTGGGGAGGTCGCTCCATGTGAGGGTCTTGGGTTCTAGCCCCAGTACTCAGAAAAAAGTACACCAAATTAGTGGCAGGACTGAGCATCAGCACACTGACAAGCCCCTTTGAACAAACTGAACAACTACAGAGGGAAGGGCCGATAAATACTGCCGTTTCTTGTTTTCCGGGGAGGGTGTCTTCCCCTCATTTTGCTGCACGAGAGTGAAACCTTAGTTACTAAGCCTTGTACATAGAGCTTCCGGTCAGCTTCCAGTATGTCACTCTTACGTGTGAATAGGAGCAAAGGTCCCTCAAACAGGAAAGGCAGAGGCCAAAACAAAGGGAAAACTGAAACCACGAAAATGATGGCAAGTTCTGCGTGTGGGGAAGGATAGGGGAGGCACAGTTACGATTCTCAAAGCTCAAGATGCCTTCGAAGAAAACGCTATGAAAAGGAAGAACCAGAGAATAAAGAGCTCTTAGAACTTAGTAAGCAATCCAGCTGTGGGGCACACCTGTAATTCCAGGTGTGTGGGAGGCTGGGGCAGGATTGCAAAGGTGTGTCCTACTGAGAACTGCAGGACTAGAGAACCAAATGTGGGGGAGAGATGTTTCATTGCAGTTCTGTCTATGAGGTTCTTGGGTTTTAAACCATGCATATTTTACCTATCCAATAAATATCTAAATGATTATATAAAAATAAATTGGATGAGTAAATGGTTGGAAATCTTGTAAGTAATAAGATTTGCAAAAAGATGAAATTATTCAAAAGTAAAAGGAAATGGATGATAGAGGAAAAAAGGCTAAAATCGGGGACCAACTGAGTGTGGTGACACATGCTTATAATTTCAGCACTCCAATGCTGAGGTAGGAGGATCCCAAGTCCAAGTTTGAGGTGAGGCAGCTGGACAAGACTGAGACCCTCAAAAAAAAAAAGGGGGGAGCGGGAAAAAGGAGAAAATTAAGAATCTATCTAAAGTCTAACATCAGCCACAAGTGGTGGTGCATGCCTGGAATCCCAGCACTCAGGAGGCTGAGGCAGGTGGATTGCTGTGACATCAAGGCCAGCCTGAACTACATAGTGAAACCCTGTCTCAAAAAATAAAATAACAACAAACAGGTTATAGAGAGAATAGGAATAATAATAGGATGTCACTCAAGATTTTTTTTTAAAATGGGGGCTGGGGATGTAGCTCATCGTGAAGGCCCTGGGTCCAGTCCTCAGTAGTACAAAAGAAAAGAATGGAGTGCTTCAGGGGAAAATGGAACTGATGAATTACCTAATAGAGGCAACCAAGTGAATAAAATACATATTGAGAAACTGTTAGTTTATGTGGGAAGAATTAATGATAGCTATAATACATTTTGAAAAGGCAAATCAAAGTAATGACTAATTCCAAGAGAGGGGGCTGGGGATTTAGCTCAGCAGCACAGTGCCTGCCTGGCAAGCACAAGGTCGTGAGTTCGATTCCTGGTACCGGAAAAAAAAACCAAAACAACCAAAAAACCGGATTAATTCCAAGAGAAAAAGTTGTAAAGGTACCAGGTGTGGTGGTACATGCTTGTAGTCCCAGCATTTAGAAGGCTGAGGCAGAAGGATCGCTATGAATTCAAGGCCAGCCTGGACTACATAGCGAGACCCTGTCTCAAAACAAACAAAATATTGTTTCTAATGGGTTAGCAGTGTGCATTTACAGTACTCATAGTAAAGATAATGGCTCCTGGACATGGTAGGGCACGCCTGTCATCTCAACACTTGGGAGTCTCAGGCAGGAGAATCACCATGAGTTCAAGGCCAGCCTGGACTATACAGTGAGACCCTGCCTGAACAAACAAACATAAAATAAAACAACAATGGCAATTCTGAGATTACATTTAATCAAAAGGTGTGACTTCAGTATTTTAAGAGTACAAGGGGGCCAGGGATATAGCTCAGCAGGCACAAGTGCCTGCCTGGCAAATGCAAGGCCAAGTTTGATTCCCTGTACCAAAAAAAAAAAAAAAAGTATGAGGTAGAAGAGAGATCATCATCAGTCAAAACAGGAAACCAATAGGCAATGTTTAGAATCCACAAGTGAAAAAATAGTAATATGAGCTAAAAAGTATTATGGCGGTAAGGAGAACAATGGAAGAGGATTCCTGTTTCTGTTAAAAGTTTTAATACTATTTGGTTAAGCATACATATTACCTTGATAAAAAAATTTAGCTGGACATAGTGGCTCATGCCTGTAATTTTAGCCCTCTGCGAGGCTAAGGCAGGAGGATGAACAGTGTGAGTCCAGCCTGGGCAATTTAGTAACTTAGACCCTGTCTCAAATTTTCAAAACAAAAGAAAAATTCAAATGCCTGCTGATGTAGTTCAGTGTGAAGGCCGTGGGTTCAAATACGGAGAAAAAAAAAAAAAAAAAAAGTAAAAGGGAAAGATAAAAAGTGCAAATCGGGCTGGGGATTTAGCTCAGCAGCACAGTGCCTGCCTGGCAAGCGTGAGGTCGTGAGTTCAATTCCCGGTACCGGAAAAAAAAAAGTGAAAATACATAAGGTCCATACAGCAGCTAACAAGTGGTTTCATTTGTCAAGAATCAAAATCTGGCCAGGGTATAATGAGACAAAGACTGGAAAGGTAGGTGGAGGTCACATTCCGAAGGGCTTTGAGTACTAGGCTCAGGATATTTGGCATCTGGTGGCTGGAGCGGCAGTGGCGACAGTGGGTGGGGCCGCACTTGTTACTGTAACCCAGGAGACGTAGGTGGTCCCGCCCTCCTCGGCCCTTCTAGGCTTGCTTACAACTTCCTCCCATCACTACGTACTTGTTGGTCCTCTTGTTCGGCAAGTTTATTTCTGCGCTGAGCCCTTCCATTCGGCTGTGAGCTCGGCCTGGAATGCTCTTTTCCGCAGAAGAGGTCTTTCCTACCCACCAAGAACTTTCTCCGGCCCTACCACATCACTTCATTTTATTCTTCCGGAGCCTGCGTCCCTCGGGGGTTACCTGGTTACAAGCCCGTGCGCTTTCTTCCAGTTGAGTCCTGAGTGCAGCCCCGTCTGCCTCTCTGCTGTCGCAAGCAGGCGCTGAATATTTATTAAAGGGAGTAAAAGCTGGGGCGGAGAGGTCTGGTAGGAAACGAGCCTGCCTAGTTCTGGTTTGAGACTTGGTCCAATCACGCACACATCCACTCATTCTCAATCAACCTGGGCGCTGAGGTGACAAAGACAAATGAGAACGCGAGCCTGTCCTGCCCTCGAGGACCTGCTCAGTAACTTCTCAGAGAATCCTACAGGGCCCTATGGAGGCCACTTTCCGGGATCCAGAGTCAGATCTTCAGATCCATGCTCCTGTCCCAGTCCATCTCTGGGGACCCTAGCGACCTGGGTATTCACCCCCCCCCCAGGCTGCAGGGAATCCACCACCGACCCCCGTGTGTGCAGAGTCAGGGGCCAGAGGGTCGGAGAACGCGGACGCCGCGGCAAGCCCTCCGCCTTCCCGCTCCGAGTGGCCTGGCCGGGGCGCTCTGCCGCGAGGCCAGCGCTGCAGGGCGGACGCGGGGGACGG
>NW_004955420.1:23294356-23307200 GCF_000276665.1 Chinchilla lanigera | reverse complement strand
GCGCCCCGGCCCCGCTCCGAGCACCTCCCTCGGGGCGCTGGCGTCTCCCTCCCCGCAGGGCCGCGCGGCCCGGTGCCCCTTCCCCAGGGCTTCCTCGGGAGCTGGGGTTCCAGCGCTCCGGGGACTCTCCATTCTCCTTGCCGCCCCCCAGTTTAAGAGTTCTGGGGCTCGCCCCCACCCCCAGGCAGTCCGAGTTCCTTCCAGGCGAACCCCTCCTCCCTCGCCTCCCCGGGAACAGTGGCCCACATAGACACACCCCCTCCGCCCCGTCCCAAAGCCACAGTCCCGGACGCTCCTCCTTCCCAGGAGCCACCTTTTCAGCGCAGACCTGGGGGTTTGGCCCGGGGCTGCTCCACAGCTCAGCCATATTTGGAGTGTCCTGCATTTGCGGGCTATACTTGGGAGTTTGAACGGAGAGAGGCGAAGTTGGGGTGCCCCGCGCCACGCTGGAAGCTAGGGTCTGCAGACCTGGTGTTTATTTAGCTGTACCCCCTTTTCCCTGTGGGCTGATCGCGGTGTTGTCAAGGAAGCAGAGCGTCTGACCCCGAGAGGAAGCACCACTCATCTAGGTGCTGATTTCCCCTCCGAACTGGGACCTTTTTCCTCCAGATGGTGGCCCAGGGAGAACCCTCTAGCCTGGATGGCAGAGCCAGGAAGAGTCTCTTGGTGTTCTCCATTTTCCCGTCGCTGGCGAGGTCTTCCCTTCTACCCAGCTATATAGGGCTTGGGACAGGCAGTTTGGAAGTGGCCACTGCCCCTTTAAGAGGGGCTGGAATGCTGCCGCCAGAAGGTTCTGTAGCAGCTGGCCTGGGAGGGGGAGCCTGGCTGATCCCCTCACACACACACCCAGCTCCCAGGGGACTGGGGGAGGGGGAGGCCCCCACACTAACTGGGCGCTGGGCCTGGAGGCCGTGGTGGGGAAAGGCCTTGCCGGGTCCTCCAGGCCTGCAGACAGCCCCTCCAGCCCCAGCCTGAGGCCTGCACTGTTTTGCAGCTGAGGCCCAGAGCAGGGAGGGTAGACCTTTCCTCCTCCCTTGCTCGGGTTCATCAGCCTGGCTCCTCTCCCAGGACCCCAGCCCTCCTGGCCCCAGGAGGCAAGCCCCTTCTGTCTTCCACCTAGCATATTTGCTGTCACCTTCTGTCCCGGAACTCCGCATCGATGAGCCCATGAAATCGCACGTGTGTGTGCGTGCGTGTGTGTACAGGGGGGGTGCTACCTTATGGAGATCCTCAGTACTCTGGATTCTGCTGTTGTGCCTGCCCTGGTGTGCAGACTCCTAGGGTGGTGATGATTGTCTGGTGTCACAGCCTGATTGGCAGATTCTCAGGAGCATCCATCTGGAAGGGGTTGCGGGTGGCTGCTTCTGCCCGGAGAGAGAAAATAGGGTGGGAAGGAACTGTGATACTGCCTCAGGATATGGGCTGGGGAAAATGGGGAGAATCAGCCAGAGTCCCATCTGCTGCTACCTTGAGGGAGGAGAGTCTGTCTGTGTCTGTGTCTAGTCCCTCACCTTGCTCCTCTCTCCTAAGCAGACCTCCCAGGGCCACCTCTCCTTCTCCCAAGGTGGCTGTTGAGTCAGGCCTAACTACAGTTATAAGAAAGTCTGTTTACTGCATATATTTTAACTCTAATGTCAGTCTACTCATTGTCTTCTTAGCATAACTCAACTAATAATATCAAATCAAGCGCAGGTCTGATTTTCTATTTATATTTCTTTCTAAAATGTGTTATAATGCCAGGCCCTGTGGTATGCATCTACAATCTCAGCTCCTCCAGAGGCTGAGTCAAAAGAATCTTAAATTTTTTATTTATTGATTGATTGATTGATTGAGACAGGGTCTCACTTTGTGGTGCCTGCTGTCCTTGAACGTACTGTGTAACTAAGGCTGGCTTCCAACTCACAGCGATCCTTCTGCAGAAGAATGAGGCCAGCCTGGGCAGCTTGGTGAGATCCTGTCTCAAAATAAAAAAGTCTGGGGACTATAGCTCAGTGGTAGAGCACTTGCTTACATGCCCAAGACCTGGGTTTGATCCCCAGTATAAATAAATAAAAATGTTACAAATACATACCAAGCTAAGCAGCATTTGTCATGTGCCACTGAAGCCATCTTGCACACATCAGTGGTACTTGAAGCACCCTTTGCAAAATAATCAGAGTTGGCAGGGTTAAGAACAATGCTAAAAATGGAGTGGTAGAGATTGATTGACTGATTTTATCCCCAGAGGGATAAACGAGCAGATGACCTGGTGGTAGGGCTGTCTTTTCACAGAGCACTAATAGCCAAGGACCATATATACAGTATATTTCACTCATTTTACAAACGCTTTGGTGTTTACTTTGTGCCAGATACTGAGCTAAAAGCTTTGCAAATCTTTGCTCACTGAGTCCTCATAACAGCCCTGTGAAACAGGTGGTAATATCCCCACTTTACAACTGAGAGAACTAGAGTGCAGAAAGCTTAAATTACTTGCCCCAAATCACCTAGCTAGTAAGTGACAGAGCTTTGTTTCACTTCAAGAATCTGGCTCCAAAGTCTAAAGCCTTAATCACACAGTTGGAGGTGTGATTGTTATCAACCTCTTACAGAGCTCCTCTCCAGGGAGATAGTAACCCTCAGCAAACTGAGGAAGTGATAGGGATGAGTTTGTCCAAGCCCAGAGCCATGATCCCCAGAGGAGGAGGACGCTGCCATCCCTCCAGTCTCTCAGCCTCACCCTCTGAGCTTCAGCCTGAGGATGCCCCAGTCCCCTGTGGTCTCCCTATTGTAAACTTTGGTAACAGAGGAAGGGTTAACAGCTTCAGCACTAGGCGAGGGTGGAACTAAGATGGGAAAGCTAAGTAGCCACTGCTGCTGTGGCCTCAGCTACAGGAGGAAACACTGTGACAAGTTAGGTCACTTATTCCCTGTCCATGTCACTGTCCTGCCTCTGGGCCTCCTACTTGGAGCAGTCTTCTTCCCATGTCTCCTCCAGGTCCAAATTTTCCTGTTATCCAGGTTGAACTTTTTCCATGCAAAGCATCATGGTGCTTTATCCCTCTGTCCTTACATCCTGACCCAGGGTCTCTAAGGAGACCCTGACACCTAAGTAACATGCAGCAGATGTCTCTCCATAGCTGTTGCTCTTGTGGCTCCAACCCCTCCCCACCTGCAGTGCACTGTCATGTTCTCTCAGAGTGCAAGGCAGGCTCCATGCCTGACACTTCATGAGTCCATGCCATGGCAAGCTTGGGACCTAAACTCACTAGGCTTTCAGCAAAAGCTTTTAAATTGGACGAATGATGAGTGATGAGCAGATGTGTTTGGTCTGGGTCTTAGGAACTTAGACCTAGTTATAAGAAGAGCATGGGTCTCACCAAAAGTTGGTAAAAGTGTGCCTAGACTTTGGCAAGCATTTAACAATTCATTTACAGAGTGCGACAGGCCGGGCGTGGTGGCAGACGCCTGTAAGCCCAGCACTCAGGAGGCTGAGACAGGGATTGCTGCAAATTCGAGGCCAGCCTGAGCTACTGAGTTCAGGGCCACCCTAAACTGCATAGTGAGGGCCGGGAATAGAGCTCAGTGGCATAAGCGCGTGCCTGGCAAGCGCAAGGTCCTGAGTTCGATTCCCCGTACCAAAAACAAAAACAAAAAAACCTGCATAGTGAAGCCCTGTCTCAGAAAGACACACACACAAAAAAAGGCTGGAGAAGTTACAAGACTTCTCTAAGATAGGAGAGAGAGACTGCTGTTGGAACCCTGAGCCATTCCGCTTTACCACGGAAGGGTACAGCCTGCCTGAAGTCGTCCAGGGCTGCTGAAGATCAGCTGATCGTTGTGAGTTAGCAGTCTCGGTGACCTGTTGGTGACCCCCAGAAACAGCAAACATCTGTAGTGTGGAGCAGTTCGGCGGGGCCTGCCAGGGGTGGGAGGGGATTTAGCAGCAGCTTCCCGCCACAGAGACACACTGTCCAGAGCAGTGTGTAGTCTATGCCATGTGGCCCGTGCGTCCCTTTGCCTGGGAACCCTGGCTCCTGTGCAGGGCTGCAAGCCCAGGGTACCCTGTGGCCAGACTGGCTGGTGCGTCTGAGCCGCCTCTCTTGTGTCTCTCCAGCCCGTTCTGGCTCTAGGCTTTCTGCCATCATGAGCCTGAGGTGACGACTTGGGCTGTTTTCTCAGGGTCGCTGTGGGGTTGGAAGCGGTGGGAGCCAGAGCTGGACGGGAAGGAGGAGGGCCGGCTTGGCCTGTGAATTTGGCTGTGAGTCCAAGAATGTGAGCATCACCAGGAGCCAAGCACGTTCCTGACTGGGCAGAAGCTGCTGTCAGAACAAGGACGCTAGGGCTTCCCAGCCTCCTCCCTTGCTGTTTCCCCTCTGGTCAGAACTCTAGACCTGTGTCATTCACTTTGTCACCCATGGTCAGGGCTTCCCAGCAGTGTGCCCCTGGGGTATTTGACAGTCTCACAATCCTCCAGCTTTTCCATTCCCTTCCCTGGCCCCAAAGCATAGTCAGTGTCAGACTTCTTGTCTTACTGCGTTCCCTCGAGCAAACTACGTGCCATGACCACATTCCACACCCTCATGGCCCACATCCCTGTCCCCCCGGCACCCAGCCTGACCCGCTTTACCCGTGTCAGCATATCGGAAAGAATGCGACGTACAGTGGAAAGAGTATGGGGTTTGGAGTCAGACACGACTGGAGTTGATTTCTAGCTCTGCCGTCTACTAGCTATGTGACCCTGGACAAGTTATGGAATGCTTGTCAGTTGCCTCATTCATGAAATGCAGCTGATTCTCCCCACCCCATGAGGCTAGTGGGAAGCATATATCTGCAAACCAAGGGGGTGGAAGATCGTATACTACGTAAGGATATACACTTTAGTGTCAGGCTGACCACGGTTCAGATGCTGGCTCTTCACTCGCTAGTGGTATGAGCTTAGGTGAATTACTGAACCTGTTAAGCCTGTTTTCCCATCTGTCTCTGCCTTGTAGCACTGTTGTGACTATGAAACGAAATGATACAAGTACAGTGTAGCATAGTGCTCGACCCATTACGCTTGCTCAATAAATGAGAGTATAAATGTCACTGTTATCATCACGGCATGTGGAAGATGTTCAGTCAGTGCCTTCTCCCCTTCTTCCTAATTTCCCGTGAGAAGGGAAGAGCAATAATAATTGTGCACTTTTTCCCAACTTGGGGTTCAGAAGGAAAGAGAGAGTCCAGCCTGGGAGAGCCATGTTGGGGCTGAATAAAGTACCCTGGGGGGGGGGGGCTAGGGGTGCATGGGGCAGCAGTCTGTCCCTTGGAATTGGCGAGCAACTGATGATGGAGAGCATGCCCAGGAAGGTGGCTGGCTCACGTGCAAGGCTGGTGGTAAGGGCTGTCCCTGGGTCCCCTCCTCCTCTGCTACCATTTGAACATTCTTGTCCTGGTTGCTTGGTCCCAGCTGAGGGTGGAGGACTGTTGGGGCTGTGCAGCCCCTCCAGTTTCACACCAGAAAGTTCTCTGACACCCCCTTCCCTGCAGAGTGGTGAAGGAGGAGATCTCCGATGACAATGCCAAGCTACCCTGCTTCAATGGCCGTGTGGTGTCCTGGGTAAGGAGCTCTCCAGCCTCATTCACCTGCATCCTGCTGCTGGAGCCAGAAAGGCATCGCTGAGCTTGCAGCTGGGGCTTTTGGGTTTCAGTAGCTGGATCTTCCTTTAGTTTTTTGACTGAACCACTTCTTACCCCAGATTTTTAATCTTGAATGAAAAGTGGCAGAGTAGTAGGAGGGGAGAGACCGAAACACGCAGTGGAGATAAAGCTCTCCTGTGCTCATCGAGACACCTGCTGTCACTTGGTGACCTTTGTCTAGGACTACTGACCCCTGTTGCCTGCCCTCGCTGCTTCACCAACCCATGCCTCCCAGCCCCCCACACCTGGGCAAGGAGCCGCTCCTCACCTCCGCTGCCCCCCTCTCCTCGGTGCCCCCATGACACAGTACCCACTCGTTTTCTCTCCACCAGCTGGTGTCAGCAGAAGGCTCGCACCCAGAGCCGGCCCCCTTCTGTGCTGACAACCCCTCGGAACTGCCCCCACCTATGGAGCGCACGGGAGGCATTGGGGACTCCCGACCCCCATCTTTCCAGTGAGTGTGACCTGAGGGTCAGGCAGCCCGTGGGGGAGGGAGGCATCCTCTCAGCCCAAGGCTGGGGGAGGGAGCCCCCAGCCTGCCCCCTCCCCTGCCAAGTCCTCTCTTCCCTGCAGCCCTCATGCCGGTGGGGGCAGCCAGGAGAACCTGGACAATGACACAGAGACAGATTCCTTGGTGTCTGCTCAGCGGGAGCGGCCACGCCGGAGGGATGGCCCAGAGCACGGTGTGTCTCCACCCCTCTTCCAGCCAGCCCCCTTCTCCCTCAGTTCCTGAGCTCTGAATGCCCCTGGCCCTCTCTCCTCCCTTGTCCTCGCATGCATTGGGCACTGTGTGACCCCAGATGCCTCTGTCCTCTGTAGCAACGCGGTTAAATGGAACCGCAAAGGCGGAGCGTCGGCGAGAGCCAGGCGGTTACGATAGCTCATCCACCCTCATGAGCAGCGAGCTGGAGACCACCAGCTTCTTCGACTCCGATGAGGATGATTCCACCAGCAGGTGGGGCTTCAGTCTTATGGGTACCGTGGGGCAGCTGGCCTCTGAGAAGCCAGCAAACAGGATGCTGCGCCCGGGCAGGGACTCGGGCTCTGGGCTGGGGACGTGGGCCCTGCAGTGCCTCTCCTGGGGTAGGGCTGGGCCAGCCTGGTGGGGAACGACTGTGGGCCCCGCAGGTTCAGCAGCTCCACAGAGCAGAGCAGCGCCTCCCGCCTGATGAGAAGGCACAAGCGGCGGCGGCGGAAGCAGAAGGTCTCACGGATTGAGCGGGTATGGGCCTGGGCTGCCTGGGACGGGTGTGGGTAGATCAGGGGACCTTCCCCCCGCAGGACCATGGCCTGTTCTTCCTCGGAGCCCTGCCCTCTGGTTCGGTGTTGAGAACCGTAGCGGGTGGGGGGGGGGGCAGAGGAGGAACCAAGAGGCAGCAGTGAGTCCCTCCACTCCTGCCACTCAGGGCTCGGTCTCTTCCAGTCCTCGTCCTTCAGCAGCATCACAGACTCCACCATGTCGCTCAACATCATCACCGTCACTCTCAACATGGGTGAGTGTGAGCACCCCCGGGATGCCATGGGCGGGTGAGAGGGGTCCTGGGAGGCCAAGATAGGGCCTGTTCCCTGCCCGCAAGGAGCCTCTTGAATAAACTACTGACAAACTGTGACCACTTGTCTGTGGTCTGTGGCTGTGACACACAGCACAGGGGGCTGCGGAGGCAGGAGGTGCACCCGGAAAGGCTCCTTGGGAGAAGTTCGGAGTGCCCCGCTCCTCGCCTTCTTTAGCCATTGTATCTTTGCTCTCTGATTTCTGCCCCAGAGCAGTGGTGGCAAACATTTCAGAAACGAGTGCCCAAGGTGCCATCTAAAACCCACTTATTTCTTGTGAAGTGCCAACACTGCAGTTAAATCTGAACTGAGGTTTTAGTTTAGAAAAAAAACAATTCATACATTAACACTTTTTCTCTTTAAAAAAAAAAATAGCACTCATGCCATAGGTTCTTCACCACTGCCCTAGGGACTCTTTAGGAGAGACCTGCATGTGGTAAAAAAAAACCCACGTTGGAAAATTAAATCTGATATTAAATCCTGGCTCTGCCTTTTACTGACCTAGACAGTCATTTAAATTCACTAAACTTCAAAGCCAGGCATGGTTATGCATGCCCCTGATTCCAGCACTCAGGAGGCTGAGGCAGGAGGATTGCTGCGAGTTCGAGGCCACCCTGGGTTACGTATTGAGTTTAAAGTTAGTCTGAAATACATGATGAGACCCTGTCCCAAAAACACCAAAAGAAAAAAAAAAATCACCAAACGTCACTTTCCTGCTCTCTAAAGCGGGACTGAGTGTCGCCGTGTCACAACCAGCAGGAGTTACAGGAAAGCATACTCAGGCGGTGTGTGCACAGCGCCTGGCTCAGGTTCAGTAGAGGTCAGCTCTTGTCCCCCTCCACCCTTTTCTAATAAGCAGATGGGGATCTGGGCAGGGACTCTGCCCTGCTCAAGGTGCTAAATTACTCCCTGTAGAAAAGTATAACTTCTTGGGCATCTCCATTGTGGGCCAAAGCAACGAGCGTGGCGACGGAGGGATCTACATTGGTTCTATCATGAAGGGCGGGGCCGTGGCTGCCGATGGACGCATCGAGCCAGGAGATATGCTCTTACAGGTATTGCCTCCCTGGGTGTGGTGTGGCTGGGGAGGGAGGAGGGGCCGGTGCCCTCTGGAGGAGACTTCCTGACTCCCGGCCCAGCTCCCTTGCCCCTCTCCCCGCTTCAGCCCATTATCCCACACCTGATCCTCTCTCAGGTGAACGAGATCAACTTTGAAAACATGAGTAATGACGACGCTGTCCGGGTACTGCGGGAGATTGTGCACAAACCGGGGTACGGAGGGAATGGGGCCCGGGGAAGGCTGGGGCAGGCATTTGATCTGTCAGGCCAGGGGCTGGGGCTGGCCTCCAACCATCCTTCCCTCACCAGGACAACCTTGTTTTCAGGCCCATCACCCTGACTGTAGCCAAGTGCTGGGACCCAAGTCCACGTGGTTGCTTCACGTTGCCCAGAAGTAAGTAGATGGGGCATTTACTCCTGAAATTGGTGCTTGCAGACGTGAGCCCTGTCCCTTGTTTCTTCCGTGTCAGCCCGAGCTCTTACACCTACCTGTTGGTGTGGGTGGCCTATGACTGTGCATCCTCCCTGCAGGTGAGCCCATCCGGCCCATTGACCCTGCGGCCTGGGTCTCCCACACTGCAGCCATGACGGGCACCTTCCCTGCCTACGGCATGAGCCCCTCCCTGAGCACCATCACCTCTACCAGCTCCTCCATCACCAGCTCCATCCCTGACACAGAGCGTGAGTGTCCAGCCCTGGGCCCAGCAGACAAGGCCAGGTGGGGGATAGAGCCCACAGGAGGGCCGGAGAGGGAACCGCTCATTCCAGCCACCTCACGCCGCAGCTCCCCTCAGCGCACACTCAATCCCCACTGTGCACTGTTCGCTGCTGACCTGGTACTGAGCATCCAGGGAGCCTCAGTTTCCTCTACTGAAATGGGACTCTCAATATATACTTCACCAGGTTCCAGTGAGCTTAATAAGAGGGTACCAGTGACATATACCAGTGTGTGGCATAAAGTAAGCGCTCAGTAAAACACTGCCATTTTTATTTTCATAACCTGCACACATACACTGTGCTAAGCACTTCCACTTACCTTACTAATTCTTTCTTCAAATACCCTTGTAAACTTATGCCAGGCGTGGTGGCACACACCTGTAACCCCAGCATTCAGGAGGCTGAGGCAGGAGGATTGTTGTGAGTTCGAGGACAACCTGGGCTACAAAGTGAGCTCAAGGCCAGCTTGAACTGCATAGCGAGATCCTGTCTCAAAGAGACCAAAAAAAAACCAAAAACAAAAAAAACCCTTGTAAATATTAAATTGCCCATTTTTACAGAGAAGAAAACTGAGTGTCAAAAAAGTCAGTAATTTGTCCAGCATTGGGCCCACCGTTACTGCACACCAGAGCTGGATCTAAACTCTTGTCTCCCGAACTCTAAAGCCCCTGCCTGCCTCACCATTCTGCCTCCACCCCCAGGCCTAGATGACTTCCACCTATCCATCCACAGTGACATGGCCGCCATCGTAAAAGCCATGGCCTCCCCTGAATCAGGGCTGGAGGTCCGAGACCGCATGTGGCTCAAGATTACCATTCCCAATGCCTTCATCGGTGAGAGAGCCCCATGGTGGGATGAAGGACAGGGTGGGGAGTGAGGGGACAGGGCTCGCTGGCTTAGAGGGACTAGAGAACTCCCTGGGCCCACTCCTTTGAGCTTCTGAGAGGCCAGAGGAACCCAGATCGGGGAGCCTCCCATTCACCCGGCAGCCTTCTCCCCAGGCTCAGATGTGGTGGACTGGCTGTACCACAATGTGGAAGGCTTCACTGACCGGCGGGAGGCCCGCAAGTATGCCAGCAACCTGCTAAAAGCCGGCTTCATCCGCCACACTGTCAACAAGATCACCTTCTCTGAGCAGTGCTACTATATCTTCGGTGACCTCTGTGGCAGTACGTGCCTCCCCACTCTTAACTTGTCTGCTGGTGGGGCGTGGGGAGGTGCCAGGGATGTGGCGGCAGATTCTGGGGAAGCGGGGTGAGGCACAGCAGCGCTGGGGGCCCGGCTTAGCTTTGAGAGTTCTATAGTGGAAACAGTCCAGCCTAGACTCCACCTGCCCCACATCTCCCTTTGGAGCCTGCCATTCTCTGAGCGCACCCTCTGTGCCTGCCATGGTGCTGATAGTTCCAAAGTGTCATCTCACTCGATCCTTGCAATCCCTGGGGGTAGAGAGGTTTACTCTTTATTCCTGAGAGGAATGAGGTATGAGATAGTCTACCCCAGGTCCCACATCCCAAATGCCTCAGATTGGGTTCTAGGGACTGGAATGGCTGATCCTGCAGAACACAGTCCCAGAGAAGAGGAGTTGTGCCTTGGATGCGGGTCTCTCTGGCTCCAGAGCTCTTGCTCTTTTCAGTGCCTGGCGCTGCCCTGGGTATTTGGTGCCATAGAACCATTGCCTCAGCAAAGCTGAACAGAGTGCCTGCCTCTGGTCCTTGAACCAAGTGGGTCCCTCCAGGGCAGGACCTGAGACTGGCCAGATACTACAGGTCCTGCTCAGACCCCCGAGGGTGGGCCATCAACGTCACAGGAAGAAGCTGAAGACGCTGCCAGGGCCAAGTCACAGAAGACTGCAAGTTGTGCCAAGGAGTCTGGAAAGTGCCAGTGAGGGTGTTAAGCAGAAGAGGTCTGCAGTGCGCCTCCCTGCTGCTCCTCAGCCTGGGCACAACCCTTGGCATGGGGAGTCCTCAGAACAGGATAGCCATTCCCTGCTAGGAAGGCACTGTGTCACTGAGCTGTATCCCCGGCCCAAGCCGTTCTGTGCTTCAGCCCACGCCCAGCATCATGTCTGCCCGAGGGAGCCTTCTCAGCCCAGTGGTACTGTCTGGTTTCTAAGGCGGACTCCTAAAATGCCTCAAATTGGGTTCTAGGGACTAGAATGGCTGATCCTGTAGAACACAGTCTGGGTGAAGGGTGCTCCTGGCCCTTGGCAGTTTCCGCATGGCCCCATGGGGTAGCGATACATGCATAGGACCGCGAAGGTTCACAGTTCTAGGTTCAAATCCTAGCTCTACCCCTACCGAGTGAACATGAGTAAGGGATGTGCCCTGTCCGTGGTCAGCTTCTTGGTCTGTGAGATGGAGGTAAAAGTGGAGCCTCCCTCCCAGGGCTGTCTTGAGAACAGTTTATAGAATGCTTAGTACAGTATGTGGACCACAGTAAGTGCTCTATAAAAACTGCCCGTTCATATATTAATGAGATACACACTTTTTTCACATTTCAGAATTTGTGAAATTGGAGTACATGTTACAATCAATAGCTTCTTAACTCAATGAAATGTGTACAATTGTCATCATTAGTAGAAGTCAGCCCAGGCCCCAGACCTCTAGGACACCTAAAAATTCCAAGGCGGCTATGATCTTTGTTCAGAAGATACTTTCTTCCATGGGTCCACCTGGGTCTTCTCCCTGTGACCGCAGACCGTCTGAGACCCAGATCAGGGTGATCTCTTCCTTCTCGCAGGCCAGAGTCCTCAGCTGGGAATGTGGCAGTCTCACAGGGAAGAAGGACCACACAGTCACTCCCAGGGCCACAGCCCGCAGGCTAAGGTCATCGCCAGCTCTCCAGGCATGAGTCAGGCAGGCTGGCGCTTCCCTCCACTCTGGGGCAGTTCCAGCTCTCAGAGCTCTGGGGCCTGGTACAGGTGGTGTGTGAGCAGGGGCCATCCCAGGCAGGTAGAGGGACCTGGTGGCCTCTTAAGAGTCCCTGCCAGGTAGTCCCAGCATTGGCAGGGGCAGCCCTGCCCTTAATGAGTTAGAATTTCTGGTGTCTTCCTGAGTCCCCATGTGCAGTTCCTAGAGGCCGCCTGGTGTTCAATTCAGCCTTCCCCATTCCCTGGCCTGGCACCCTCTGGGTGAACTAGAGAAGGCGGGAGAGTAAGAGCTTTGCCCCTCTTCAGTGCACTGAGGAGGGAGGAGGGAGGGCCGCAAGCTTGACCCGGGCCTGGAGGGCCTGGGAGTCGGGTGTGGAGATTGGCTGAGGTCTGACAGGATGACTGGACCTTCCTGGAGGGTCTCGCATTCTGTATCTCTGGTGGGGTCTAAGGGGGTCTCAGAAAGGCTGGGCTCTTGGGCCGGTGCTGTGCCTCCTCCCTCCCGTTCTGGCCAGAAACGACCACCATTGCATACCGCCCGGCCTAGGCTGGGGCCTTCTCCCACAACTCACCCAGCGCTCCTCTGCAGACATGGCCAACCTGTCCCTCCACGACCACGACGGCTCCAGCGGTGCTTCTGACCAGGACACGCTGGCCCCGCTGCCTCACCCGGGGGCCGCTCCTTGGCCGATGGCTTTCCCCTACCAATACCCGCCGCCCCCGCACCCCTACAACCCGCACCCCGGCTTCCCGGAGCTGGGCTACAGCTACGGCGGGGGCAGCGCCAGCAGTCAGCACAGTGAAGGTATGGGGGACCTGCACAGGGGGAGCCCCGGGCCGCCCAGGCTCCCCGCCCGCGCTGAGAGCCCACCTCGGCCCTGCGTCCCCAACAGGCAGTCGGAGTAGCGGCTCCAACCGCAGCGGCAGCGACCGGCGCAAGGAGAAGGACCCGAAGGCCGGGGACTCCAAGTCGGGCGGCAGCGGCAGCGAGTC
>NW_004955420.1:23264942-23294171 GCF_000276665.1 Chinchilla lanigera | reverse complement strand
GGCGTGCCCCCGCTCTACGGCCCCCCGGTGCTCATGATGCCCCCGCCGCCCGCAGCCATGGGGCCCCCGGGAGCCCCTCCGGGCCGCGACCTGGCCTCCGTGCCCCCCGAACTGACCGCCAGCAGACAGTCCTTCCGCATGGCCATGGGAAACCCCAGTGAGTTCTTTGTGGATGTGATGTGAGCGAGGCCCTGCCAACTGCCGTCCCACCCGACCCCGACCCACCGCCGCTCCCTCTCTGTCCGTCAGTCCGTCCGCCCACCCGCCTTTTTTTACTTTGTCTGGTACCTGAAAGGGAAATAAATGGAACTAAACCCAGGCGCGCTAACTGCTCGCTGGGCTCAGCGAGGGCGCCGTGCAGCCCCTAACCTGCCTCTGGCCCAGCTTCGCCCTCGGCCCACTAACGCTGTGCGGGGCTTACCAGGACTTGAGCGTGGGTCCGGACTTGCTGGTGCTTACTCTGGTCTGCCCACCCTCACACATTTCGGAGCTCGCCCCAGGGGTGCTTGCCCCCTTGGCCCCTCAGTGCCCTATCGCTATTCATTCAGCCACACTGTCCCTGCATTAAGCCCACCCCTCAAGCATGAGTAAACCTCTCGATTGCCCCGTAGTACTGACACCGAAATAAGTCCCTGCATCTGCCCTCCCTGTATCCTGCCTGCTGCCTCAGTCCTGCACCCCAGGGCCGTAGCCCCTGCTGTGGCCGTCCATGCTGCCGATCCCAGAGAGTCCCCTTGGGTGCTTGAGCTGCTCCTGCCTTTCAGGGAGCATCTCTGCTGGACCCCTGCCCATGCCTGCCTGTGTGTTGGTTCTATCAGACCCTAACCCTACTAACCGGCAGGCTCATCTTACCTTGGGCCTGAAACATTTCTTCTCTTTCTTTTTTTCCTTCCCCTATTTTCCCTGGGCCTGGAGCAGCCAAGAATTTCGGGCTGTTTGACTTTCTGTGAGTCCCCAGCAATGGGAGGCTCAGCCTCCGAGGAGACCAGGAACCCTGCTTCAGCCGCCCCTCGGGCTTCCCAAGGATGTCCAGCCCCACACCCACACTTCAGCGTCCCTAGGCTTGTGGGGGAGGGCTCTGGCTTCACCCAGGCACAGGAGACCTTGTTTCCAGAGAAAATCAATCACACACGCGTGCGCAGAAGCACACGTGTGCCTATGCAAGTTCACTTAAGCCTCAGGGCTGGTCCCTGCACAGAGGGCTGGACCCTCTCTAGACAGTGGGGCTGGTCCCCTGACTTCCCTCCACTTTCCTCATAGCCCTCAAGCCTCCCCCACATGTCCCCAGTATCTTCCTACCTGGATAAACCCATAAGCTGGATCTCAGGCTGGGCTCAGCAGAGAACCCTGCAGGTGACTACAGGTCGTTCTCACCCCGCCCCATCCTTCCCAGTTTTCACACTGCCACGCCCAGAAACAAGGACGGGAGCCATGGGCCAGGTGCAGTTAGGCAAAAGGACTTCTGAGGCTTCCAGAGTTCTAGTTTGGTTTCTTTCATTTGTTTTTGCTTTTTCTTTTAACCTCATTCTCCACTTTAACCAAATCATGATGTTCTCTCTAAGCCTCCACACTAAACTCCCATATTTTCAGGGTTAGGACACTGAGAGTAAGATGGAGTCCCTAGATGGGTCTGGGGGCAAACTGAAGTAGGGGCAGTTCAGCATTCATTCATTTCAGCATTTATTCAGAAATATTTCCTGAGGTTTTAGTGAACAAGGGGCTGTGTTGGAATGATGATTCAGTCCTGCCTGCCTGGGTTTCCTCCCCAACCCAGGCCATGGCTGCTTCCAGCCACCACTACAGGGCCACCTCCTGTACTTTCCTCTCTGACTGCCTTGTCTAAGGCAGAGACTCTTGGGAATTCCTCTACTTCATTCATGCCTTTGGGGTTTGTATTTCTGTTGTTCCATCTTTGATCCACGTCTCTCCTCCCTACTCCCAAAATGTCACCCATCCTAATGTCCTCAATTGCTGCTGCTACGCTGGTAATTGCCATATATAGCTCCAGCCCCAACATCCTCAAGTCTTTAGACCTGTATTTGTATTACCCACTGGATATCTCCATGGAGATGTCCACGTGGACTCAGCTCATGCCCCAAACCAGTGTTCCTCCTGAATCCCTGTCCCGGTGACCTTCATCACAATCTCTACAGGTTCCCCAGTAGACACATTTAGGGGCTTAAATTCTTTCTATGTCTTACTAGCATATTTCATCTTTTCCACTCCAGCAATCTTCTCACATTTGGCCCTTCTTTCTCCTTTGCCTCTAATTTGCCAGAGCATGAGATTTGGAGTCAGGTTGGTCTGGGTTTGAATTCCAGCTCTACTACTTTTTGTTTTCGTGATAGGAGAGTTATTTAACCTCTCTGAGCCTCAGTCCTCTTGTATGTAAAAAGATGATAATAATACCTACCTCACAGGGTTGTTGTGAGGATTTAAATTAGATATTGTACGAAAAGTGCCTAGCACAGTGCCTGGCACAATAGAGTAGGTGCTCAATAAATGGTAGCCATTATTACTTACTCTACAGTCATTTAAGGTGTTTGGAAGATAAAGCTTTTGCAGAAGTATGATTGAAGCCTTGAGTGCTGGTTTGGAAGATAAAGCTTTTGCAAAAGTGCAATTGAAGCCTTGAATGCTGGTTCATGGTGTAGAAGTGCCTATTTTCAGTCACCTCACGGTATCAGGATGACAACAGATTGAGAGAGGACAGATCTTCCTCCTGCTACGTCCTGGCTTCTGGTTAGAAGCCTGGTAGGGATCAAAAGGTTCATAAACAGATTTGCCCTTCTTGGCATGACAGTCTTAAACCTATTAAGTGAAGGCAGCAGGATATTGCCGCATACAGAAAGAAAAAAGACAACATATTTTCTTCAGATCCTCCAAGAACCAGGTAGCCTTTCATGTTCATGGGTTTAATCTGCCTCTTCTTAGCTGCAATGCAACGATTAATTCTGTTCATCAGAGAGAGGATTTTGAATCTCATGTCCAACAAAATTCACCTGACTAACCATTTTCTAAGAAACATTTGCCTATAGAAGGTGCACACAGTCACTGGTATAGCTGAGAGCACTGACACAGTCATGAAAGGCTTTAGCTGTTTCTTCCAAGAATGTGTCTCCACAGGGTGTGGTGGCTGATGACCGCAATCCCAGCACTAGGGTCACTGAGGCAGGAGGATCGCCACGAGTTTGAGGGCACCCTGGGCTACATAGTTCAAGGTCAGCCTAAACTGCATAGTGACACTCTGTCCCAAAAGACAAGAAAAAAAGTGCCTCCTCCCTTCCTGCCTCCTCCTTGGGTCTTGATCCTTGGGGAAAGGCATATGTCTGAAAGAAATATATGGGGAAAAACTGGGAAGAATCACACCTCTGTCGTGTGTGTGTGACAGAGATAGAGAGATTGAGATTGAAAGGTGAAGGGTGAAGAAGCCACTTTTCAGACTGGGGACAGGAAAGGCCAATAGCATTCCAAAATTAAATTCAACAAAGACAAAAAGACTACAATACCCGGGATGCTCCTTGAAGAAACGGAATGTGTGGAGTATTTCTGGTGGGGCGCCGAAGTTCTCGTCCCCGGAAGTTGGGGGGCCCTCTCTCCCTAGTGCCGTTGGTAGTTGTAGTTTTATAAGCCTGGAGCCTTCAGTTGTCAGCGAGAAGGCCGCAGAGCCTGACGGGACTTGTAGTCGAACGCGGGAGGCGGGCGCGCAAGCGCAGCTGGGGCCGGGGCGGGGCCGCGGCACTGCAGTGAAAGCCGAGGCAGCGGGCAGGCGAGCTGGGGGCGGGCGGACATCTTGGGATCTGGAGAGTGGCTGGGCCGTCTGAGTAGGGGGCCGCGGACGCGGACGCCAGGTGAGCTGGGGAGTCGATCTTACCGGGTAGGGGAAACGCCGCGGGTCGTTTGCCCCGCTGCCCAGTCTTTCCCGGCCCTGCGCGGCTGGGCGGAAAGCTGCCCACACCCGGGAGTGGCCTCAGCCTTCAGACTCTGGAGGGAGCTGCCGGCAGGGTGGGGGCGCCCGGGGCGCGGTTGCGAGACGGGCGGGGAGCGGCGCCCTCCACTTGACCTGCCGGGCTCCTGTGAGGGCGAGACCGATCGGAGTCTTCTCGGAGACACGGCGCGTCGCCCCCTCCCAGGGATCGTGACAACCCCCGGCCCTCGGCGCGTCCTGTTCGGCGCAGGGACAATTCCCCCATCTCGCAAGACTGACATCCTTCGTGCCACCCCCGTGAACGGTGACAGGCCTCTCCGTGCGCCACTCCCCTCCCCCAGTTCAGCGACCCCCCGCGGCTCTTCTCTGACCTGTGACAGCTCCCGTACCCTATGGCACTGTCTCCTCCCCCGGGCAAGGAGCACCCCACGTCGTGCCTGTGTACCCGAACCCCAAAGCAAGGCCCCATGCCCCTCGCTTTCCCATATGTACCACCGGCCGTCTCTCCTGCCTGTTTCCTCTGTCCAAGCCCTGACCTCTGCTACACCGGAATCTCCTTCTTTAGGGGTTTCCACCAGCCCTGTTTGCTGCTGTGGGCGCACTAAGGATGCTGCTTGCTGGTGGCTGCCAGTCTCTTCCTTTAGCGAAGTGCTCCATTCCTGCCTAGGAGCCCACTTCTGGTGCCCCGGCCCCGAGCTTCCACCATTTGATACCCGGGCACTTGGTTCTTTGCCTGGAACTCTACCTCCATTTTGCATTTTATCTTCCAATTTCTTTGGGAATGAAGAAGAAGTGTTCCCACCTCCTTCAGAGACCTTACAGTGGTCTAGGTGACAGTAACAGCTATAGTGGAAGGCTTAATTTTTCAGTTTAGAAGTCCACTGAACTACCCTCTGTGAAATGAATACTCGGGCTAATCCAGGAAATCTAGAATCAAATTAACCCCCTTTTCTCTTCTTAAACTGTCTAAATTAGTTTGACCCAAATACTTTGGGTAATTAATGCAATCAGACACCCCTTGCTCGTAGATACTCAGGTGAGAAGTGAGTTACTTCGTGGGTCTAGAATCAGAAGGGTCTTGTAATTTTACAAACTTGTACACACACCCTTCCTTATTTTATCGCACTCCAAAGCTTTCTGAAAGGGGGTGATCAGAAATAACCATAGTAAGCAATGTGGATCACTGAAGTGTGGTTTGCCAGCGCTGGGACCTTTCTCCTTTGCTACCTTCCTTGCCCGGAAGATAATGTGATATGTACCTGCTGAGGCCACACTCCTGGGTCTGTGTCAGGGCCCAGAGCCTCCGTTCTCTTCCTCCAGCCCCAAAAGCTGCACACCCATTCTTAGAATGTGTAGACTTCTGGAGATTCAGGCCCTGCCTGCCTTCGTAGAAGGGGAGTGGAACCAAGACTGAGTGATCTAAAGGTTGTGCCCAGGGGCCCCGGGCCTGAGCCAGCTGGAGTAATTCCTACCGCCATTCCTACAGCCTCAGGCGGGCCTTGTCAGTGACTCACTGGCTGGAGCCCGAGTGAGAGTCTGCACAGGAGGGGGCCGAGAAGGATCCTTGCTTAGCTCAGCGCTGTGAAGAGGCGGCGGGAGGGGAGTTAGTCTCTGGCTCAGCCCCAGAAACGGGAGGGTCAAAGTGCCTTAGAATGCTGGGCCCGAGTCCTGTTCCTTTCTCCCATCTAGCGTGGGATAAACAGGAACTGGAGCCTGGCTGAAGGGAGGGGCTTGTCTGAGAGGCCTCGGGGTCACTTGCTAAAGGTGGGGGGCAGTGACCCGCACCGCCCTCCTGTGGACATTGGCAGGACTTGTGAAGTCTTCCCTTTCCTCCCCTGCCTGTCCTAGGTCTCTTCTTAGAGCAATGGGCCGTGGAGACTGAGCTGCCGCCATGATTGGAGGCTTATTCATCTATAATCACAAGGGGGAGGTGCTCATCTCCCGGGTCTACCGAGATGACATCGGGTAAGTCCCTTGGCTGAGCCAGCTGTGCCCCATCACCCCAGCCTCAGCATGCGGGACCAGGTTTTATTCCATCAGAGCCTTGACTTGGGCCACACCCCTTGCTGCATCCTGGAAGCTCAGCCAGTAGAGCCTGGTTCTCTTTAAGTTTGGTGGCATTGGCCTAGCAGCCGGTTGCTGGCTGCCTGGCAGGGCCCCCGCAGCCTTAGGAGCTCCTGCCTCCTGTGTCCCTTAGTTGTAGGCCTGGCTGCTGGAGATGAGTGCTTTTGCCAGGCAGGTTTATTACTCCTTTTAGAAGAGCTCTGCCTCCAGCGGGTGGAGTTATTGCCAGGCTGGAGGTAGTAATCCATCTGAGTCCTGTTCTCAAAGCCCTCTCCTATCGAGGGCTTTTTCTGTGTTCTCTTGAAAGCCTCTCCATACTGCCAAATCCTCTTCCACTCCCTTTCCCAGGAGGCAGGCTGCTGACTCAGCTATTTTCAGTTCCTCTGGGTCACTCCTGGAGGAGAGGTTGTGAGCAAGCCTGAGGCACTCTGGGTCACTAACGGAAAAGCAGGGAGGTCACACAGCCCTTTCTGGACCCTCTGAGTAGACCTCGACAGCTCTATGTCCTTGGTCCCTCAGACCAACAAGGAGCCACACAGCCTTCTCATTCTGCCCCACCCTGCATGCCATCTTTCTTTACTGACCAAGAGACCTGTCCTTGCCTTAGCAGCTCTAATGAGATTAGGCTCCTCTGGTTCTGCTGTTGTTTTTCTTCCTCGAAGAGCTTGAGATAAATAGCATGGGCCTATTACAGTGCCCCTGGCTTCATGGCTTCCTGCCTGATAGGTTGGCTTGGCCTGGCCTCTGTGGCTGAGCTAGACTTGTGGTGATGCTTGGCCTGCCTGAATCTTCCTGTCCCCTGGGTGGGCCTGATTGAGTGCAGGGACCTGCCGCTTTGCATGTGCTGCTGAGCTCGCCTCCCCTTGCCTGTCTTGTCTGCTTCCATCTCCTGGTGTGTGCTGCCCTTCCTGGTGTGTTGTGTGTCTAACCCTCTCTCTCCTTGCTGTCACTCTCCTCTTCTTGCTGGCGTCATTTCTCTCATCCCATCTCATTGGCTGCCGTAGCAATAGGTAAGCGGCCTATCAAGCTGCTGCCCAGGTACAGGCGGGTGGGGGGCCCTGCCCCCCCAGTTGGTGTTTTCCTTCATCCTTCTTCCTCCCTTAAACTTGCCCTGGAGTTGGATCCTGGACAGAAATAGGTGACACAGCTCCTGGACTCTTGGCACTGCTCACCTGGTGGATTAGCGCTTTCCTTTGTCCACCTTCTGGAGGAGTCAGCCTTCCTACCAGTGGGCTCACTAGTGGGAGGACTGGAGAAGAAGCAGGCGAGCTCTCCCCGCTCCTCCCCTCTCTCTGTCTTAACCGCTCCTTCCCCAGCCTGGAGTTTACTGGGAAGCCAGGGTGGTGGTAGCTGGGAAGTTGGGGTGAGGCCTCTCTAAACCTGATGAGTTTCACTTTTTTGAGGTTTCCTTTTTTTCCTCCTCATTGCCACTTGACTTCCCTATTCCTCGTAGCTCGTGCCCTCTTCTGCTCCCTCTGGAGCCATAAGAAGGGACCCACCCTCGCGGTTTAGGCCTTGGCTTTAGAGTGTATGTCAGATGTCAGCAGCATAGAGGGTGGGGCTGTCAGCATCTGTGGTTGATCCCCAGGGGCAAGGTTTGCACAGATGCTGAGCAGCCCCTGCACCCTTCTCCCTCAGGAGGAACGCAGTGGATGCCTTTCGGGTCAATGTTATCCATGCACGGCAACAGGTGCGCAGCCCCGTCACCAACATTGCTCGCACCAGTTTCTTCCATGTTAAGCGCTCCAACATCTGGCTGGCAGCTGTCACCAAGCAAAATGTCAACGCTGCTATGGTCTTTGAATTCCTCTACAAGATGTGTGACGTCATGGCTGCCTACTTTGGCAAGATCAGTGAGGAAAACATCAAGAACAATTTCGTGCTCATATACGAGCTGCTAGATGGTGAGGCAGGCCGAGTGGAGGGGCTCGGGTGGGGAGGAAGGTAACTGGGTGTGGCTGCAGTGGGCACTGAACTTTGTTCCTGAGTATCTGGTCTTTGGGCGAGGATCTCTGTGCTCCTGAGAAGTCCCACTCACATCCAGGGCTCCAAGCTGCTCTGAAATGGAGCACAGTATAAATAGGCCAGCCAATGGGGGTGGGAAGCTTCGGCCTTTCTGGGGAACCCTCCTCTTGGGTTTGGTGATAGCCTCCAGTACCCATGCTCTCACCTCTGCGCTCTGGGCCACAGCTCATTCACTGTCTATTTCAGAGCCTGGTGGGAGGGCGCTTCCTGGCCCTTTGGGTGTGGTTTCCTTGTTCCTCTACGATGTGTGTGTCCTTCCATGTTCCCAGCATCTATTTTCTAGTGAAAACAAGGACCCAGGACCTCTAGACCTCACTCACTTGTCATGTGATGATTCTTTGTGATTTCTCTATTTGGCAGGGGGAAAGAAAAGGTCTTGTTTTCCTGGGAGTATAAATCACAGAGTAAATGCTGCAAAGCTGGAAGGCCTTAGTGCAGATCCCACAGTCTTCAAGAGCTGTCTGGCCAGACATGTCCAGGCCAGGGGAAGGATTAGAATGAGAGAGCCCTCAGTTTGTTCAGGCGCTGAAGGTTCTGTTTGTTTTGTAGAGATCCTGGACTTTGGCTACCCCCAGAATTCAGAGACGGGTGCACTGAAAACCTTCATCACCCAACAAGGCATCAAGAGTCAGGTACTTGAATTTTACAGGCCATAGGCAGAGTGGAGCCCACCCTCCCTTCATCCCAGCGGGTCCCTAGCCTTGTCCAAGGGGACTCATGAGCCCGCCCTTCACAGGAAGTGCTGGCCTGAGCCTCCTGCCGGGACTGCAGGTCCATTCTCCCTGTGTGGCCCTCCCACCCCAGGAGCAGCCGATTCAGCATCTCTTACTGGGATTATAGTTTAGGCAGTTTCCTCTACACAGGCACAGGGGGTGTGGTCTGCTCTGCCTGTTGCTCAGGAGAAGAGCTCTTGGGCCCTCCTTTATGATCCAAGCCTCACGGCCTTCTCCTTTTCTGCCTCCCCTGCTGTCTCCTGTGGGAACCTCACTGGTCCTTGGGTCTCCAGCATCAGGTAAGTTGTTCTCTTTGCTTCTGCCCTTGTGGCTTCACTCTGTTTTCTCCAGGCCCTGTACCTTGGGGCCTGAGGGGAAGGAGAGGCCACTGGTGAGGACTAGAAAGGAGAGAGGAGAGGGTGGAGTGGGAGAGACAGGATTGAGGGCAGAAAAGTGAAACCATTGCTGTTTGTCTCCACCCCCCATGTAGACAAAAGAAGAGCAGTCCCAGATCACCAGCCAGGTGACCGGGCAGATTGGCTGGCGGCGGGAGGGCATCAAGTATCGCCGAAATGAGCTCTTCCTGGACGTGCTGGAGAGCGTGAACCTGCTCATGTCCCCACAGGGTGAGGGCCCTCTCCTGAAGCTGGAGCGGGGACAGGGAGAACCCTGGCCTGCATGCTTACCCCAGCTGCGTCCTGTTCATCTGTTCTATCACCAGGGCAGGTGCTGAGTGCCCACGTGTCAGGCCGGGTTGTAATGAAGAGCTACCTAAGCGGCATGCCTGAGTGCAAGTTCGGGATGAACGACAAGATCGTCATTGAAAAGCAGGGCAAAGGCACAGCTGATGAAACGAGCAAGAGGTGCCTGACGCAGGGGAGCTGGAAGGAAAGCGTGGGTGGGCCTTGCAGTGTTCACTGGGGCTGGTGAACCCCAGGTTCCTTCGGGACTTGATTTCCACTATAACTGCAGATCCTTTTTCCAAGCGTGTGCTTGGCTGGTTGCGCTTGATATCAGCGATGAGAGGGATCGAGGGGGTTGTTGTTAGGTTACTGCCCTCAGAGAGCAAACTTCACTGTTTGGTCCCAAGGACCACAACCTCGTCTGTACATACTGACGGCCTTGGGAGTACCATGCCGCTTGAAACTCAGGAAATGATGAGCTATTATAAAGCTCCCTCACCTTGAACTCTGGGGCAGGGATCTCCAAGATAGACAGCTGCCTTCTGGCAGCTTTCCATAGCCCACAGTGCCAGCTTGGCCCGGGGCGGTCCCCCAGCTTGACGCCTGCCTTTCTCGTACTGACCAAGCGCGGTGGTCTGCTTCTGCCCACAGCGGGAAGCAATCAATTGCCATTGATGACTGCACCTTCCACCAGTGTGTGCGACTCAGCAAGTTCGACTCGGAGCGCAGCATCAGCTTTATCCCACCAGATGGAGAGTTTGAGCTAATGAGGTGCCAAGGGGCTTGAGGGGGCAGGGGTGCTGCTGGCAGGGGGCACGGAGAGGGAGTGCGACCCGCTCAGTGTTGCCAACCTTGCCTTCCACCCCTGAAGGTATCGCACCACCAAGGACATCATCCTTCCTTTCCGGGTGATCCCACTCGTGCGGGAAGTAGGACGCACCAAACTGGAGGTCAAGGTAGTGATCAAGTCCAACTTCAAGCCCTCACTGCTGGCCCAGAAGATTGAGGTGAGGATGACGGGTTTGGGGAGGAAGAAGAATTTGTCTCCAAGAATAAAGGCGGCTGTGTCAGCCTGGACAGCTCCTGTGTATCACTCCTAGGTAAGGATCCCGACCCCACTGAACACAAGTGGAGTGCAGGTGATCTGCATGAAGGGGAAGGCCAAGTACAAGGCCAGCGAGAACGCCATTGTGTGGAAGTGAGTCTTCCCTTTAGGGGGCCATGGCAGGGCTCACAGTGTACCGCCTTCACCTATTCTCCCCTAGTGTGGGTTGGAGGGCAGGAGGTGTGTGCCCCTGCTTCTGTGTCAGCCTTCACGTGTGTGCACACGCGCACCTGCACTGGGGCTCACACATGCATCCTTGTAATAAATCTGTGAAGCAGACAAAGGGCAAGATATAGCTTATCCATCTACCTAAGCAGAAACTGCGGCCCGAAATACCAAAGGAGTAGTAACACACCCAAGGTTCCATAGCAGTTGGTTTTCAGGGTCCTGGCCAATTTTCCCTGTGCTAGCCACTTCCCTTAAGCGTCTGGGTTCTCTCCCTGCTTGAAATGGGCACTCCCTCCCCCACCCCACCCCGAAATTCCTCCCAGCTTCCACAGGCACCCCTGCTGCCCATTGCCTGTCTTTGCAGGATCAAGCGCATGGCAGGCATGAAGGAATCGCAGATCAGTGCAGAAATTGAGCTTTTGCCCACTAATGACAAGAAGAAATGGGCTCGACCCCCCATTTCCATGAACTTTGAGGTACGGCAGAAGAGGGACTTAGCACCAGTGCAGGGTATGCCGGGAAGGATCTGAGAGAGCACTCAGATCAGCTGTGTACTTAGAGACCAGGAAACCAAGGCCTAGACTAGGGATCTAATTCATAGACCCATTTCTTTTTCCTTCAAGCGTCTTAGGAGAAGTTACTGGTCACCTTAGAAACGCTTTGACTTTTCTTGGCTTGCCACAAAACAGTTCTTTGGAAAAATTTAGATTGAATGCCAGGTAAGATAGCAAGTTTCCTTACAGACAGGACGGTGAACTGACTTTGCCTTGTGCATTAAGACATATAATTTTCTCTACCTTATTTTTCAAGTCCATAATATTGAGCAGGATAAGTATGTTCTAAGGCAGTTCTCTAGTTGCTGCATCCTGCTGATTAAAGGAGTTGATTCAAATTATCACAGGCAGGCCTGACTTCAAACCCCAGATGATTACTAGTTACTCTTGGATATGCTTGCTTGCTCCTTTAGTAACATTTTAGAGGGCTCCCCACCACCCCGACCAGCCCTGCCGGCATCCCCAGCTTCTTTCAGGACCCTAGCTATCCAGACATGTGTAGTAGGTTGAGGTAGGGCAGAGCTGTAGAACTTCCCAGTGCCAGAGGAGAGCCGCTGTGAGAGGGTCACATCCCTAACTGGACCTGTCCCCTGCCCAGGTGCCATTCGCGCCTTCTGGCCTCAAGGTGCGCTACTTGAAGGTGTTTGAACCGAAGCTGAACTACAGCGACCATGATGTCATCAAATGGGTGCGCTACATTGGCCGCAGCGGCATTTATGAAACCCGCTGCTAGCTGCCTAATGACGGCTAGCCACCTCCCACCCCGCCTCTTCCATGGGTCTGGGTGCCCCTGGGTCACCATGCATCAGTGTCTCCTCCCTCCTGCTTTGCTGCCTTCCCTTTGCACCAGCCCCCGAGTCTAGGTCTGGACCAACCACATCATAAGCGGGACTGGCAGAGCCGTCCCTGGGCTCCTCGGGCAGGGCGGTTGCTGGGGCTCCTGCTCTTCCGTCCATCTGTCTGTCCTGGCCCAGTGCCAGGCTCTGAGTTCTGTGACCAAAGCCAGGTGGGCCTCCTCTCCTCCCCACCCCTGTGGCCACACCTCTGGAGTGGGAGGGTTGGCTGCCTCTCACCTCAGAGCCCCCCAAAGGCCAGTAACGGATCCCCAGTCCTCAGTCCCTACTCTGCTTTGGGATAGTGTGAGCTTCATTTTGTACACGTGTGACTTCGTCCAGTTATAAACCCAATAAACTCGGTAGAGTGGAGTTGTCAGCTAAGTGTCCATGTGGGAGCTTCGGGGGCAGGGAACTAATGGGGTGGCTTTCCTGAACTTTCTTAAGGAGCCTGCTTGTTTTTTCTTTTTTGGTACCGCGAATCGAACTCAGGACCTTGCCCTTGCCAGGCAGGTGCTTATGCCACTCAGCTATATCCCCAGCTAAGGAGCCTGCTTGAAGTAGGATTTTCCATCATGAGTGCTGTCGAAGCAGAAGTAGAATAGCATAATGAACCCCAGGTCCTATCATCCACCTTCAGCAGTTACCACCTTAAGGCTAGTTCCTTAACATCATATCCAATGTATGTTCCCTTAATTCAGAAATCGTACAAAGTTCTCTACAACCTGTGTCCAAATAGGATCCATTGTGAGTGGTTAATATATTTTAACAACTAATACCTTTCTCCTCAGCTCTTAAAATTTTGTTCCTAGAGTTTTATAGTTTCCCAATCAGAATTTGCCTGTTGCTTCCCTCTGAGGTCACTTAACACCATCCTCTTTACCTGTATTTCCTGCAAAATGGTTATTAGATGTAGAGGGTCAATAGGTTTTTAAACTTTAAATATCAGGAGCTGGGTGTGCTGGTGCACGTCTGTAATCCCAGCACTCAGGGGGCTGAGGCACCACGATCACAGTTCCAGGCTAGCCTGAACTACATAGCAAGACCTTGTGTCCAAAAAAAAAAAAAAAAAAATCACAAATATCAGGACTGGTCCTTGCTGTGGTAATGCTTAGTTCAAAAGGATGAGTGGATATTAATGTAATTTTAGATGGCAGTTTTAGAGCCAATTGGAAGGACAGTCATGTAGTACATAAAGCAGTAGCATTTATCGAGGAAAGGCTTTTAACTGACACAGGAATTCAGGATGCAGAGAAGTAGCTTTAGGGATAGAGTACATGTAGGCCAAGTTGTCTATCTGGGTTTGTGGCCTTGGGCAGTGGGAGAGCTTGTGTCCTGCGGGGGTGGAAGACCCGAGTGGCCTTAACGGCTCTGGCTGGCTGGCTGGCTGGCTGTCATGAACTGTGAAAGGACCGCCCAGTTGGTGCGGGGTAGGGGCTGAGACCAGAACAAAACCAGCGGAAGCACAGGGCTGAGCCCAGGGCTTCTGAGCCGGGGCTGCGGTGAGTCAGCACAGCGCTCTGACGGCTGCAAAACGGGCCTGGCTGGGCGTGCAGTAGCAGACGCGCCTGGAGGGAACGTATAAAACCTAGCAAAGCCAATGTGCTTTATCAGCCGCCAGTCTTTAGAATGGCTCCCACCCGCGGGACCACTAAGGCTTCGAGTCCTGATAAACCTCGAGTACCCTCTCCCCGCCCGCTTTGCCTCGGGATCTCCACCTCCCAGGAGGCACTGAGAACCGGGCGTGTGGCTCAGCTCTTCTTGGAACAGGCGTGGCGCAGGCGCAGAAGGAGCAGCTCCGGCTGGACTGACCGGCGCTTGCGCAGAGCTCGGCCAACCGCGTTCGCCCCGCCCAGCGGGTTCCGCGCTTTTCTTACGTCATCGGTACGCATGCGCCTTGGAAGGAGGGGCGAGCGTCGCGGCGGGGAGCAGGGGGCGGGTCTCGGCCGACGTTTCACGGCGACTGCGCGGACGGAGTCCTGAGTGGAACATGGCGACTTGCGCTGAAATCCTGCGGAGCGAGTTCCCCGAAATTGACGGACAGGTCTTCGACTACGTGACCGGTGAGCCGAACCGAATCAGTAGGCTGCAGAGGCCGAAGTGGAGGTCGGGGGGGAGATTCGGCGAGGGCGGTGCTGGGACCGCTGCCGGGCGTCTCTTCTCCGTGACCTCTTGTCCTGAGGGGCGGTTGCGTCTGGAGCCCGGGCCGGGGCCGGGGCCGGGGCCGCGGCTCGGGCGCTGAAAGTGCTTGTGTGTCCGCCCTACCCGGTGCCTTCCTCGTCCTGCCACGCCCGGCCCAGGCGTCTTGCACAGCGGCAGCGGGGACTTCGAGTCTGTGGATGACCTGGTGGACGCTGTGGGCGAACTGTTGCAGGAGGTGTCCGGGGACAGCAAGGATGACGCGGGCATCAGGGCCGTGTGCCAGCGCATGTACAACACCCTGCGCCTGTACGTGCCGGGGGCGGGGCGGGGCGGGGGGCGCGAAGGGTGCGAACGCGGGGTGGGGGCGAAAGTCTGACGATCGGAGTTTTTCCCCGGGTCCTAAGTGCGCCTTCTGTCCCTACCCACGTAGGGCGGAACCACAGAGCCAGGGACACAGCCAGGTGCTTCTGGACGCCCCCATCCAGTTGTCAAAGATAGCGGAGAGCTATGGTAAGGGTGAGCGGAGACCGAGCTAGCTGCGCTGTGTGCTCTGCTCGGCCTCCGCCGTCTCCCTGCCCCTGCAGCGCGGGACAGGCTGTCGGAGCCGAGGGATGTGCTCGTGAGAGCGGAAGAGCCTGTGATGCAGCGAGGAAGGGCGGAGGGGTTTTCAGATTATTGGAGTATTGGGGAAGGAAGCGCAGGGGGCTTTGAGGAGGCAGGCTTGGCTTAACGCCCCACCCCCCCAGCCCCGAATGCACAGCTTCAGAGAGCTGGTTATGTGCCTCAGCTTCTGTATCTTTATATGTGAACAGCCTTTTTGTTTCGGTTTTACTTGGGGATTAGAGTCCCCAGGATTGTAACATTTTCTTTAAAATGTTTCTCTGTGTGGCTGTTTCTTAATGGTCAAAATACTAGTTTCCTTTTCCTCGGGTAGAAGGTGACTGCCTTTTTTCTAATCACTTGCAGACTGTGACCTGAAACTTCCCGGACCACTAAAGAGGGAACAGTCCTCGGTGAGGAGAAGGGGGAGCGGGAGGGGGAGATATCTTCGGGGCGTCAAACTGTGAAGCATCTTTGGGGAGGAGGGGGTTGCTGGTTGTGTCTTTCCCTGAACTTTTGAACCTGTTTGGCGTGGGTAAGTGGTGAGAGTTTAGCTGTTTTCTCGGAGCCTACAGAGTAAAATGGATTGTGTTTGGAATTCGCTTAGACAGTGAATGCAAAGAAGCTAGAGAAGGCCGAGGCTCGACTGAAAGCCAAACAAGAGAAGCGCTCAGAGAAGGACATGCAGAAGACCAGCACCGCTCTGTGAGTTCAGGAAAAAGGGCCCAGAAGAGAGCAGAGCAGTCGCTGCCAGGAGAGAAGGCTGTAGGAGCCCTGAAATGTGTCTATTTCTCCCCTTAAGAGTCCTGGAGGAGGCATCAGCCAGCCAGGCCGGCAGTAGAAAGGAGAGTCGGTTGGAATCATCTGGCAAGAACAAGTCCTATGATGTGCGAATTGAGAACTTTGACGTGTCTTTTGGTGATAGGTGAGGGAATACCATGGGCGGGGCTTTCTTTTTCCAGTTAAGGGAGAATTTTGAGTGATAAAATGGGGCTAAAACCAATGTCAGCGCTCTGTGTGTGTGTGTGTGTGTGTGTGTGTGTGTGTGTGTGTGTGTGTCTTTTTGAGACAGGGTCTCGCTATGCAGTTCAGACTGGGCTTGAGCTTGCTTTGTAGCCCAGGCTGGTCTCAAACTCACATTCTCTCCCTCAGCCTCCTGAGTGCCGGGATTACAGGCGTGCGCCACCACGCCCAGCAGTATCTTTTGTTAAGTGTGCTCTGATGCCTTTTTTAGCAGTCCCTTGGTCTCCTTTCTGCCACTCCTGCAGGGTACTGCTGGCTGGAGCAGATGTGAACTTGGCGTGGGGCCGCCGCTATGGGCTGGTAGGACGGAACGGGCTAGGGAAGACAACGCTGCTGAAGATGCTGGCCACCCGGAGCCTGCGGGTTCCAGCCCACATCTCCCTGCTGCATGTAGAGCAGGAGGTCGCTGGGGATGACACGCCTGCCCTGCAGAGTGTGCTGGAGAGTGACAGCGTGCGAGAGGACCTGCTGCAGCGGGAGCGGAAACTCAGTGCCCAGATTGCTGCGGGCAGGTCCGGGCTCCGGGCTCCGGGCTCCGGGCTTCTGGGTGGGGAATACCTAGCGGTGTCCTTCACAGAGTGGCCGTCACGCTGTCACAGCCCGTGATTCACATGGCCATCCTAGTAATCAGCTCCTCCCGGCTCCTTTGGGCAAGTCCTTCCTGTGTTCTATTCCTGTCCTGGCAACGAGCAGCCCGTGGGCTGCTTTCCACTGGTATAGGGTGCAGGACATTCTCCTGGATGGCCCTAGCTTAGCCTGGTTACTGTTTCTCCTTCCCAGGGCAGAGGGCTCAGAAGCAGCACAGCTGGCTGAAATCTATGCCAAGTTGGAGGAGATTGAGGCTGACAAGGCACCTGCCAGGTATTTCAGATTACCCCTGTCTTTATGGTGTTTCCCCTTTTCCATCCTATAAACTGTTCCAACTGGATCCTTCAATTCTTCACGCCTAGGGCATCGGTCATTCTTGCTGGGCTTGGCTTTACCCCTAAAATGCAGCAGCAGCCCACCCGGTGAGTTGCCCTTGTGAATCTGGGCTCTGAACATTGCTGACTCTGCTCTGGCTTGCCCCAGTGAACACCCACCCCTAATGTTATCTGCCTGTCTGTCTGTAGGGAGTTCTCAGGTGGCTGGAGGATGAGATTGGCATTGGCCCGAGCCCTGTTTGCTAGGTGAGTCTCCTGGGCCTATGTCGGGAGCCCTGTGGAGGGTAGGCCTTGGACCGTGACAAGGAGCCACTGGCCTAAAACCCATGCTGTGTGTTCCTTTTTGTAGGCCAGACCTTCTGCTGTTGGATGGTGAGTTTGAAATGGGGCACCTTGGCTCTCAGGTGGGGAGGGCTGATAGCGTCCTTGTTCCTAGTTCACCAGCTCTTCAAACGTGTGCGTCCCTGTGTCCTCCAGAACCCACAAACATGCTGGATGTCAGGGCCATCCTGTGGCTGGAGAATTACCTACAGGTGAGTTCTAGAAAAGGCTTTGGGGTTTGGGGAAAGTCAGCTTCCAAGATCCATGGGGGTCTGGGAGATGACTCCCATCCTGTGACCCCTCAGACATGGCCCTCCACAATCCTAGTCGTCTCTCACGACCGCAACTTCCTGAATGCCATCGCCACAGACATCATCCACCTGCACAGCCAGCGGCTAGACGGCTACCGGGGAGACTTCGAGGCCTTCATCAAGAGCAAGCAGGAGCGGCTGCTCAATCAGCAGCGAGAGTATGAGGCACAGCAGCAGTATCGCCAGCACATCCAGGTGTGGGGGCAGCAGGGCTGTGGGGCCCGTCCGAGGGTGTCAGGGCTCGGGGTTGCGGGAGCCTGACCAGCGTCTGCCCTCCTCCCACAGGTTTTCATTGACCGCTTTCGCTACAATGCCAACAGGGCCTCTCAGGTGCAGAGTAAACTCAAGATGCTGGAGAAGCTGTGAGTAGAGCGGCCTTGACCAGGCTCTGACTCCTCCTGTTCTCTTCATGTCTTCCTCCTTTTCTTTTCTTTTCTTTTTTTATTGGTGGTACTGGGGACTGAACCCAAGGTCTTCGCACTGAGCTATATCCCCAGCCCTTTTTTTAAATTTTGAGACAGGATCTCACTAAATTGCCCAGGCTGAGCTCGAACTTGTGATCCTCCTGCCTCTGCTTCCCAGAGTGCTGGGATTATGAGTGTGCACCACCGCACCAGCCATTTCTTCCTTCATATTGCCCCCGCCCCCATTCCAGGTCTCCTCCTGGCCAGCCTCCTACTTTGATGCCCTCTGCGTCCTCGGAAAGCAGAATATTTTGCACTATTCCTGGAGGGTTAACCCTGTCTAGGCAATCACTAGTCTGCTTTTTGTCTGTGTATTTGCTTATTGTGGACTTTTCATCAAAGTGAAATCATCACTGTGGGATCTTTGGTGTCTGGCTTCTTTTATCGGGTGTTCTCCAGGATCATCCTTGTGGCGCACATGAGTACTTCATTGTGTGTGTGCCTGAGCGCGTTCTGACGTGTGGCTGTATGTTTAGTTTATTAAGTCATTAGGTGATGAGCCTGGGTTGTCCCCATTTTAGTTTCAAAAAATGTTCTTGCTGGGCATAGTGGCATACACCTGTAATCCCAGCACTCAGGAAGCTGAGGCAAGAGGATTGCCTTGAGTTTAAGGCCAGCCTGAGTTACAAAGCTAGACCTTGTCTCAAGCTACTTGTGTACAAGTTTTTGGGTGGCCGTATGTTTCCATTTCACCTGGGTGTGTACTTAAGAGAGGATTTGCTGGTAGAAGTAGAAATTTCCCGTTGAACTTTTTGAGGCTCTGCCAGACTTTAAAGGCACTATTTTTACATTCCTCTGGATATTGTAGGCAGTTGTTATTTTCCCACGTCTTTGCCACTACTAGGTCTTAATGCTTTATCCAAAGTTTTAGCCATCCTGTCTGTTTGGCTGTAAAGTGGTCACAGTGAGGGGGGTTTTTTGTTTGTTTGTTTTTTTGTCTTTTTGAGACAGGGTCTCACTATGCGGTTCAGGCTGGCCTTGAGCTCACTTTGTAGCCCAGGCTGGTCTTAAACTCACAACGATCCTCTTGCCTCAGCCTCCCGAGTGCTGGGATTACAGGCGTGTGCCATCACGCCCGGCGTTCGTTTGTTTTTGAGACAGGGACTTGCTATGTAGTCTAGGGTGGCCTTGAACTCGTGAAACACAGACTGACCCTCACCTCATTCAGTCCTCCTGCCTCAGCCTGCCGAGTCCTGGGATTACAGACTTGTGCCACCATGTCCAGCTCACATGGAGGTTTTGTGGTTTTGAGTAGCATTCCCTTAATGGCTAATGATATTGACATTGGGGGTTTAATCTTGAAGCAGCCCCTGAGTTCTGGGAGGGACATTAACTTTAATTGGTTTAGAACTCTGGCATGGGGCCGGGGATATAGCTCAGTGGCACAAGTGCCTGCCTGGCAAGCACAAGGTCCTGAGTTCGATTCCCAGTACCCAAAAAAAAAAAGAACTCTGACATGGGAACGGCGTAGTTTATTAGGTAAAGATGAAAAGCCACACAGAGGGCTGGGGATGGAGCTCAGCAGGAGACTGCCTGCCTGTCATTCTCGAGGACGTGGTCTCCACCCCAGTACTGCAAAAATAAATGAGTAAAAGTTTTTTAAAAGCCACAAGAAAGGTAACTTTTTCAGCAGGTAGTGAACTGAAACAGTGGGCTCTTAGGGTAATGTTAACAAGGTAGGAGGAGCACAAGCTTTTTCTGAGTTTGCTTGTTGAGCTTATATTACTTGTACAAGAGAGTTTTAAGTTTTTTCATTCTTTTTTGGGAGGCTGGGGACGGGAACCCAGGGCCTCACATATGGTAGACAAGGGCATCTGTCACTGAGCACCGCCCAGCCATCGTATTTTTTTGAAGTCATAAATCTAGTCTGCCTCATCTCTCCCCACAGACCAGAGCTGAAGCCGGTGGACAAGGAGTCGGAGGTGGTGATGAGGTAAGTGCTGAGCCGGGGGCTGTGGGGCGGCTCTTGTCACTGGCCACCCCCATACTCACCGAGCCTCCCACAGGTTCCCGGACGGGTTTGAGAAGTTCTCACCGCCAGTTCTGCAGCTGGATGAGGTGGACTTCTACTATGACCCTAAGCACATCATCTTCAGTGGCCTGTCCGTCTCTGCCGATCTGGAGTCTCGCATATGTGTGGTACGGCTGCTGTGTCGCTTTCCCTGGGTGTGGTTAGGGCTGATGCTGGGGCCGCAGGGGGAGAGGGGCACAGGACCATGAGTCGGGTCGGAGGAGGGACAGTGCTGTCCTCACACTGCCCCTGCCTGTCCTATGAGGACCCCTGTCATAGGTGAGCAGGCCGGCATGGGTGCTTTATAAGCACTAGAGCAGCACTTCATCTACTGGGCTCAGTCCTGAGTTATTTCGACTAGCAGACATTGAGGCAGGAGCCTGGGTTGCAGGGTGAGACCTCAGGTCCTGGCTATACTGTCCCTTGGCTGCAGGGTTACGAAGCACTTTCCTCTTCCTTAAAAGGGAGGAAACAGCTACCCTACGTGGTTATGGGTAGAAGTCACTTGGCAGGTATCAGCCTTTGGTCCCTGGGGTGTGTCCGGCTCACTTACACACGCAGCTGCTAGGACTCTTTTCTCGTCGGGGTCCTTGGGCCAACCCCAGACGCTCTCCTCCTTCCCTCTGCCCTCCACACGCCCGAGCCCCTCACTGCTTGCGCTGCTTGCAGGTCGGGGAGAACGGGGCCGGGAAGTCCACCATGCTGAAGCTGCTCCTGGGGGACCTGGCGCCCGTCCGCGGCATCAGGCACGCGCACCGGTAAGGTATCCACGCCGCCCGCTAACCCGAGCCCGCACTTACGCGGCCCTCCTGCCTTCACCTCTTCCACCTCCTCCCGCCTGCAGGAACCTCAAGATTGGCTACTTCAGCCAGCACCACGTGGAGCAGCTGGACCTGAGCGTCAGCGCGGTGGAGCTGCTGGCGCGCAAGTTCCCAGGTGCGGGAGGCAGCAGCCTGTGTGAGGCCCGCTGACCAGCAGCGGGGCCTCCCGGGGTGGGGGAGCGGCCCCCAGGGCTGAGCCCGTTGGTCGGGCTGGGGGGCGGGGTGGGGGCACAGCCCATGCTGGGGCCTTTGCAGGGCGGCCAGAGGAGGAGTATCGCCACCAGCTGGGCCGGTACGGTGTCTCCGGGGAGCTGGCCATGCGCCCTGTCGCCAGCTTATCTGGAGGCCAGAAGAGTCGGGTGGCCTTCGCTCAGATGACCATGCCCTGGTGAGTCCCCGTCTTCTAGAGCGCCCCTGTTTCCCTGTCATCTTTATATCAGAGCTTCATGTCCTTCTGCGCCCCTCCTATAAATGCCCACCACCTGCTTTCCAGCCCCAACTTCTACATCCTGGATGAGCCCACAAACCACCTGGACATGGAGACCATTGAGGCTCTGGGCCGCGCGCTCAACAGTTTCCGGGTGAGTGCGCCCGCGCCTGCTCTGCCCTTGCCCGCCTTGCCGCCTGTGGGCCCACTGAACCCCGCTCTCCTGTCTCAGGGAGGCGTGATCCTGGTGTCCCACGACGAGCGCTTCATCCGCCTGGTGTGCCGGGAGCTGTGGGTGTGCGAAGGAGGCAGCGTCACCCGGGTCGAGGGGGGCTTTGAGCAATACCGTGCCCTCCTGCAGGAGCAGTTCCTCCGGGAGGGCTTCCTCTAGACCACCTGCTGGGCCAGGCTGGCCAGGAGCTCAGTGCCCACGACGTGGACGCATTACCAGACCCCGGACCCCCGTGTAGGCCCAGCCCCGGGCCTCCGCCTCCCCCGATTTGGGGACAGCCTCATGCCCGAGCCTTTCTCCTTGTTCTGACTGGAGCGTCCAGTGCACAGTTGGGGTCCCATCTGAGGGTCTGCGAGGACTGTGTCGGGGAAGGGACCGCAGGGATCCTCGGGGGTTTTGGACTGCACCCGGCCCACTGGGCCCACGAGGCTGCTGTGTAAATTAAACCGCTGCGTCCCCTGCTGCTCTCCCTAGCCCTGCCGGCTTTGGCTGCCCACTGCTGAGACGTGGGGTGGCGTCTCCCTGCTCCCTGCTGCTCTGGACTCCTCCGTGCTGGGCCTGGGGCACAGGGGCCCTTGGTTGTGATGGGCGGAGCCTGGGTGGGGGCAGTGCCACTGCGCCGCTTAACCCAGCCTGGACTTGACCTGGGCCAGTAGGCGAACGGGGGGAGCGCTCAGTGGTGCAAACAGCCTGCTGCAGCCTGAATGGCCACCACTGCCTTAGGCTGACGAGGGCGAGCTCCGCTGTCTCAGCCCATGCTGCTTCCAAGCTTGAACTGATTGTGGGGTTTGGCCTCGTACCCAGTTGCCCATTTTCTCCAGGGGTCTATGGCCCAGACTCTCCCTGCTTTTCTCTGGACTCTCAGGGCTCAAGAGAGATGTTTTCCTGTTTTGCTTGAATGGTTTCATGTTTACGTTCCCTTTAAGCACGGAGGTCAGGGAAGTGGGAATTGAGAACAGTGCAATGAGAAGAAACAAGACACTTTGCTTTCAGATTAAGCAACCATAAAAGAGAGAGAGCCAGGAGCAGTGGCACACGCGTGTAGTCCCGCGTATAGTTCCAGCTGCTTGGGAGGCTGAAGCAGGGTGTTTGCTTGAGCCCAGGAATTTGGGGCCAGCCTGGACAACACAAGTGAGACCCTGTCTCAAAAAAAAAACGCCAGAAAATGGTGATGTGAAACCCTGATTTATAATGTGAGCTATATGTCTCACACAGAAAGTACTAAAGTAGAGACTTTCCCGTGTGGCAGTGGAGGAACCAAAGGCAGCAGCAGCACCTTGCCAGCTGCTTGGAGATTGTAGCCACAGCTCAACTGAGGAACCTCCCCTCTGAGCTGCTGAGGAGAAGAGCCTGTTCACAGGTGACAGAGTATAAAGATGAAGGCCCTACTGCCCACAGAACAGGTGTGGGGGCTGGCAGCAGCAGGAGGGCTGCCGATGCACCTGCCCTTCGGCCTCCCTCTCAGCCCAGAGGAGGTGCTGCTCTGGACCTGTCTGTGTCCACAACCCTCAGCAGTGTGAGCGCGCTCAGCCTGGTCCCTCCGCTGTAGGCTCTGTGCCTGTCTGCGCTCATGGACCCTTACAGAAGTTCTCCCACGCCCTTGGTCCTTGGAGGGCTTTGGTGACAGAATCTGGCTTTGTACATCAGGAACGTTGGAGTTGGGTGTAAAAGAAACTCTTAGCTCTTTTTTTTTCTCCTTTTTTTTTTTTTTTTGTTATCGGAAATTGAATTCAGGCTTTGCTTGTGCTTGCGAGGCAGGTGCTGTGATGCTGAGTTACATCCCTGGACCTCTTAGCTCTTCTTGGTATTAGCGGGGGCCACCAACAGAGCTGGGGTCGCCACTGCATACCATTTACTCTTTTTTTTTTTTTTTTCGGTTTTTCTCCGGTACCAGGAACCGAACTCACGACCTTGCGCTTGCCAGGCAAGCGCTTTTGCCGCTGAGCTAAATCCCCAGCCCCCATACCATTTACTCTTGCTGAACACCTCATTTTTTGTTTGTGGCAGAACTATACCCCCAGCCCTTTGTTTTTCAGAGGGTCTCACTATGTGAGTTTGGCCTCCAGTCTGCAGTGATCCTCCTGCCTCAGCCTCCTAAGGGATGAGATTACATACCTGCATCACCACCCCCTGCTCCTCCTCAGTTTCTTTGTGGGACTGTTGTGAGGATTTGCTGTCAAAGCACGGGATACTAAGCATTCAGAAAGTGACTCCTAGGGGAACCATCTGTGGCTTAAAGAGCCATGAACGGTAAAAGCAGATTTTCCTGGGTAACCTAGGTGAAAGACTCCTGAGAGCCTCCCCTCACAGAAGCTGCGGCCCCTCCCCCTGTAACACATCCTGGGATACAAGGCAGCATCTGATGGCCTTCAGGTCCAGTGTGGCCTGCCTCAGCCTTCTGGGGTCTTGGGTTTCTAGGCGTGTGCCACCATGCCTGGCTCAGGAAGGTTAATTTAAAAAGCAGATTGACATTGAAGGAGACAGAGTAGAGGCAGAGTCGGTTACAAAACTTCAGCCTTACAGAGTGGCAGAGACTGCAGGGCTGTCCCAGCCCCATGAGTGGGGCCAATGAGCTCCCCTGGGCCTGGCCTACTGCTCAGCTTTCCTCTGCTCAGCCCTGTTTCCAGGTGCTACACGCTGACCTCTGCAGGCTATCCCCAGAGGGACACAGCCTTGACCAGGCATGAAAGAGAGAGACAAGCCGGTCTGACTTCCGGGGTAGCAAAGCAGGAAATACAGTCTTGTTTCTGGAGTGCTGAGGATTGGACCTAAGGCCTCACAGGCTAGGCAAGTATCCTACCTCTGAGTTATATCCCCAGCCCTTTAAAATCATAGTTGAGACAGGATCTCAGTAAGTTACCTAGGCTGGCCTCAAACTTGAGATCCTCCTGCCTCAGCTTCCTAAATTAAGATTACAGGTGTGGCTGGGCATGGTGGCACACGCCCGTAATCCCAGCACTCGGGGAGGTGCAGGCAGAAGGATCCTTTCAAGTTTGAGTGCGAGACCAGCCTGGGCTACAAAGTGAGCTCAAAGCCAGCCTGAACTGCGTAGTGAGACCCTGTCTCAAAAAGACAAAAAAAAAAAAAAAAGATTACGGGTGTGTACCATCGTGCCTGGCAGGAACTGTAATCTCAGAGATGCCCTGCACCTCACAGTGGGGCAGAAAAGGTGGAATGGAAGCTCAGCTGGGGTCACAGAGGGACGTCCTCCCTGATGCCCTTAGGCTGTGAAAGCCATGGCAGCCTGCACGCCCTCCCTGGCTGTTGGGAGCCGACCCCCAGGCCTGTCGAGAGCTGGGCTGTGCCGGGCACAGCAGCCTGGGGAGCAGTAACGCCAGGGTGTCCTGGCATGGCTCACAGGAACACCAGGGATGAGAGCACATGTGCTGGGCACCTTCCCGACCGATGGTAGCGACCCAGGGCTCCTTGGCCTGGCTGCAGCCCTGAAGGTGCCTGGGAAGTTGCGCGGGCCGGCAGAGGGCGGCCAGGGCTACGAGAAGCCACGGCGGAAGAGGCCGTGCCCCGGCAGCTCCTGATTGGCCCAGCGGCCTCCGTCAGCAGCTGCAAAACTGCCTCCCAGCTGCGGCTGACAGCCACCCGGAACCACTTTCGCCCCTGGTTGCTGGGCTGCGGGGCCCTTTCCCCATCCCTCAACACAGCCCTTTCCTGCCGGCCTCATCTCCAAAAGCCAGGTCTCTGTTAGCTGCTCCAGCTCATCCATCCCAGTTTCTTGAAGGCCTGCAGGAGAGGCCTGCACTGCCACACTCGCAGGTGCTTTATCTCTTCTTCCATGGAGCTGCAAAACGAAGTGAACCTGCTTTGGGTTTTTTTTTTTTTGACGGTCTCACTATACAGTTCAGGCTGGCCTTGAACTCACTCCGTAGCTCAGGCTGGCCCCGAACTCACGGCGATCCTCCTGCCTCAGCCTCCTGAGTGCTGGGATTGCAGGTGCGTGCCCCCACGCCACCTAATCCCCATGTTTACAGAAGAGGAAATGCAGGCATTTGACGTGGCGGATTGGGGTTCAAGGCCACTGGTACAGCTCTAGAGCGTGGCTCTTCACCACCACGCGGGGCTGTGTTTCCATGCAGCCGTTCTGTGCTGAGTAGCTGTAGCTGGTGGCCCTCTTCAGCCTCACGGTGAGCTGCGTGGACGGGAACTGGGGAGCAGAAATCCCTGGCACAACGGCTGACACGTGCCAGGCACCCAGTGAGTAAATGGTGCGGAATTCCTGATTGCTAGGATTAGCCTAGTTGATGGTCTTGGGCAAGTCTACCTTTCCTCAGTAAACTACCTGCATCCATGAAATAGAGGTTGTCTTCTTTTATTCTTTCTTTTTTTTTTTTTTCTTTCCTTTTTTAGAAAGTATCTTGCTGGGCATGGTGGTGCACACCTGTAATCCCAGCACTTGGGAGGCTGAGGCAGGAGGATCATTGTGAGTTCAAGACCAGCCTGAACTGCATAGCGAGACTGTCTCAAAAAGACAAAAAAGAAAAAAAAGCATCTCACTATATCCCAGGCTGGCCCAAACTTGTGGTGATCCTCCTGCCTCAGCCTCTCAAGTGCTGGCATTACAGGTATGCACCACCCCACCCCGCTCACACAGGGTTGTCTTGCCTGTTTCTTTGGGTAGTTGGAAGGATTGGTTGGACGAAGTTTTGTGTATAATGACAGAATCGTATGCTGTGACAGCCAGGGACCCAGGAGGGGTATTTCGTGGGAAGGAGGGGTGTGGGGAGAGCAACCTGATGTAAACACTCAGTGGGACCTTGAAGGGGTTCCCCCCAGGGCCACCCCACCACATCCTCGAGCCCGGCCTCAGCAGGTGGGGCGTGCCTGAGGCTGCCCTGTGTGGCGAGGTGCGTGGGGTGCAGCAGAAATCCTGCCATGTACACCCCTTCTAATAACATGTGTAGGGCCTGTGCTGTGAGTAATTCTAGGCTTCTGGCTTCTTGGTTTTTTGTTTTGTTTGTTTATTTCCGGTACCGGGAATCGAACTCATGACCTTGCGCTTGCCAAGCAGGCACTGTGCCGCTGAGCTACATCCCCAGCCCCCTGCTTCTGGCTTCTTTATGTTAGATCAGTGGATATTTGGAAGTGATTTCTGTTTTGTTTTGCTGTACATAGGCCTTTGAAACCCTAAATTAGAATGAATACTTATCAACCCAGGCCAGGGCTTATTTTTATTTTTCTGAGACAAGGTCTTGCTGTAGAGTCCAGAACTTGCTGTGGTCCTCCTGCCTCATCCTCCCAAGTACTGGGAGTGCACTGCACACCTGGCTCCTTAGGTGGCCTTTTGCACTCTGAGAGGATGCACCGACCAGGAAAGACAGATTTTTAGCTCAGCTGCTTTTTTTTTTTTTTTTTTGTCTTTTTGAGACAGGGTCTTGCTATGCAGTTCAGGCTGGTCTTGAGCTCACTTTGTAGCCCAGGCTGGTCTCGAACTCCCAATGATCCTCCTGCCTCAGCCTCCTGAGTGCTGGGATTACAGGCATGTGCTACTATGGCTGGTTTTCAGTTGCATTTCTAATGCTGAATTGATAAACTTACATCTGGTCGGTACATCAGTTTCTTCTGAGTTTCACCAGTATAAGACAAAGTCCCCAAGCCTGACCAGTGATAATAATTTATCGGGCCCTCCGAAGCTGACCTTGCTCTTAGTATTTACAGGAAATAATGAGCATCGGAGCAGTGTGGTACATGGCAACTGGCTTGTAAGTGCAGGTCCAGAAAAGCTAAATGCTTGCCCATGTCCCCCAGATCCTGAGACTGAGCTGGGGCCAGACCTGGGGCCACTGGGGGCTGAAGGCTCAAGTGCCCCATGGGCACAGGGAGGCCGTGGGCCAGCTCTGCACTGGGCAACCTCGGCCTCAGGCCATGCCCCAGCTGCCCAGGGGATGCCACCGAGGGTCAGGAGGTTCTGTACTGCAAGTCTCATTCGTTCAAGGATTATTTTTTTCCATAGAAACTTCATATGGTCGGGCATGATGGCACGTGCCTATAATCCCAGCACTCAGGAGGCTGAGGCAGCGGGATTGTTGCGAGTTCAAAACCAGCCTGGGCTGCAAAGTGAGCTCAAGTCCAGCCTGAACTGCTCAAAAAGACAAAAAACCAAAAACAAAACAAAAACAAAAAAATTTCATATGGATCCAGGCTTGGTGCTGCACTTGGAATGCTCAGGTGGAGGATCTGCTGAGGCTGGGAATTCAAGGCCAGCCTGGCAACATCGCCAGATCCTGTAGAGAGAGACGGGGGCGGGGATGGGGACGGGAGCAGACGGTGCCTGTTATAACTTGATGCTTCTCAGTGATACCCCGCAGCTGTCTGGCTGCCGGCGTCCCGGGAAATCTGAGACTGCTGCTTCTCGGGACAGCAGCGACCTCATCTGAACTGTTGAGCACAGTGGGTGAGGATGCTTGCCCTCCGTGCTGGCGTGCTTATAACTGGGGATAGCAGGAAGGTTTGGTCCAGGACAGCCGGGCGTCTGTGGACAGAGCAGCATTCCATCTGATTTGACATTTCCTCTTTTTTGTTTTTTTGAGACAGGGTCTCACTATGTGGTTCAGGCTGGCTTTGATCTCACTGTGTAGCCCAGGTTGGCCTCAAAACCATGGATCCTTCTGCCTCAGCCTCCCACATGCCGGGATTATAGCCATGCACCATGACATCTGGTTTGACTTGACATTCCCTAAATGTCCAGGCTTGAGGCTGAGCCTTTCCCTCTGTACATGGGTTTGCCAGTTCCCTGTTCCCTGCCTGATGTTTTTTTGATACTATCATGTAATGTTGTCCAGAGATAAATCTCAACCTAGATTCAAAAAATTCCACAACCTTTTGTGAGTTATTTAATACCTCTGAGTTTTCTATTAGTAGTATGGGAATTAAAATATTTATACCAAAGACTTACAATGATTAAATGAGATAATGTACATAAGACACTGGTAAAAAGCTTTGTATACAGTAGATACAAAATAAATGGTCATAGGGGCTGGGGATTTAGCTCAGCGGCACAGCGCCTGCCTGGCAAGCGCAAGGTTGTGAGTTGGATTCCTGGTACCGGAAAAAACAAAACAAAACAAAACAAAAAATAAATGGTGATCATAGCCACGTGGATACGCCTGCAATCCCAGCACTCTTCGAGGCTGAAGCAGGAGGATCACAAGTCACGTATGGCCTGGTGTGAGACTCTAGACCAAGGGTGAGTCTGCAGCAGGGGAATGGGGAAGGGCACAGCCCGTAAGGACAGAGAGAGCCCTGGAAGGGACAGGAGGCATCCGCAGAAGGTAAGGCCTTTCCTGCCCTGAGTGTGGAAGAGGTGGCAGTGCCAGAAAACAGGAGCTGGGACTCACAGTTGAAGAAGCGGGGGGGAAAAAAAAGCAGAAAGGGGGAAAGCTAGAAGTCCATGGTGCCGGATTAAAATTAGAGATGCTGATGTGAATTTTGGCTTTCAACACAGAGATGATGCAGAAATTGCAAAGCCTGGTGGCCCACACCTGGAATCCCAATTTGGGAGGCTGAGGCAGGAAGATGGCCATGAGTTCAAGGCCCACCTGGGCTACACAGCAAGACCCTGTCTCAAAAAGCCACAAAGATATGTATATAGAGAGAGAAATAAAGATTTAAATCAAATACAGCTTCGTCTCTGGAGCAGCCTGGAGAAATGACCTCCAATCCCTGCCAATAGAAGTAAGCAAGCCAGCCCCCAAATCTCAATTCCAAAACACTATTCTCTAAGGTGCATTGTGCGCTGGGGAAGGGCTGGTTGTAAGGCTGGAGGAAAGAAATTGCAAGATAGACCCAGAATCTTACAGCAAAAAAAGTAGCTGAGTGCAGTGGTGCACACTTGTTATTGCAGCACTCTGGGAGGCTGAGGCAAGAGGA
>NW_004955420.1:23254390-23262191 GCF_000276665.1 Chinchilla lanigera | reverse complement strand
GAGCACCACCACATCTGGCCACATTAGCTTTCTTTGTTGCATTCTCTTCACTTGTTACACTACTTTGTATTTTGACAATGGAAAAAAAAAAGCAAGCAACCAGGCAAGCTATTGTCCCCTTCCCTCTCTCTCCTAGTCCCTCCCCTAAAGTAACCATTGCTTCCAGTTTCATGTGTATCCTTGCAAACCTCTCTAGAATCACACAAAGACATAAAGCTGGAAAACTGCATGTAGGGAAATACCTGCCCTTATTGTGCCAGCTATTAACCTTTTGCAGTGTCCCTTGATTATCATAACAATTTCTTTTGAAGTAATTTCAGACTTGGACAAACACAACCACAAGGAATTCTGCTTTTGTCTCTAGCCACATTCCCCAAATGTGAATGCTTAGCCCCATTTGCTTCTTGTATGTGTTCTTGTTTTTGGTGGTGTTTTATTTTGTGTTAACCATTTGAATTTTCTGGTTCTTTGTGATATGGTCTTACTATGTAGCCCAAGCTGGGCACAAACTAATTCACTCTGATCTTCTTGCCTCAGCCTCCTGGAGTATTCTGATTGGAAGCATGTGCCACCATGCCCAGCACTAAACTATTGGAAATTAAATTATAGACAAAATATTCCTTTCACCAGGCGTGGCGGTGCCCGGTATTCAGGAGGCTGAGGCAGGAGGACCACTGTGAGTTCAAGGACAGCCTGTACTACATAGGGAGATTCTGCCTCAATAAATAAATAAATAAATAAATAAATAAATAAATAAATAAATAAATAAATCCAGTGTAGTATCTAAGTGATAAGAGTTTATCCAAATTTGACCAATTACACCATCAATTTCCTTTGCAGAAAAAGGCAAAAAAAGGTTTTTTTCCTGATTGAACACTACCCCAGGGCCCTGCGCTGCATTTGATCATCACAGCTCTTGAGCATCCCTCCTTTGGAACAGTTGTCTAGTACCCCCCTGCCCGTCACAGCCCCGACCCTGGAAGCGTGCAGGACCGTCACTAATCTCCAACTGTCTGGTGCTTGCTTGTGATTAGACCCAGGCAAGCACTTAGCCCAGGACACCCTGGGAGCGAGGCTCGGCTGCTTATCAGGTGGCACAGGGTCAATTTGCCCTTTTGCTGGCAACGCTTGCTTCAATTACTTGGTTAAAACAGCGTCTGCCAGGGACCTGTGCTATAAATGACCGTTTTCCCTCTGTAATTAATAAGTGTCCTGGGGGGAAAACACTGAATCTTTATGGAAAAAAAATCGTCAGTGTTTTGCAATCATAGTTTGTCCTTTAGAAGTTTTGTTTGAGCCAGGCACAGTGGCACACACCTTAATCCCAGCACTCAGGAGGCTGAGGCAGGAGGATTGCTTTGAGATAGAGGCCAGCCTGAACTACATAGCAAGACCCTGCCTCACACAAAAAAGTTTTGTTTGAGTCCTTCCCCACCTCTATGTGACAGCAACAACTCTGTTTATTTTTTATCTTTTTAGAAATAAGGTTTGACTATGTATTCCAGGCTGGCCGTGAACCCACAGCAATCCTCCTGCCTCAGCCTTCTGAGTTTTGGGATTTATGTTGTATAATCAGTGTACGTTAGGTTACATACACGAGTCAGGGTCTCTGTTAGTCTCTGCTCTTACACTCGTACCTTACTCTTTTGATTACTGTGACCTTGAAGCATGTCTTGATATCCGGCAGGGAAAACAGACTCTTTATTCTTCTGTTATATTACGTATCATCTTTGTTAACTGTGGGGATTTATTTCTCTATATAAAGACTGGAGGAAGATTTTCACATTTTTCAGAAGTTCCTCATGGATTTGACCTGGGATTGCACTGAGTGAATATATTACAGGGAAAGCCAGCACAGTTGGTGATCCCGACTGTCAGTTGTGCTGTGAGATGACAGGAGTCAGAGACGCCTAGTGGTTAGCCAGTGTCTCCGACTGGGGCTTGGGTGACTTTGGGGATGAGCTGTGGCTCCTCGTCCTCTCCACTCTCACTCAGGCCATCTTCCTCCCCTTCCTGCTCGGCTGCTGGCTGCCACGCCGTGCTCCAGCTCGCACCTCCGCTGTGCTGCTGCCGCTTTGAAGCCAGGACCATGGCCTGACCCTCACACACTGAGCCAGGGGACTCCTTCCTGCTTCAGCCTACCGGTGTCCCAATGTTTGTCTCAGCAGCAGCTGACTAGCGCCGTTATTCCGCCATTCTCCCCAAAGCAGCAAAGAGCCTTCTCATTTACTTGGATCACTGTGTACAACTTTAAGTTTTAAATTTACTTCCTAAAGCTATTATATATCCTCAACTAAGTAAATTCTGATACTTAGGCATGGTGGTACACAACTGTGGTCCAAGCTACTCAGAAGGCTGAGGCAGGAGGATCGAAAGTTCGAGGCCTTGGGACTGGGGAGACAGCTCGGTGGTACAGCACCTGCCTAGCAAGTGCAAGATCCTGAGTTCAATTCCCCGTACCAAAAAAAAAAAAAAAAAGTTTGAGGCCAACCTGAGTAACTTAGTGAGAATATCTCAAAAGTAAAAAAAAAACAAAAACCAAAAAACAACTTTTCAAATGGGCTGGACATGTAGCTTAATAGTGCAGCATTTGCCTAGCAAGGAGGTGAGTCCAGCCCCTGGTACTGGGAAAACAAAAGACTTCTGTTACTTTACACCTTTTTTGTTATTTTTGTGAATGGTTTTTTCAGTACTTTGTATCTGAGACAGGATCTCCCTATGTAGCCCAGGCTGACCTCAAACTTGTAATCCTCAGGGCCAGGAATGTAGCTCAGCAGCACAGTGCCTGCCTGGCAAGTGCAAGCAGATATATATAGAGATATATATGGCAAAAGAACTTGGAATCCTCTCTTTTTAGTGTATATGCTGCCGAAACAAGCAGAAGAACTTGTGATACTCTTGCCTCAGCCTCCCTAGTGCTGGGATTCCAAGTATGCACCATAACTTTGCTCTTGCAGATGACACATTTCCAAAAGTAACTTAGGTCAGCACCTTCTTCCCTGTCCTTCAGTGAGAGTATCGCATGTGTGGGATCCAGTTGGAGCTTCATGGGTGGTTCATCTCACCTGAAGTCTCTCAGCCTCTGAAATGGTTTTTCAAAATTTGCATATGTTATAGTTTTGTTTTGTTTTAAGACAGGGTCTCTCTAGACTGGCCAGGATTCACTGGTAGCCCAGGCTGGCCTCAAACTAATGCTGATCCTCCTGCCTCAGCTTCCTGAATGCTAAGTTTACAGGTGTGCACCTCCACACCTGGCTTACAGTTTGCTGTTCCTGCTGGGAACAGTAACTTCAGGGGTTTTTGTTGGGCACAATGGCACACACCTGCAATGCCAGTTACTCAACAGGCAAAGGAGATCACGAGTTTGAGCCAACCTGGGAAAACCCTGTCTCCAAAAAAAAGAAAATTCTATGGAGCCATACATGGTGGTGCACACATGTAACCTCAGCACTGAGGAGGCTGAGGCAGGAGGATCACTGTGCGTTCCAGACCAGTCTGGGCTACAGAGTGAGTTCAAGGCCAGCCTGAACTACATAGCAAGACAGTGTCTAAAAAAAAAAAAGAAAGAAAGAAAACAAAACAAAACAAGAACAGGGGCTGGGGATTTAGCTCAGCTGCAAAGCGCTTGCCTGGCAAGCGCAAGGTCGTGAGTTCGGTTCCTGGTACCGGAGAAAAACCAAAAAAAATTTAAAAAACAAAACAAGAACAAGGAGAAGAAGCAAAAGGAAAAGAAATAAAAATAAGATAAAAGATGAAAATGGATGTAGCTCCATGTGAAGGTACTGGGTTCAATCTTTAGTATCACAAAAAAAGAGAGAAAGAAATAGCAAGAAAATAAAAATTCTGAGTTTTGACAAATGGATCAGGTCACATGTCATTTATTTGAGTATCGTGCAAAGCAGCTTTAGTCCTCAAAAAAGTCCTATATGTCCCACCAACCAATGACTGAGAGGCATTCTGATGGTGCCTCTCCTCCCCCACAAGCCCTGGAAATTAATAACTTATTTGCTTGGTGGTGGTGTTTCTATTTTTCCTTCTAGTATGTTGCTTTTGTTTTGTTTTTGTGATACTGGGTCTCACTATGTAGTCCAGGGTGGTCTGAAACTTGGGAGGATCCTCCTGCCTCAGCCTCCAGAGTTACTAGGAAACTACCACCTTGGAAAGATCTGTGACAGATGTGCTCTGGCCAGGACCACACTGTCCCAGCGGCATGTTGGAATGCCGCCCCCGCCACTTGGGTCAGATTGGAGGAAGGGCAGCATTGCATGCAGCTTGGCGGTGGCCAGGGTGGTCGAGCAGATGCCTGGGCAGCGACCTGGGTGGTCCTGCGCTCTGTGTCACGGAGAAAACTGGCATAATCTCCGGTTTCCTCACATCCTCTCTGCGGCTGATTCTCCATCGGCCAAAATACAGCGGGCACCGCCAGGCCCTGTGTCAGGACGAGGAGAGGGAGGGCCCAACTCGCACCACCCCTGTTCTGTGCCCCAGGGCCCGCCTGTGAGCTGCCTGGGTACCAGGTCCCTCTGCCGAGACCAGGACACCCACAGCCGTTTCTCTCCCAACTCTTTTAAATTTTGCTTTGAGGTCAGCCAAGACTGATGGGAATTTTCAGAATGAAGTTTGTTACGAGGTTTAGGGAAAATCAATGAAAAATAAAACAGGAAATAAACACTAAGGAAGCTGGAGGTTACCCTGAATGCGCCTGATCTCGTCTGATCTCGGAAGCTAAGCAGGGTCGGGCCTGGTTAGTGCTTGGATGGGAGGAAGCTGGAGGTATAGCACAGTGGTAAAGGGTATGATTTCTGTGTACGGGGCCCTGGCTTCCATCTCCAGGAGAGAGGGAGAGGGAAGGAGAAAGAGGGAGAGAGAGGGAGAGAGAGAGAGAGCAAGAGAGAGATTATCTGGCTGGTCCACAGCATGCTATACACAATAAAATATATAATATTTATTTGTTAAATAAGTAAATTAAAAGCTGGGTACTGTGATGCACACACCTATAATCCCAGCCCTTGGGAGGCTGAGCCAGGAGGATTGCTGTGAATTCAAGGCCAGTGTGAGCTACACAGCGAGTTCAAGGCAGCTTGAACTACATAGCAAGACCCTGTCTCAAAAAGCAAAAAACTCCCCACACTTAGGAAGCTGAGGCAGGAGGATCACCATGAGTTCAAGGTCAGCCTGAACTGCATAGTGAGATCCTGTCTCAGACAAAAATCAACCAAACAACCAAACAAAAAACAACCCCCAAAACACAGGGTACCCCATCTCAAAAAGAAAGAAGGAAAGAAGAAGGAAAGCAAGCCAGCAAGCCATGCCATCCGTAGGAGTAGTTTAAGGACAAGCATCTCGAGGCCATGCCATCGGAGCCCAACATCTTGGATTCACCGCAGTAATAGCTTGTGATGAGCAGGTACTTAACTCTCTGGACCTTGGTTTTCTCCTGTGCAAGATAATAACAGTGGCTGTTTCTTAGAGCTGCTATAATTGGTTCTGTGCCCCAGAACAGGGCCCTACACACGTCAGACACGTGCTTTACCGCTGAGCTACACAAGGCTTTCCCCAGCCCCTTTGCTTACCGAATGAGATAATCCACACACGCCGCACAGCAGCTGGCCATGGTAAATACTCGCCAAATGTTACCCAGGAGAAGAAAAGCCGTGGCTACCAGACTTCCCTCTTTCCCCCGGCTTTCCTACGCATTCACGAGCTGACCCACCTGAAACATCTTCATGCCTCACTGCCGTTTCGGCTTTAGTTTTTTGTTTAATTTTCACTCTTATTAGCCCATGTTTGTAGTACCTAATGATCACATTTCTCTCACGGAGCTGGTACATGGACAGAACACATCTTCATTCTTTTTTTTTTTTTTTTTTTTGAGACAGAGTCTCGCTGTATCAGGCTGGCCTTGAACTCACTATGTAGCCTAGCCTGGCTTTGAATTCATGGTGATCCTCCTGCCTCAGCCTCCCTAGTGCTGGGATTACAGGTGCAGGCCACCACGCTTGGCTTATATAACACATTTTAATTCTTTTTTCATCTCCTTCCCCTACCCTCACCCCCCTCCATCTCCTGATCCCCTCCCCATTTACAAGTATCTATTCCTGTTTCCTTTTATTTTGTTCCTTAATGTATTTATTCCTTGGTTTCTCATATACGAGAAATCATGCGGTGTGTAAACTGTGGCTGATTTCCTCCCAGTAGGACACAATTTAAATACTGCCCCCCCGGGGTGGGGAGGTGGCCCCACTCCCCGCTGAAAGCTTTTATAGCAACCATCACTCCCTGGAAACAGCTCTTATCTCAGCTTCCTGGGCCGTGTTCCTCCGCCTTTCGCACCAAGGCCCGGCTGTCTCTGGCGTCCCGCCCTCCCCCCTGCCCAGCACAGCGGAGCTCCCAGCGCCAGGCACACCTGGGGTGGCTCAAATCGCTCCTCCACCTCCAGATCCCAGCGTGCAGCCCTCAGGGCTGTGCTGTTCCTTCCCTGCCACCCTCAGCCGCCACCCTGCTGTCCCTCCGCCACAGTGCCCTCCAGCTGGGCCTCGGAGCCGCTTTTCTGCCCCCAGCCTGCTGAGGCCCCGGGACGCCTCTCGGAACTGCTGACCTGGCTTGTCTGAGACAGCCTTCCCACCCTGCTCTCGGGGCCAGCTGGCTTCTGCCTGAGTATGTTGTGGGCTCCCACAGGGACACTGTCTTTCTATAGGGACGCCGTCTTACTTCCAGGCTCTCCTTAGCACCAAGGCAGGGGCTTCTTCTTCTATTTCTTTTGTTTTTTTGAGCTGGGGTCTCGCTGTGTAGCTCAGGCTGGCCTCCAGCTCTCAGTGATCCTCCTGCTTCAGCCTCCCAGAGGATCACAGGCATGCACCACCAGGCCTGGCTCCCCTTCCATTTCTGTGTCTCTGAGGGCAGCTCCTGCAGCTTCATGTTGGACCTGAGATAACCAGGCTGAGCCCAAGGCACCTGGGGTAGGCAGCTGCCACCTGCAAGTGGGTGAGGTCTCCAGGGCCTGAGGACCTGGGTCACCTTGAAGGGACCATGGCCCACTCACCGTTTGTCACCGGTTGAGGCTGGGGCAGGTTCTGCAGTGCACGAGGTGAGGGGCCAGTGGGCCCCCGGGAAAGGACGGAGCCAGCACCCACTAGAGCACCCCGCGGCTGAGTGCTGTGAAGTGGCCGCGCTCCCTGTGTGGATGGCTACCCCGAAGCTTCCTGGGGAAAAGGCCAAGCAATCACTGTCACGCTAAGTGGTTTGAGATTGAAGGCTCAGGTGCTCACGCAGGCACGGGGTCCCCCGGGGCCAGTGTGAGCAGGTGACTGGAACCACAGCGTTAATGGGACACCCTGCTCCCCGTGGCCACCCCCACTCTCAGCTCCCGCAAGGCCTCCGCAGAATCCCGGCCTGGCACTCGGAAGCCAGCTTGCGTGGGTGACCTCCACGCACATGCCACTTGCCAGGGCCTGAGGGTCTCCCACGGCACCCCCGGGAGCGGTCCCGGAGGCCTCCCGAGTCTGCTGCAGGGAACGCTGTCAAGCGCAGGAAAACTGCCCACGACAAGGGACCCGTTTTCCAAGCACGGCAGTTTCCGCCCGAGCGCTGCAGCGATGGGCGCGGGTCACTGCTGTGACAGGGACAGTCGGCAGCCCTGAGCTGGGCGCTGCACTCGCGGAGCCCCGGAAACGGCAGAACCAGGCGGTCACAGCCACCGCGCAAAAGTGGGGTGAAGGCCCTGCGGGGCCGCGGGCTGCCGCCTCCGGCTGCGGGGAGACTCGCTCACTGCAGCTGCGCGGAGAGCGGCCCGGTGCAGGGC
>NW_004955420.1:23243181-23253202 GCF_000276665.1 Chinchilla lanigera | reverse complement strand
ACGCCCCGCCGCTGCGCGCAGGGTGAGTCCGGGGCGCGCCCGGCCCCTCCGCGCCTCCAGGCCCTGCGTGCGCTCATCCATCCATCGCACCCTCACCCAGCACCCTGGCGGACTCCGGGCAGCGGGGATGTGGCCCCGGCAGCGCAGAACTTGCTGGCGCCACAGGCCCTTACTGCCCTGTAGAGCACAGACTCTCCAAGGTGTGAAGGGAGCGCCGCTGTCCCCAAAGCTGAGCCCCTGCTGTCCCTCGTCCTTTAGCTTCAGCTCCCCTGGATCGAGTGCAGCCCTGGCCGTCACTCGCTGGGCTCTGTCCCCCAGCCCCTCCCTCCCCGGGTGCCACCAGCGCGGGCACCCTGGCAGGCCCCATCGCGCCTCGCCACTGTCTTCTCTTGACACGTTTGGAGTCGTCCTTTAAGATGCACTCAGGTGCCCCTTAGGAAACCCTCCCTTACTCCCCCGCAAATAATGAATGCATCTTCCCTCGCTCCCAGCCGTTTCCACGCCCCCGCCAGCACTTTCTAGGGGGAGCCATCCTCACCCGTCTGCATGTCCATCTGCCCCTCTGAAGCCTGAGCTCCTGATCTCAGGACAGAGCTTTGGTCATCCCCGAGGCCCAGCTCCTCGCGCAGAACCTGACACAAAGGGGCCGGGTGGGGAGGAGAGGGATGCTGAGCCCCGAGCGGTTCTGCGGCTGGCACTGCACTCGCTCATTTCTTCATTCATGTGTCATTTCACTCCTGACCTGGCATTGACCATGCTGTGTGTGGAGTCGGCAGAAGCTCCATGGGTAGTTAGAGACAAGGGGGAGCTCTGGGCTCAGGCCCCAGGAAAGTTCCCGAAGAGGAGCCAGCCTGTGACCGAAGGGAAGGGTAGGGCTTGGTGGATGGAGGGAAAGGTTTGTTAAGTAGGTCATACTCATGGGTATGGTAATTTACCCTTTGCAAAGCCCAGAGACTGCTGTCACCCACTGTGAATCTGGGAGAGGTATGACGTGCATCAGTCCCTTCCCCCTTTGGTGATGAGAATAATATCAGCAGCCACATATTGAATGCTTTGTGTACATTCTGCCATTTAAAGCTCACAGCAGTCTCTGATGGATAGTTATCATGTTCCCCATTTTACAGATGGGGAAACTGATTCTCTAAGAAGGTTGCCAAAGGACACAATTCTTAATTTTTTTTTTTTTTTTCTCTGATACCGGAACCGAACTCACGACCTTCCGCTTGCCAGGCAGGCGCTTTGCCGCTGAGCTAAATCCCCAGCCCCTAAAGGACACAATTAGAAATAACAAAGCTGAGCTTCACAGCCTGGTGCAGTGTTCTCTCCATGGCATGGGCCTCCAGGGCTGGGACGGAAGCTCCTTTCCTTCTTATCGTCCCTCTTTCCTTTTTTTCCTTTCTTTTTTTTTTTTTTCCGGTACCGGGAACCGAACTCATGACCTTGCGCTTTCCAGGCAGGTGCTGTGCCGCTGAGCTAAACCCCCCGCCCCCTTTTCTTCCCTTCTTTTATTCAGCAAGTGGTTCTCAAAAGGATGAACAAATGCTTCTTGTGGGGAGGTGAGGTAAGGTAGGGCTAAAAGGTGGGCTAAGGCCAGGTGACTCTCCCAATCCTTAAATGAACCTAGGATCGAAATTAAAGGGGCGCTTGGTGTGCAGACACTTTATGCAGAGGTGTTGCACCCTCTAGCCTGCGTCCCAGCAGATCCGCTATCCCTGCGTCCCTCCCGGGTAGAAACCCCTGGACCCACCCTGGGGGCACCGGGAGTCCTTTATGTTCATGAGAAGGGAATTGGTGAGCACAGGGGGTCTCCGCCAGAGGGACAGCTCCACCTACAGGGGGCATCTTTGAAGATGCTGGTGCCCGGAAGGCTGAGCCAGGCAGGGGAGAAGAGGCAGAGGGCGTGGGTCCCCCCAGGTCCCTGGGAATGGTATGTCCCCTTCTCCTCAGCCCTCCCTTGCGTGCAGGCAGCTGGTGCCCTCTACCATCACCCTGCTTCGCCCACCATCCTTCATCTCACGTCTCCATGCCGCATGCCCAGCGTCCTGCCAACCCCGAGAGGCCCCCCCACTCGGCGCCTGCTCCCCGCTCTGTCTTCCTGTCCCCCCTGGTCCTGCCCCCTCTGATTCCCTGTCTCACCCGTCACAGGTCATCTTGTCTTGGATCTGGCCCAGGCCCGGTCCACACTGGTGCTGCCCACGGGCCTTATCGCTGCCGCTGGCACCATGACAGTGACCCTGAGCAGCAGCCGGGAGCTCCCCTCCAGGCCCGATGGGGTGCTGCGTGTGGCCCTGCCCACCGTGCTCACCCCACTGGCCCCGCCAGGCCCGCCAGGGCCCCCCAGGCCTCCGGGGCTCTGTGACGACAGGTTGGGCCTATGGTGATTCTCTCCGTCCCTCCCTCGGCTTCTCTGGGTCTAGTGCGGGTGAGGGGGCTTCGGCAGGATGCCCCGGGGGGCTGGACAGGGTGAGGGAGGGCGGGAGCCAGTCAGCCATCAGGGCTGGGGGCCTCGGGAGTGACCCTCCTTGTCCCTTCCAGCCCCACCAGCTGCTTCGGGGTGGGCAGCCCTCAGGAGGAAGGGCTGACCCAAGAGGAGCCGGCTGCCCCTCCAGACGTGTTCTCTGGCCCTGCCCGCTGCCCTGCCCCCTATACGTTCTCCTTCGAAATGCTGGTGACCGGGCCCTGCCTGCTGGCAGGTGGGTGGGTCTGGCCCGGGTAGCAGTCTGGAAAATTATTCGAGGCTCAGGGATAGAACAGAGGACAGCAAGAAGACAGGGACTGAATGAAGGCTTAGGTGCCGGGAGCACCCTGGCCGCTTCTACCCCGCGCCCACCATGCTTTCATCAGTGTCACTTATTTATATACACCCCCCCACACCGGGGTGAGACAGATACTAGAACGGGACCAGTCCTCCTGCTGAAAAGGGTTTTATTTGTGCCAGGGGTGGGGAGGATGCTCGTTGGTTGATGTGTAACTCAGTGGTCAGCTGGGAACAGAGCTGGAAATGCAGGTCCCAGTCCAGAAAAACACAGATCCTCCCTCACCTGTCTGAGCTACAGATCAGACTCTGAGAGCTGAGCGGAATCCACCGAAACCCCTGCCTGCAGCCACTGCCCTCTGGGAGGAAATGTCTGCGCTCTTACTGCTGGCCTGGGGCGAAGTGACCATCACCCCTCCCTGCCTCTCTTTCGCTCAGGCCTGGAGAGCCCCTCTCATGCCTTGCGGGCAGATGCCCCCCCTCACGCCAGCTCTGCGGCCACCATCTGTGTCACGCTGGCTGAGGACCACCAATGTGACCGGCCTTTGGAGATCCTGCTGCACCCCAGTGGTGAGAGCCTGGGCCATGCGGTGGGCAGGAAGCGTTTGCGTGTGGAGATTTCCGGACCCCAGGGCAGATAGGTTGAGTCCTGTCTGAGGATGGGCCCATGGTGCCGGGGCCTCCTAAGACAGAGAAATAGGGGCCAGGGATATAGCTCAGCGGTGCAAGTGCCTGCCTGGCAAGCACAAGGTCCTGAGTTCGATTCCCGGTACCAAAAAAAAAAAAAAAAGAGGGACTGAGCTGGGCACAGTGGCATACACGCTAGTAATCACAGCACTCTGGGAGGCTGAGGCAGGAGGATCACAAGTTCAAGACCAACTTTGGCAACCTAGCAACTTGGTAAGACCCTGTTTCAAAATTTAAGAAAGAAGGGCTGGGGATACAGTGCAGTGCAAGGGCGCTGGGTTCAATCCTCAGTTCTGAGAGGCTCTAGACAGCTGGGCTCTGGTGGAGGGGATTTCCTCACAGAGTTGTGTCCCCCCGTCTCAGAGCCACACCAGCCACATTTGATGCTGGAGGCCGGCAGCCTGAGCTCCGCAGAGTACGAAGCCCAGGTGAGGGCCCGCCGGGATTTCCAGAGGCTGCGGCGACGGGACAGTGATGGGGACCAGCAGGTAGGGCTGGGGGGGTCGCAGCCTGGCCTCTGTGGTCCCAGTGCTGGTGGCAGTTGTGTTATGTGAGGCACAGGCTCCTGTTGGGACCGGGCAGGGCCTCTTTTCTCAGCAAGATCTCTCCTAGCTGCCACCGTGCTTGCGTTCCAGAGGGCAGAGGGTATTGTCACAAAGGGCCTGCGTGCGTCCCCCTGGGACGACTGGGAGGATGGTGGTTTGACATAAACAAGGGACAGCCTCCTGCCCACCTGCCTTCAGCCAGACCACCGCGAAGGTGCCCTTCTGGGAGAATTGCACAGAAAGGGGCCCCAAGGCCAGGTCCCTCTGCCGGCCAGGACTGAGCCGCAGGAAGCCCCCCAGGCTGACCCGGGGCTCCCCGCCCAGGTGTGGTTCCTGCAGCGCCGCTTCCACAAGGACATCCTGCTGAACCCCGTGCTGGTGCTGAGCTTCTGCCCCGACCTGAGCTCCAGCCCCGGACACCTGGGCACCACTACTCGGGAGCTGCTCTTCCTGCTGGATGGCAGCAGCGCGGCACACAAGGCCCGTGGGGCTCCCTGGGGGTGGCCCTGGGCTCGGGTGGGGTGCTGGCTCACAGGTGAGCTAGAGGCAGCCTCTAGCAGCCAGTCTCCTTGTTCCTTAAGATGCCATCTTTTTTTTTTTTCGGTACCGGGAACCGAACCCCCGACCTTGTGCTTGCCAGGCACGCCTTGTGCCACTGAGCTAAATCCCCAGCCCCAAGACGCCATCTTTACACACACACAGTCAGCCTTTCCTTTTCCTACGCTCACACGGGTATCGTTCCCAGATTCCAAGGGCACACTCAGCGACCCAAGCACGGAGAGCCCAGCGTCATCTCCACCGCAGTCTCCTGCCCACACTGTCCCCGGGACCCACTTTATCCCGGCGCGGAGCCAGTGAGTGATGGGCTGTCCCCTCCCCGCCCCCCAGGATGCCATCGTGCTGGCCGTGAAGTCCCTCCCGTCTCAGACACTTGTCAACCTGACCGTGTTTGGGACATCCACGCAGCCACTCTTCCCTGAGAGCCGGCCCTGCAGCGATGTGAGTGTGCCCCAGGTTGGGGGCCCTGTGGGGTCCTCCGCACGGCCCCGCCCCGCCCAGCCTGTGCGTCTCTCCAGGACACTGTGCGGCTGATCTGTGAGACCATCGAGACCCTGCAGGCGGCTCGGGGTCCCCCGGATGTGCTGGCCGCGCTGGACTGGGCCCTGGGGCAGCCCCAGCACAGGGCCCACCCTCGGCAGCTGTTCCTGCTCACCGCCGCCGCACCCGGGGCGGCCACCACCCACCAAGCCCTGGAGCTCATGAGGTGGCACCGGGGGACAGCCAGGTACGGAGTGGGCAGAGCCGGGTGCCTAGGCCTGAGCCCTCCAGGGCACTCCCAAAACTCACAGCGGCCTGCCCTCCCCTCAGGTGCTTCTGCTTCGGGCTGGGAGCTGCCTGCCGCCGGCTGCTCCGGGGGCTGGCGGTGCTCAGCAGGGGCAGAGCCCACTTCCTACGGCCCGGGGAGAGGCTGCAGCCCGTGGTGAGTGGGCTCTGGCCTTGCGTTCTGCTCTAGAAGTCTTTGTCCCAAGTTGCACCCGGAAATGAAATGGACCCCATGGGACTGGGGCTCGGGGCACCTCCTACCTCTCCCCGAGATGCCAAGCAGGAGGACTGCGGGCGCTGTGGAAGGTGATAGGTGTGGGGACAGCCCGTGACCACCCCCAAATCTTAGGAACTGAACCTCGTCCTCAGAAGTCTTGTCCCAGGCTGGGAATATAGCTCAGGAGCACAGTGCCTGTCTTGTAAGCATGAGGTCCTGAGTTTGATTTCTTTTTTTTTGTTTTGTTTTTTTTCTGGTACTGGGAATCAAACTCACGACCTCACACTTGCCAGGCAGGGACTGTGCTGCTGAGCTAAATCTCAAGCCCCTGAGTTTGATTCCTGGTACCAAAAAAAAAGAAGTTTCGTCCCATCCAAGGGACAAAGCTCAGGCCAGGAGACAGACCAAGCTCAAGAACCAAGCACTCAACACACCCACCCTGCTTTACCCTCATCCCCCCAGCCTGGGAACTGAGCCCAGGGCCTTTGCACTGAGCTACATCTCCAACCCAGTTTTTATTTTTTAATTTTTTTCCAGTTTTTATTCCTGCCACAGGATCTCACTAAGTTGCCCAGCCTGGGCTTGAACTTGTGATCCTCTCGCCTCAGCCTCCCAGAGCCTTCCTTTTCTTGATCCCAGCCCAATCTATTCCCTGTCAGTCCAGGACTGGGCAGATGCTCTCGGGGAAGAGCTGGCTGTGACACCCTGACCCCTCTGGCCACTCCCGCAGCTGGTGCAGGCTCTGCGGAAGGCCCTGGAGCCCGCTCTCAGCGACATCTCTGTGGACTGGTTCGTGCCTGATGCCGTGGAGGCCCTGCTCACCCCGCGGGAGATCCCAGCACTCTACCCTGGGGACCAGCTGCTCGGCTACTGTTCACTCTTCAGGGTGGATGGCTTCCGGACCCGCCCTCTGGGGGTACACCCTGCCAGGGTTTCTGTCCATGGCTTCAACACCGTCCTCTCTTCCCCATGCCTGTCTTGTAGAACTCCTCTATTAACCTCTGGGGCCCCATAGATTTGTACTCTGACCCCCAGAGCAATGCATGCTGTCCCTCTCCTTGGGTCCGCAGGGAGTTGTCCTGTAAGGCGTTGCCTTTGTTTCTCACTAAAGTTCATGGCCACCAAACAGCTCCAGCCCTCGCTGGGGTGCTTTTGTCAAAAGGGCTCCTCACTCCTCAAACCGTGCCTTACGGACAGCACCATCAGACACATTCCCTGCTACACTCAGGACAGTGACAGATGAGGAAGCTGTGTTTACCTAGAAGAACTAAGCATGCTTTTCCTTTTTTATTATGAGAGCCATATAACAGATTGCCCTTTTCACCTGGCTGCCAGGTAGCTCAGGGCCAAACCCAAAGCTCAGCTGTGCAAGCAGTTCTGCTAACCCTTAGGCTAACATGTTTGTTTCCTCCTTCCCTGGTCCCGGTCTTTCCCTTCTGGTTTATTAGCTTCATTACTTCCACTGTAGGTCTTGTTTGGAAATGAGGTAGTACATAGCTACCATCAATTTCTTTCAATGCTGTTCCGCCTAGGGCCAAGAGCCTGGCTGGCAGAGTGTTGGTGGCTCGGTGTTCCCATCCCCAGAGGAGGCGCCATCTGTCACCAGCCCTGGCACTGAGCCCACTGGGACCTCAGAGCCACCGGGAACAGGCACTGTGTCTGCAGAGGTGTCCCGCCTATGGGCTGCCGGGGACTCAGAGCGCAGTGAGCGCCCCGGGGACAACGTGTGGGCTGTGCTGGAGAGGGGGATGGGGGGACGGGCTGGGGCCCATTCTCCTGCCCCTCAACAGGTACGGATGCTCTGACAGACCCAGTCACGGACCCGGGACCCAACCCCTCCTCCGATACGGCCATATGGCGCCGCATTTTCCAGTCCTCCTACATCCGGGAGCAGTATGTGCTCACCCACTGCTCTGCCAGCCCTGAGCCAGGCCCGGGTTCCACTGGGAGCAGCGAGTCCCCAGGCTCCCAGGGCCCGGGCTCCCCGGAGGGGACCTTTCCCCTAGATCCCCCTTCTCAGCAGGGCTGCCGCAGCCTGGCCTGGGCGGAACCTGCAGGCTCCCGATCCTGCCCGCTGCCTGTACCCCCACAAGCTTCATTCAAGGTGAGATTTGGCCCACACTTATCCATCAAGTAGCCAGCTAGACTTATGCCCACCTGCTATGCCGGATATGGTGTGATGCTGACTATGAAGTCTAGCTAGGCGATAGACGGATACATCTATGATCCTAACAACATGCGACAGCCAGCGATGAACACAGGACGTGCTGCTATGGGAGCCCAGAGCCAGGACAGCTAACTCTGTCAGAGGGAAAGGAAGAGCCATGTCTGGAAGAATAGGTAGAAGCTAGCTAGGCAAAAATGAGAAGACATAAGCAAAAACATAGAGACAAGCAACAATCTTAAGGGGCCAAGAGGTGTTGGCAGGAGATCGCAAGGGCCGCGCAGCCACCTGTGTGTGGGTGGACGATGGCCGGAAGCTCTGCGTTCCTTGACCAGTGGCCCCACATCTCCCACACAGGCAGGAGCCCTGAGTGCTGAGGTGCTGGGCCGTCGGCACCGAGCAGCTCTGGCCGGCCGAAGTCTCTCATCCCCCCCAGGCCGGGCAAACCCCGCGCCTGGCCGACCTCGGCACCCCTCTCTGGGCGCAGTGCCAGATGGGACTGGCCCAGAGCCAGGCCAGCAGCTGGGTCAGGGCCTGGATGACTCAGGTAAGTGCTGGGTGAGGAGACGGCTTCCCTGACACCGAGGGACCTCGGGGCCTAGGCCACCACACTGCCCTGACCCTAGCCGCCTTCCCTCCCCAGGAAACCTGCTTTCCCCCGTCCCCTTGGACTGGGACATGCTGATGGAGCCACCCTTCTTGTTCACGGCTGTGCCACCCTGTGAGGAAGCAGCCCCTCCGGCCGAGCCACTGCCCCCCCAGGCCCCCCGTTGCCATGTAGTGATCCAGGGCCTGTGTGGGGAGCAGCCTATGTGCTGGGAGGTGGGTATCGGGCTCGAGACCCTGTGGGGGCCCGGGGGTGGCTCCTGGCCTCCATCGCCCCCTGGAAGAGAAGCTGCCTGGGACCAAGCACTGCACCGGCTGACTGCGGCCTCTGTGGTTCGGGACAACGAACAGCTGGCCCTCCGAGGAGGGGCTGAGACTGCAGCTGACCGCGGTGAGTTGCTAGTGGGCTGAGTCAGGGCCCACGGGCCTGGGGCAGAGTGGCTGAGGTTCATAGGTCGCTGTGCTGCGTCACTCTCTGTTCCTCATTTTGTTCACAAATGATTTGAGGTGGCTCAACACACTGACAAGAAATTAAGCCAGGCATGACAATGAACACCTGTGTTCTCAGCTTCCTGGGAGGCAGAGGCAGGAGGATCACAAGTTTGAGGCCAGGCTTGGCAATTGTAGTGAGACCCTGTCTCAAAAAAAAAAAAAAAAACAGGGAAGCTGGGTGTGGTGGCTCACACTTGTAATCCCAGCACTCAGGAGGCTGAGGCAGGAGGATCACTCTGAGTTTGAGGCCAGCCTGGGTTACATAGTGAGTTTGAAGACAGCCTGAGCTACCATAGTGACACCATGTCTCAAAAAACTAAAACAAAACAACAAAACAAAAAAGAGGCTGGGGATGTAGTTTAGTGCAAGGTCCTGGGTTCAACCCCAGTACAGTGTGCATGTACACACACACAAACACACACACAGTTTCAGTCCCTGAGTTGCATGACGCACACTTGAAGTGTCCAATAGTCTCATGTGACTAGTGGCTATCACACTGGCTCTCGCAGATATGGGACATTTCCATGCACACAGGAAGTTCTATCAGATAGTACCGGAAAGAGTGGAAGAAAGAACCAGGCCATGTTCCTCTCGACTTCCTGGGTGACCAGGGGCTCCTGCCCCCATTACGGGCTAAGTGTCCAGCCTGACCACTTCTTGTCAAAGTTAGACAGTCTGAGCTGGTTTGGGGCCCAAGAAGTTACCACACTCTGTTCACAGGGAGAAAGTGGGGGTCATCTTGCTGTGTTCCGTGCAGCGCCATAGAGGGTGGCTGTTCACCCCTCAATTCACAGGCCAGGCGCGGAGGTCCTTGCTCCGCGCCCTTCAGACGAGCAAGGTCAGCTCGGCCCCCTCCTGCTTCACCTGCCCGGTGGCTGTGGACGCCGCCACCAGGGAGGTCCTGCCCGAGGCCCTGCAGGTGCGGAGCTCAGGTAGGGCCCCCCACCTCTGTGGACGCTCAGGAGCGGCGCTCCCCGCACTGCTACCCCCTGACAGACCTGTCTCCTGCTGCCCCGCAGAGCTGGCGGAGCCCCCAGGCGCGTCTTCCGCCTCTCCGGGCCGACCCGACGACGCCCTGCTGCCCACAGCCGGCGCCCCTGAAGGTATCGCCCGAGCCGGGCAAGGGTAGGGCCGCGGCGGCGGAGCCCACCCGCCGGACTTCAGAGCGGCTCTCCGCAGGCGCCCTGGACCCGGCCCCCGAGGACGGCGCCCGGTCACCCCCGGGGGAGCCC
>NW_004955420.1:23227560-23242576 GCF_000276665.1 Chinchilla lanigera | reverse complement strand
CTTCGGCGAGTGGGAGCTGACGGCGGCCAAGGCGGACTGCTGGCTGCAGGCCCAGCGCCTGCCCGACGGCCTGGACCTGGCCGCGCTCAAGGCCGCCGCCCGCGGGCTCTTCCTGCTGCTGCGCCACTGGGACCAGAACCTGCAGCTGCGCCTGCTGTGCTACAGCCCCGCGAACGTGTGAGGGCCTGACACCCGGGCACTGCCGCCCAGGCCGGCCTCTCGGCCCTGGGCACGGGCGGGCTGGTGCCAGTCCGCCCTGCACCGCTTCTCACGCCTGCCTCCAGCCGCCGGCCCCACGGAAAGTGCCTGCCTGTGCTCTCTCCCTCTCCTCCCCGCGCTCTGAGCTCCGCCGCAGCGTAAGGGGAGAGAGCCACAGCCCCCGAATCATTCCTATGCAATAAAGTGCCTACACTACGCGACTAAGGCTTGATCATTTGGGGAGTGAACCCCAGTGTTCACTCTGAGCGACGTCCCCAAGCCCTTTCTATGTTGCCGCAGGGCCTGAATGAGGTGATCCGGGCTGGGCTTGAACTTGTGAGCCTTCCGCGTCAGCCTCCCAGAGTGCTGAGTGCTTTTTCTGCTGGGTCCATGTCCTGAAGCCTGGCCAGGCACCAGCTGCCCCCAATTCCAATAGGCTGCATGGAGGCGGATGTGGCCAGGTTTATTTGGAAGGGCACAGAGTCCATCCCCCCGGGCCCAAGTGGACGGAAGGCCGGGTGCAGATCTCAGTGGGCCTTCCTGCCGGGGCGGACGCTCTTGGGGAAAGGCTGAGGGCCCAGCCAGAGCTGCAGCAGGATGACAGCATGGCACGCATGCAGGGCGGCAGAGCTGAAGGACGTGGACGGGTACGTGTTCCAGGAGAGCTCGATGAGCCCTAGCACCAGCAACCTGGGCGTGAGACACGGGCTGCACTCTGCTGTCCAGCTGCAGGGCTGGAGCCCTTTGGCTCCTCACGCCCTAGACGTGTCCCCCAGCCGGCCCCACTCCCCAGGCTGGCCCGGCCGTACCTGAGCAGGTGTGTGAGCCAGCCTGCAGGGGTGGCCCACAGGAGGTAGGGCAGCGTGTGGAAGTACCAGACGTAGAACTGGTAGTGGAGGGAGCGGCTGAAGCAGATGCCGATGAAGTTGGAGGTGAAGAGGGTAGAAACGATCTGTAGGTGATGATCAAGGCCAAAGGGCAGGAACGAGGGCAGGAGTTGGGGGTAGGGACACCCCAAATAGAGGTGCAGAAGTCTGGGGGTCAGAAAGTCCCCTGGCTTTGCCCCTCCTATATGGCCTGCTCTGGACGCTAGGCCTGGCGAGTTCGAATCCCTCCCTTCCTAGCTGTGTGACACTGGTACCTTACTTCACCTTTTCAAGCCTTGATTTTTGTTGTCCATAAAATGAGAACAAGAGCACCTCCCTATCTCAGGGTCTCTTGTGAGCTTTAAATATTAGAATGAACGGAAATCTTAGGCTACACTGTGAGTGCTCAATTATTTATACTGCTCTGTACATAATACAGCTAGGTATTAACTCACTGAGACAATCTCACTGTGTAGCCCCGGCTGGCCTGGAACTTGCTATATAGCTCAAATTTGTATTCTCCTGTCTCAGCCTCCAGAGAGCTGGGGTTACAGGCATGTTTGACCGCAGCTTGGCATATAGAATTCAAAGTAGGGGCTGGGGATTTAGCTCAGCGGCAAAAGCGCCTGCCTGGCAAGCGCAAGGTCGTGAGTTCAGTTCCCGGTATTCAAAGTAAACCACGCTTCAGTAGAAAATGTCCAGCACAGTGCTGTGGAAGAGGAGCTCCAGGAATGGGCTCTGCTTCCTGCCCCAAGTGCAGTCCCTAAGGCCGACAGAGCTGGACACCTGGAGAGGTCAGGACGCACCTTTCCGTGATTTAAAGGATATGGTTGGGTGTGAGGGGCTGGGGTGGGACCTTCCTCTTGGAGGGATCCTTCAGCAGCGACAGGATACTTTCTCCCGTCCTGGGGAGAGGCAATTCAGACATTTATTAAGCCCCTAACATGGGCCAAACTCTAGACTCATTCCCATGCGTGTAACACCTCCAAGTAGCCCCTGTGGCCTGGGCTCTTTATTCCTCCCCTACCCTGCTCAGCATACCGCGCCCCTTCTAACCTGTGCCACCTGCGGAGAGCGAACAGCGAGAGCAGGCTGAGGTGGGCGGCCAGCAGGGCCAGGTGGAAGGCGCGGTGCAGGAAGAGCGCCTCTGGGAGGAAGCGCCAGTTCACGGTCCACCGGAAGAGGAACTGGCGGCCGAGGTCAAAGGAGCGAGCCAGGTAGCCAACGGGGTTCTCCAGGAGGAAGGGCAGACCCAGCACCACCTGAGGGTGGCTGTGACGTCAGCAGGGCTGCCAAGGCTCACTGCAGCCTCGTGCCAACCGCTGAGGGGAGCGGGATTGAGATGGGACTCTCAGAGGGTCCCCAGTTCCCACCAGGAATAGCAGGAAGCCATCTCATGCCAAAGCCCATCCCGAGAAGCCCAGGAGGAAGGCTTTGAGGTTTGGGTTTACCGGGTCATGCACAGGCAGAGCTAAAACCTGAGGCCGCGAGTTCTACGGCTCTATTTTGGGGTTATGGAAGCCAAAGCAGATGTGGTGGCTGTCAGCTCAGAATCAGCTCCAGGACCCTGTCTCTCGGCTTTGAGGAGGGAGGATGGAAGGAGGCCGGACGAGTGAGGCGGGGAAGGGCGAAGAAGAGTACCTGAAGGACAGCACAGATGCCTAGCTTGGGGAGGGCACCATGGAAGCCGAACTGCGTGAGGAGAAGGAATAGTAACCCGGGCGCGAAGAGCAGCACATTCATCTTCACGGAGACCGCCAGGCTGCGGGCAGCATGGGGAGGGAGGATGGAGGTGAGCTCCAGGCCTGCTCCCTGGCCCGAAGCTCTACCCACCATCACTGCGGCAGTCCTTTCCCATGCCAGCAAGCACCAGACGGGCCACACTCGGAGATGCTGGGGAGGGGAAGGCAGCCTGGGCGGCGGCCAGGCAGGCGGCAAACACCTAGCCCCCTGCTCCCAGACTGACTGCACACACACTGAACGAGGTCTGCAGTGCACCAGCCCCGCCCACTCTGACAATGGATGCTGCTCAGGGGGAGGATGGGAAGAGTGGGGCGGGCGTGAGATAGAAACTTGCTACAGATCCTGGACTTAGCTTGTGGGGGGCCACTCCCTTACTCTCTGCTGCAAAAAGGAAGACCGAGGGCCAGAAGGGAGGAGTGCTGACCTGAAAAAGCAGCAGCCCCAGCTCCAGCGCCGGGCCAGGAAGAGGTTGATACTGAGGAAGAGCAGAGCCATGGCCACAGGATCGTTGAAGAGCCGTAGCACATAGATGGAGTGGACACGGTAAGAGGCGCAGCACATGAAGAAAAAGACGAAGGGCGGTACCTGAGGGGCAGGCACAGTGGGGAGCGAGGTCAGCTCCCCAAACCGGAGCCAGCCCCATCACCCGTCCTCGCAGGCTGGGGGCCTCTGGTCCTGGTAGCGTGGACTCACCTTGCAGGTCTGATGGTAGATCAGGAAAACAAGCAGCAGTGTGGCCAGGTAGAGCACAGCGAAGATGTGCTGGGCCATGCGAATGTCAGTGCCCCGGCCAGTGGCATAGTACAGCCCCATGAAGATGTACACAAAGCCAGCTGGGTAGCTGGAAGAGGATAGGGAACGTGAGCCGAGGGTAGGCCAAGCAGCCCGGTACCCAGCCAGCCCTTCATACCCTCCCGGAACCTTCTCTCCCTACTCACACAAGTGGTCCAGTGTCACCCTGCAGCTGGGTATAGTCATATGTGCCATTAATGACGCCTTCTACCTGGGCCATGTAGGCCTTCCAGTCAATCTCTGTGTCTGGAAGAAGGTAAGATAATCTGATTACTTCTCAGTCCAGAACCTGCCTGCTATCACACCCACGTCCCCAGAACACGAAAGCACAGAGTTCCAGCCCACACCCAGGGCTTCTGTTACCACCCTTGTCTAACTGCCTCAGGAGACCCAGGTATCTTAAACCCAGGGTGTCTGTAACTGAACTCACCATCCTTCCTTCTGCTCCCAACCTGCTGCCCTTCCTGGGTTCTAGGAACACCACCACCAACCTCCTAGCTGACCAGGTCACAAATCTAAGTAACATCTTTGATATATCCTTCTTTCTCATCTCCGACCCTTAGTGAACAAGTCTTGCCTATTCATCCTAAATATCTCTACTAGCTCATCTTTCTCTGCTAAGTTCTATATATTCATACTGGGTCTAACATATCTGTAGCCTGAACTTTACAGTATTCTCCTAATTACGATCCTGACTTCTACCTTCACCCCACAATATATTTCCACCTACTTGTACCAGGGTTTCCTACAATATAAACCATTATCAAGTTTCTCTCCTTCAATGATTCCCTAAAGCTCTGAAGATAAAGATCAATCTCCATCACACCCATTTTTATAAGAGGAGCCTAAAAGTTAATTAGGTAGCTTAAAAGCTAATTGAGTAGCTTAAGATCAGTGAGTTAAGCATGGAGTTAGGGGTCCAAGTTCTTAAGACACCACGCCACCTCCTTAAGGCTCTTAAATCTCTTCAAAATCTGATCTCAATTTCTGCAGTTTTGTCTCTCACTGCTGTCAGTTTTCTACATTCCAGCTGTTTGGGTTTTTTTGAGACAGGGCCTCAGACTGGCCTCAAACTCGCAGCAATCCTTCAAGTAATGGGATTAACTTGCGCCACTATGCCCAGCTAGAATATCTTTTTTGATTGGAGATTTTTTGATACAGGACCCCGTTTGCTGGGCATTCTTCTCCTCCTTTTCTTTCTTTCTTTTTAAACATTTTAAAAATTTTTACTTTTTTGTCGTTTTGAGACAGGATCTTACAATGTAGTTCAGGCTGGCCTTGAACTCACAGAGATCCTCCTGAATCAGTCTCCCGAATGCTGGGATTCCAGGCATGCGCCACCACGCCTGGCTCCCCTTTTTTCTTTCCTCACCTGGTTAATTCATACGCACCTTCCAAGGGGACAGTATGAAACCTTCCCTGATTCCTCAGCTCCTATGTTCATCTTGTCGCTCTGCTATCGCAATGAGTATGATGCACTGGAAGTGCCTGCTAGTTTATCTTTGTTCAGGCCACACTCACCCCTTTTACCACTTCAGGTACCTAGCACATTAGGCATATAATAACCACTCACTAAATATGTGCTGAATGAATTATCTTTAGCAAGGAAGCCAGTGCCTTAAACCCACTGTTAGATTTGGTCTGGAAGGAGCCACCTTTAATGCCTAATGGTCTCAAGTGGGCACACAATGCCATTGTTGTAAAGGCACTTTCAATACCTCAGAATCAAATGGCTGAAAAAACTGAGATCCGGGAGGGGAAGTGACGTGTCCAAAGACACAGAGTCAGGCAGAGCAGCAGTACATTAACTCTAGCCCAGAAGTGACTTCCAGGCTGGTTTGCTTTCTTAGCCTGGCAGACTGAATGTTCAAGGCAGAAACTACGATCACCCGCTTCCTTATGGGGGGAGATTAAGATCGCATTTTCTGTGGAACGGGCTGGGGGCTCCAGAAAGGAACACACGTCTGAAAATGATGAATGAGGGTCTTTGAAGTCTAGTTTTGAGTTCCGAGTCCGGGTCCCAGTTCGGATCAGGGGTCTGATCTCCCTCCCGCCCCTTCTATCTCGTTCGGCGCACTCACATGCCACCCTGTGAATGACCCAGAAGATGATGCCCACCTCCGCCAGGCAGAGGCAGGAGGCCACCAGGAGCGTGTAGCGCGGCTCCCGCAGCAGTAAGCGCCGCTCTTGCCAGACGCGCTGTAGCCATTGTCTGCAGAAGCCCCCCAGCTGGGCCGCGGAACCCGCCCGGCCGCGTTTCCGCAGCCCAGCCGCCATCTTGACAGTGCACCGCTCAAATGGGCCCACCATCCCGGAAACTTAACCTTTCGACACTTAGGTTCCGCGCCCGGCGGGCAAGATCCTACCAAACAAAGCGCTGCTGGTGAGGGGCCAAAATAAGCTCACTCCACTGAAATTATTTCTTCTATGTCTCTCCTCCAACGGATTACACACTCCGTAAGAGCACGAACAAAGTTTTATTCCTCAGTATATGCCCAGCTGGGCACACAGGCGCTTACAGACGATGAACGTCTGCCCAGAAAGGCAACAGGCCTGCCTCCTGCCTTCCAGAACCATTTCCACTTCACCCGTGCTGGAAAAATTCGAGTTTGTGCTAGAGGGCAAAGCCCCTGTCTGCGCCCCTCCCACCTCCCTTCAGATCCTTGCTGGAGGTCAGAAACGGCTTGCTTAAAAGTAAATGTTCAGGTTAATTTTCAGGCTTAATGGGCGGAGCCGTTCAAAATGAAACACGAGAAGTCGCAGTGATGAACCCAAGTGAGTCTGACATCAGCTGTGGCTCTCCAACGTGACTAGGGAGCTAGGGACTTCAGGATCCCACCCGGCTTTCCAGCCGGAGGATTCTCCAAAGAGCGCCGAGCAGAAGACGGAAGTTCCACGTGTTTGTGTTGAGCAACTGCGGGAGGTGGGCGGAGCCCCGAGGGTCCCGCCCCCCGCTCTCGCCATTGGCTGCCGGGCCGGGCTCCGGAGGCTGCAGAGAGCATGGCCTCTCCCGGGGCCCCCGCGCCCTCGCCGGAGTTGCCCAAGCGGAACTTCGAGTACCGGGAGGTCCAGTACTGGGACCAGCGCTACCGAGGCGCGGCAGACTCTGCCCATTACGAGTGGTTCGGGAACTTCTCCTCCTTCCGTGCCCTCCTGGAGCCGGAGCTGCGGCCAAAGGACCGTATCCTGGTGCTAGGTGGGTAGCCCCGGCGCTGCCCAGCCCGGCCCGCGCTTTCCTGCCGCCTGTCTGTCCTCGTCGGGGACACCCGCGCCAGGCTCAGCGCCTTCAGAATCCAGCCGTGTTAGCCAGGGAAAGCAGGAGGAAGATAGTCCCTGGGAACCGAGCGTGGGGGTGACCGAGGACCTTGCCCCAGACTCGGGAGGTGGCCTCGGACGCCGCAGAACTCAGCGCCGAGTCAGAGTCTCAGTGCTGATTGGCCCCATCGCCTAGGATAAGCCAGTAATCGTGGTGAGCGTACAGTTGTAGGGACGGGACAGCAGCCCACTCGAGCTCTTCTCCCACCGTTTCTGTGTTCACGCCAGCGGGTGCCCGGAGCCCCGGTCACCTAGAGGGAGTAGCACTCTCCGCGCCCTGGACTGAAACTTAGTCCTACACCGCGTGCGAAGTGAGGGAACAGCGCCCCCTGAGGTCGGAGGGGAGTTGCAGCCGAAATTGGGGTGATTTCCCGAAGGACCAAAGCCCTGGGGCGCGAGACGCGCTCTGAGAGGTCCTGTTGCTCACCTCGGGCTCGCTCCCACTGTCGGCCTTGGAGGCGCTTAGTGAAGTTTGAGTGACCAACGGGTTTCTTTCCAGTTACAGTTTTTATTTTGCTCTATGTAAAACCCATTTTTTTGTTGTTGTTTGTTTTTGAGATAGGGTCTGGCTGTGTAGTTCTGGCTGGCCTTGAACTCACTGTGTGGCCCAGGCTGGCCTCAAACTCAAGGCGTGCCTCCTGCCTCAGCCTCTTGAGTGCCGGGATTACAGGCATGTGCCACCACCTCCAACTCTAAAACCTTACGTATTTGATACACACAAAAGGAGCATTATATATATATATTTATATATGTACTCAGTTTGTGAAATAGAACATTACTAGAATTAGAAAGGCATCACCTAGTAGTTAAGAACTTGGACTCTAGAAGCAGCTAATTATGTTGGATTCTTGGCTCAGCTGATGCTGGCTCTGTAATCTTGCACATAATACTTAAATTTCTGTGCTCCATTTTCCTTGCCTTAAAAAAAAAAAAAAAAAAAAAAATGAATACTTGCCAGGTGGCATATGCCTGTAATCCCAGCTCCTCAGGAGGGTGAGGTAGGAATATCATGAGTTCCAGACCAGCCTGAGCAACTTAGGGAGACCCTACTTCGAAATAAAATAAAGAAAGCTGGGGGTTGGGGATTTAGCTCAGCGGCACAGTGCCTGCCTGGCAAGCGGAAGGTCGTGAGTTCGATTCCCGGTACCGGGGAAAAAAAACCAAAACAAAAAAAAAAAAAAAAGGCTGGTGATGTAGGTAAGTGGTACTTGCCTAGCATGTGCAAGGCCCAGGATTCACTCTGCAGTACCACAAAACAAACAAACAAAAAACTTAAGTGTCAGATTTTTAATAAGGCTGGATGAGTACAAATCTTCAGAACGACTGTTTTAAAATAAGTCTCATGGGCTGGGGATGTAGCTCAGCGGCACTGCCTAAAATAAGTCTCGTGTATATTTAACGTTTTCTGTGTGGTTCCTCTAAACCCCTCCCCCCACAGGTAAATGGTTTCTTGAATTTTGTGATTATAAACTGTTGGATTTCTTCACAGACTTACCATGCAGCTGTTTTTCAAGCTTTACTGTCCATCAGAGTCGCCTGTAGGCTGGACCCCACCCTGAGATTCTAATTCTAGGGACGGTCTAAGATTTGCTCCGGGAATCTATTTTCAGGCAGTGCCAAGCTGAGGCTCATGCTGGTGGTTGGCAGAGTAACACTGCCTTGACACCTGCTTCCCCAGGAGCTGTCCTTTTCTAGATTGAAAGGGTGACGAGTCTAAACCTCAAGAGGGAAAAAAAGGTTTCCGGGAAGGATCTCCCACATCTCAGAATAGGAACCACACCTGGGGAGGCACCAGGGATGTACTGGCCCCTTTCTAACTTACTCTTTACGACAGTCCCTAAGGGTGAATGATAAATATCAGGAGGCTTACTTTAGGTTAGGGGTGTGTAAACACTTTTTCTTTTCTTTTTTTCTGGTACTAGGGATTGAAGAACCCAGGGGGGCTTTACCACAGAGCTACACACTGAGCCCTTTTAAAATTCTGAGACAGGGTCTCACCAAGTTGCCCAGGCTGGCCTCAAACTTGTGGTCCTCCTGCATGAGCCTCCTGAGTATCCCCCATGCCAAGCTGTAAACTTCTCTGAACAGGGTCAGATGACACATATTTTAGGCTTTTCAGTCTCTCACAGTTACTCACTTTTGCTTTCGTATTGAAAAAAAGATACAGTATGTAAATGGTAAGAATAACTATGTCCCGGTAAATCTTTACAAAAAGAAGTGGCAAGCCAGATGTGGTGGCACATGCCTGCAATCCCAACCATTTAAGTGGCTGAGGCAAGAGGATGGGAAATTCAAGATCAGGTTGGACAGCTAGGCAGCTGACCTGTAATTCCAGGTGCAGACCTGTAATTCCAGCACTTTGGGAGGACTCTCTCAAAATTTAAAAATAGAAGGACTGGGGAGGTAGCTCAGTGCAAAGAGCTGAGTATGCAGCTCAGTGGTAGAGCACTTGCTCAGCATGTAGCAGGCCATGGCCTCAGTCCCCACAACAATAGCAACAAAGGTGTGGAGCTGGATTTGGCAATCTGCTGTGGGTTGTTGTCCAAGTTGGATTCTCCAGAAGCAAATCCTGAGGTGAGAATTCATCTCCAAGCCGTTTGTGAGATAAAAACTCCTTGGAGAGATTGGTGAGAAGTGGGGGGATCAGGAATAGGGAAGAAGCCAGGGAAAGTTTCCCTGCGGATAATTTCAACCTGAAGTGTCACAGATATAAACTGCTAGGCGAAAACACGCCAAAACATAAGGACATACAAAAATTGTGAAAAGGACTCTGAGGGGATCTGGTCAGAGCACGGACAGTGTCTGTTACCGTCATGCAGCAATGGTGAAGTAAGGGTGCCCTGCACCTCCAGAGCTTATAGTTCTTTTTTTTTTCTTTTATTAAAGCAGTCTGGCTATGTAGTTCAGGCTGGCCTTGAACTCACTGTGCAGCCCAAGTTGGCCTGTAGCTCACACCAGTCCTCCTGCCTCAACCTCCGAAGTGCTAGGCTTGCTGGCCTGTATCACCACACTGGCTCCAGAGCTTCTGGTTCCACTGTACACCGTGCAGATAGGTGGAGAATCACCAGGAACTCCGTTGGAATGGTCCAGTGGTGACACTCTGAATTGCAACCTGAGGGTCTTGTTGATATGGCCTAAGATAGAATGTCACCATCGAAGGTGGCAGGACCTCTAAGAGAATGGGAGGCAGTTGAGTTTAGTGGTTTAAAAGCTGAGGCTCTGGAGTGAAGCAAGCCTGGGTTTAAATTGTGGCTCTCCCTCTGACCATGTAACCTTAGGAACATTGCTTATTCACTTTCCTCGGTTTCCTCATCTAGAAAAAGGGAATGGTAATAATAGTTTCTTCTATACGGAGCTGTGGAAGTAAACTGAGGTATTATAAAGTACTTAGGACAGTATCTGGTGTTCAAGGCTGTTAGCTATCATCGTCATCATCATCATCACCCTGCTAAGGGTGGAACCTAGAGCTGTGTGCATGCAAGGCAAGCGTTCCATCATGCACTGCATCCCCTTATTACTGAAATCTAGAGTTAGGGAACAGTTGATCCAGGACCAGCCACAAAACAGTGTATCCCGAGGACTGGTGTGTCTAGTCCCTGTGACTAAAACAGCCTCGTGGCAGGTGAAGGCGCATGAATGGCTGTCTCAGCTCTGCTATAATGATATTTCTCTCTTTTTTTTTTTTTCCCAGTACCGGGAATCGAACTGACAACCTTGCGCTCGCCAGGCAGGCGCTGTGCCACTGAGCTAAATCCCCAGCCCCCAATGATATTTCTCTGACTCTCTACCCTTGCTTATTCCATGCTCTGTAGGAATCTTCTGATCATAATTGGCTTCCAAGTTCCTCTTCAAGAGAGAAGAGACTAACCAGAGGAGGGCTCACTTGTCTGTTTCCATGATGGTTATTTTTCATCTTATAAATCAGTGATTGGCTGTTAGGCTTACACTCAGTCTTATCATTATGGCTCTGGGCCCCATGTAATATGTTCTTGGATTTGGATCAGTTTTCCAGGGCACTGCTTCCCAATTTTAATTGTGGGCACCAGATCATTGAAGTAGAAATGAGAAATTGCTGCTTTGTAAGGGTCACTGGCTGGCCCTGTGGTAAGGATTTCCTTCTCCCTTTGCCTGTGGTCAAGGTCTCTTGGCAGATGCCATCCTGTACCATGGGGAGGAAAGGAAGGAAATTCGGGTTTGTCTACAGTTGAACCGAGCTCTGCAGATATAAAAGGTCAGGTTCTAGGTGATGAAGGAACTATGGGTCAGAGAGCCCAGCAGGATCTCAGCCTAGAGCTGAGTTAGGGTCTGCTGTTCAGCCACTCTCACCTCTCATTCCTCGCGCTGCATCTGCCAGCGTGTGTTGGGCATGTGTTGGGCGGCAGTGTGGGGACGCACGTGTTAGGTTTTCCCAGGTGAGACGAAACTCTCCTTGAGCCACCAGGCCTGGGAGGACCCTGGGAGGGACTGCTGAGGACTGGCCAGCCGCCTCTGACACCCTGTCTGGGTTCCAGGCCTGCTAGATTAGGGCTATCTCGACAACTGAGCCTGTGATCCTCTTAGGGAAGTAAATGAGGATTAAAAGCAACATAATTCCCAGAGCTGGGATCCCCATGCAGGGCTGCTAGGAGCTGTCGTCCAGCCCTGTCCTCAGCCTGAGCTGGCCACAGGAGGGCCCGGAAGAGGACACTGGATCCTCTAAAGCAGTCGTGCCCACCGGGCTGTAGTTTACCTCCACTCGCCTTTGCCCCTCTCTCACCTTCCCCTGCCCTCCTGGAGACTGCATCCTGGGTACTTTCCACTGGAGTGTTGATTTTCCCTCCAAAAATGCTGCTTGGTTACACTCCCTACAACTCTTACCTGATCCACCTGGTTGGGTCAAGGGCCCTCTGTGCGCTCCCAGTCTGTCCCTGCTGAAATACTTCCTGCGTTACACAGCCGTTGCTGATTCCACATTTGCTCTTTTTACCCGAGCACAAGCTTCTCGCTGGCAGGCTCTCACTCCTCAGCATGTCCTCACTACACACGAGGGTCAGCTCCACGGTCTCCCCAACTAGTCTTCCCTTTATTTATTAATTCTGCCTTGGAAATCAAAGTAATCCCTACTGCGAAGCTGTCCGCAGGTTGGTATCGTCCTAGGTCTCTAAGTGGTTCAGGATTAGGCTAATAACTAGTGTGGTCCTGATGATACCATTATTATCTCCATTCTGAGTGTGAGGACACAGAAGTCCAGTGACTTGAATGATTTTCCATGGCTGTGACCAGGGATAGCAGCGTCCAGATCTTTGAACTCCTGAGTGCTGAGCGCCTTTAGCTTCTCCTCAGCTGTCTTAGTTCTGACGTGTAGTGTGTCACAGCCTGCACGTAAGCCAGCTATTGGCTGTTATCCCCTTTTTTTCTGAGTAGGAAGTCCAGGTTCTTGATATTGAAACAACTTGCCCCAGTCAGTATACACAGCTAGGAAGGATGAAGCTAGGGTTTGTGCCCAGGGCTGTGTGCTTTCTGCAACTTGCTGCCTCCCCCTCAGTACTGGGAGGTTTGGACTGAGAAAAAATGGGGCCAAGCATGGATGAGTAATCAGGAGGAGGTGAGAACCAAAACAACCCTTACTCTTTTGCCACCCTTCCTGTCCTATGCCAGGTTGCGGGAACAGTGCCTTGAGCTACGAGCTGTTCCTCAGAGGCTTTCCGGACGTGACCAGTGTGGATTACTCATCAGTAGTAGTGGCCGCCATGCGGGCTCGCTATGCCCACCTACCCAGGCTGCGCTGGGAGACCATGGATGCACGGGCATTGGGCTTCCCTGATGGCTCTTTTGATGTGGTGCTTGAGAAGGGCACCCTGGATGCCCTGCTGGCTGGGGAGCAGGACCCCTGGACCGTATCCTCGGAAGGTGTCCACACCGTGGACCAGGTGCTGTGTGAGGTGAGAAGGCACAAGAGAGAACAGACCAAGAGGTGGGGATGAGGGGCTGAAGTTTCAGGAGCCTGGAAGAACCCAGAAGCCAGAGGTCTGGTCTCCAGGAGCCTTAGGAGTGTGGTTAAACTGGGTCAAGATTAGACGCGGCTGGGATGGCTACGTTCACAAAGGCGCTGTTTGGCTAGAGGGTTGCCATAGGGATGAGGTAGCAGCCCATTCCAGAAAGGTGACAGAGTTGTTAGGAAAGAACAGCCTCGCGCATTCCCACGCTCCTCTCTGACTACAATACAGCACTCCCCGCTGGATGGCCCGGATGGCCTGGGCAGAGGAGCGGCTTACTCTGCCACAGCAAGCCTGAGCAACCACTTGTAGGATGGTCCTGAGGTTTCAGGGGGAAAGCCTCTGGGACAGTACTGACCTTTGAGAACCTGGAGATGACTCATCACCGATGACTTGTCTGTCTGCCTTGCAGGTGAGCCGGGTGCTGGTCCCTGGGGGCCGGTTCGTCTCAATGACCTCAGCAGCCCCCCACTTTCGGACCAGACACTATGCCCAAGCCCGGTACGGCTGGTCCCTGAGACATGCAACCTACGGCACTGGCTTCCACTTCTACCTCTACCTCATGCACAAAGGCGGGGAGCTGAGTGAGACTCAGCTGGCCCTGGGGGCCCAGCTTCTCTCACCCACCAGGCCTCCTCCGTCCCCCTGCTTCCTCCAGGACTCAGATCATGAGGACTTCCTCAGTGCCATTCAGCTGTGAGGGCAGAAGCGTGGTCCTCCAGCCCTCCCTGCCTTTCTGCCTTGTGCTCCTTAGGGAGTTGCAGTTTCTGACTTGGGGCTGAGGGTTGGTTCCCAGGTGCTCACATGCCAAGGCCTTGTGCACAAGATCGAGCTGGTGGGACAATCCCACATGAACCCACACAGCCTGGTTCCAGACCCCACTCTCACCCCGTATGGGGTGAGAAAGCTTTCTGCCTTCCTTCTTGGATTCTTCAGATCTCTGCTGGGTGCCCTATCTCCTTTTCCACCATTCCAAACCAACAGCAGTCCGTCCCCCACGTCAAGCTTAACAAAACCCCCTGATACCAGCCCATTTGGAGAGCCCCATCCAACCTGAATTTATTCACAGGAGGCTGCAGAATTTGAATCAAGATTGCTTTCTGCTTCTGACTCCCAGCTGCAGCCCCAACACTGGTTAGGCTGTATGTGTACCCAAGGAGACCACATTGTGATGATGTCCCCAGACTAGGTTGGCCTGTCAGTCTTCAGATGTCATCAATCCCTCCCTCACCAGCAACTTCCCACCTGAGTTCCCTCCCATTTGGGCCTGGCTCCTGAGCCTTCCAAAGCAGCAGCGGCCACGCAACCCCAAGCATACGCACGTGCGTGCACACACACACAGGGAGGTCTGTGTTTATTCACACACTTGTACAGTGAGGATGAAGGAACATTTACAAAGAACACCCTGGGTCGAGAACATCTCCAGGTCCACAGGTGTCATCCAAAGGTGCACAGCAGCCCCCACTTGGGTTCCCAGGGGTAGGAGGAAGGGGTCCAAGGTAAAATCAGATCTGGGCCCTTAGTAGGTGATTCTTTGAGGTCGGGGGGAGGTCTGCCAGAGAGCCTCCTGGGGCTCAGGCCTGGACAGAGTGGCCGTGTAGTTGGTTACCATGTTGGGGGTTTGTCCCACACCAGCCTCAACACCTGTCCTATCTGCCAGGCGCAGAAGAGCACGGTGGAGGCTGGGAGAGGAGGGCATGGACCGGGAGCGGAGCCAGTAAACAAAGAATCGGATATAAAAATACAAATGTGCCGAGGAAGTCCCTTAGAAAGAAGCCAGGATCACGCCAGACGGGGTGAGGGTGGGGACGGCCCAGAGGGTTGGGCTAGTGGGGAAGAAGCTCATGCAGATGTGCAGCCAACGTCCCTGGCCGCGCGGTCCGACCCCGCAGCCGGGTCTGCAGACCGGACTGGCCGGAGGGGGCAGGGCAGGGGAGCCGTGCGGGAGGGGCCGGGCCTGGGGCTGCGGGTCTCCGTGTCCGTCCGGTGCGCGGGGTGGGGCTGGGGCCCGCTGTTTTAAAGTGCATGGGCGCATTCGCGCCGCTGCCACCGGCCCCGCCGCCGTGGTGCTGAAGCGGACAGCTCCGGAGTGCCAGGCAGCGGCGGCGGCGACGACACCGGCCCGGC
>NW_004955420.1:23226263-23227409 GCF_000276665.1 Chinchilla lanigera | reverse complement strand
GGCCCGCGCTCCTGGCCGCTGCGGGGCCGGGCCCGGAGCCCGCCGCCCGAGCCGGCGCGTTTACACTCCGGACGGCGGCTTCTCCCCCATCCCCTTCAGCACGTCGTCTATCCGGTCATCCTCGATCACCACTGCGCAGGGAGAAAGCGCGTCAGCCGCGCGCGCGGCCTCGGGGGGCGGTGGTGAGAGTGGGCCCCCTGTCCTCACGCCCCGCGCAGCGACTGCTGTGGCCCAGCGACGCCCCTCGGACCCCGGTGCCACCTCACCTTCCCCACCGGCTCTCCCGCCGCCGCCGAGGCTCGCTCCCGCAGCCCCTGTCCCCTCCCGTGGTGGGACGCCCCTCGCCAAAGCCTCGGCCGTTTTCCCTCCCGCCACCTGAACTGATCAGACTGCTCTCGCCCGTGGAACCCCCCTTCTGACCCTCACTTCAACAGAACCCCTTCCTCAAGTGGGGCTCAGACGAAATATCCGCCTAGTGCAACCCTCCCCTACCTAAACCCCCAGCTTCTTGAACCCCACTTCCAACGCTGGCACAGACAGAGTCCCTGTCTCCTTGCAAACGACCAGAACAACCAAACTCCCAGCTTTCCCACCCTCCAGTCGGACGTCCCTCCGCATCCAAAGGTTCTGGGCAACACCCCCGACTCAGCATCTGATCCCAAAGAACCGGCCGTCACCCGTGTCCCCACTTGCAAGCAGCCGCAGACGCCCCGGCCAGCCCCTCCCCCTCGCCCAGGTACCAGGCTCTGCGTCCAGAGGTGGCGAGCATCGAATCCGGGGCAGTGCGTTCCCGTGAGAGGGGGAACGGGGACGACACTGCAGCGGGAGCCCCCCACCCCAAACCCGGGCGGAGAGCGGCTCGCTGCGCTGGTCTGCGGCAAGAGCTGAGCCACTCGGCGGGGAGCGGCCGCCGGGAGCGCCCGGCCGAGGTTTCTGGGTCAGGCGGCGACTCCGGGGCCGGCCGCGTACCTCGCTTGGCTCGGCCGATCTGGCCCAGCTTGGGGGGCCGCTTGGCCTGGTTGCCCGCGAAGAACGAGTTGGTGTCCTGCAGGCGGCAGCTGAAGGAGAGGTCGGAGCCCTCGGGGTCTGCGCCGAAGCGGCCCATCTTGTCCTCGCTGTAGGGGAGGATCTCGGACATGGCGGGAG
>NW_004955420.1:23221810-23225700 GCF_000276665.1 Chinchilla lanigera | reverse complement strand
GGGCGGCGGCGGAGAGCGGGAAAGGCGCCGCTCCGCCGGGGCGCCCTCGCGGCTCCGCGGGCCCCAACACCTCGGGGTCTGCTCGCTTCTGGCTGCCCTCTGCGCGCGCGTCTGGCTGCCTGTCCCGTGTCAGTCCGTCTCTCTAGCTGCCTGTCTTCGGTCTTCGCCTCTCCGTAGCTGTCGCTGTCCTTTGTCCCTGTACGCCTGTGCCACCGGCTCTCTGTCTCTCGAGTCTTTGTATGCTGTCTTTCCTGGAGGGGACTCGGTCACCCCAGACCTGCTGCTCGGCGCCGAAGTCCCCGCTCCCAGCGCCCGCCGCGCCCCGGAGCCGCGCGCCTGCATTGTCGCCGCAGCTGTGAATGGCAGCGCCGCGGGGGCGCCCTGGCTGCTGTGACGCGGGGAAGCCCGAGCGCCTGAGGACGCGGCGCGCGCTACTGTGTGTCCCGAGGGAGGAAGAGAGGGCACGGAGGGCGCCCCCCAGGCCTCGTGGCGGGCGACGGCGGGAGGCTCCGGGCCGGAACACGCCCTCTTCCCCTCACCTCTGGCCGCCCTCCGCCCCCGCCGCGGCCGGCCGTCAGCGGCAACGTCACCACCGCTCGCGCGCACGGGCTCTGGCGCAACCACCGGCCTTGGGGGCGGGGGTCTCGCATCAGCCGCGGTGCGGGCGGCGCTGATAAGGATCCTAGTCACCCTGTGGCTCAGTCCACACTCCTAGGGGAGGCGCCTTCCCAGCGCTGAACCACCAAGTCCCAAAGCCGGCGAGAACGCCTTGTGTTCCAGCATCTCCTTTTGGAGGGTTAGTCCCCGGACAATCACGCAAGTAAATGTAAAGATGGATGTCCTCGGGAACCTTCGGAGCGACGGACGGAAGTGTGGGGTGGAGAGGAGGTGGCACGGGACAGCTTGTCACGGAGAGCCCCAGGCTTGGGACTCCCTCCTACCAAACCCTCCTCTGCTGTCCTGAGAGCCGAAGCAGTCCCGGGGGCCCAGCCGTGACACCCGAAGTCCAGAAAACCCTGTCCCCACCCCGTATCTGCCACTTTCTGACAGCCTGATCGGAAAGCCCCATAATTACTGTGTTGAAGAGTGATTCATGTGTGCTTGTATAACTTTAGGAAATAAAGCAAATCACACAGAACCTTTGCTATATATCCTTCCAGTCTTCCCCCCACGTGTTTGCATCTCTCTGAGCCCCACGGTCTAGTATGCCTCATAGAGATGATAAGTAGAAGAAGAACCTATTTTTAATTTGTTTCCACAGTACCGGGGATTGAGCGCAGGGCGTTTGCACCGAGCTACAGCTCAGCGCCCCCCACCCTGCCCCCGCCCCCACAGGTTCTTGGTGAGTCTGAGTTTGAGAACTTGGAATCCTCTTGCCTCGGCCCCGCAGAGTGCTGGGGTTACAGGTGTTCCACCACACCTGGCTAGAACCCACTTCTTAAGGACAATTTTGTAAATGAAATTGCCTGGAGACGACGTAGGTTGTCTCAGGAGTCGAGAGCCCACCTCACCTAAAATGAAAGAAGGAGCCGTGGGGTTCTTGCCAAGGCTAAAATGAGAGGACGTGTGAGGAGACTGGAACTATTATTCCCTTTTCTCTCCCCTGAATGAGGGTGATTGGAGGGTTAATGATTTAGCCTGGAATTCGTTTGTTTAGTTCTGTCTTAAATAATCTTATTCCTTTCCTCCTGTGCAGGCTGGATCTTGGCTAAAGCAAAAGATCTAGTGCAAAGTTGTAAAGATACCGCAATACTGTATATAAATAAGCTTCAGCTATACCATGAAAACGCGTGGGGGAGCCCCTTAAATTCAGATCCTCTGCTTAAAATTCTGCTGTTCTGCATCACTGCCCATGAGAAGTTTTATTTTCATATCTAAAATGAAATAAAATTTGGAGTTGTGCAACAGTGCATTGAGTTTCTCAGATGAAGGTCCCTCAAAACCTATGCACCTACTCCTTATAGTCTAAGCAAGAGGATAGATGTTAAAGCAGCTGAGTATTAGCATCACCTTCATTTAAGTGGAAACTAGACCTGTACAGCAGGTTGAATAGGGACTCTTCCATATGCACCCCAAAACATGTGGCTCTATAACCTCAAAATGTGTTGTTGTTTAGAAGTAAGGTCTATGCAGGTGTAATGAAATGGAAATGAAGTCAACTTGGTCATGGAGGCATATGCCTATGTTCCCAGCATTCTGGGAGGCTGAGGCAGGAGGATCACAAGTTTGAACTCAGCTTAGGCGACTTAGTCATCAGCAAGACTCTGTCCCAAATTTTTAAAAATGAAAAAGAAGAAGGGAAGGGTATATCTCAGGGTAAAATCTCTGGGTTCAATCCCAGTACTGCAGGGGTGGGAGGAGAAAAAGATGAATTCATACTGGATCAGGACAGCCTAAAATCCAGTCACTGGTGTCTTCATAAGAGGACAGACACAGTGACACCTGCATACGGAAGAAGGCACAGCAAGGAGGCAGAGATAGGAGTAGTGGAGCTATGGGCCTAAGATTGCTGGGAGCCCCAGAAGCTGGAGGGGGCCTGGAAGGGGGAGTAGGGCCCGGTGGACAGATTCATCTTGCATTGCTGGTCTCCACACTGTGAAGAAATACATTGCTGTTGTGTAAAGTCACCCACTCTGCAGCAGTTTGTTACAGGTGCCTTAGGAATGAATGCAAACTCTTACAAGTATTTGGGGGTGATCCTTTTACCATGGTCTCTCACAGCCATCTTTTTCCTTAAACTCTCTTGGAGCCCTCTGCTGCTATTTTGCCCACTCAAAGGAATCCTACACCATGAGGGTATTTCCAGAACTCATTCTATTTAAAAGACACTAGTAAGTTACAAAGAAAGAAAAAAAAGGAAAGGAAGAAAAAAGAATGAGGCAGATTTGTGTGTTATGGTAAGATCTCCAAGGCCTACCAAAATGTCATCAGTGTAGAGTATAATTCCACCTACGCAGAAAAAGACAAACATTGGTCTACATACCTTCTACACATACATATCCATGCATCTAGGGGTTAGGTATGTAAATGCATACAGTAATTCCATGACTTATGAACATCTGAGTGGGGAACCTTCACAGGTGTACTGTGTAAGACTCACTTTGTCAGCTTACAAACAAATCTGACTTATAAACAATTCTCGCAGAACGGAATTCATTCAGAAGTTGGGGACTTACTGTATAATCAAAGAAAGATCCGGACAGATACATACCACACTGCTAATGATTACCTCTAAGGATGATACTGAATCATTTATGTACTCATTTTAGAATGAATTGAATTTTTTATTGTGTATTTTGCAGTATCTTGTATTTGCCATAAAAAGGTCTTAATTATTTTTTAAAGGTTTAAAACTGATGATATACTTGATATATTTACCAAACATCTCAGTACAGCTCCAGACAAATCAGTTGACTTTGAAAAGAGAATAGTGTAGTGGTTAAGAACGGAGAGTCTAGCTAGATTCAGTTCAAAGCTCAATCTTGCCGGGCATGGTGGAGCACGCCTACAATCCCAGCACTCGGGAGGCTGAGGCAGGAGAAGCATTGTGAGTTCAAGACCAGCCTGGGCTACAAAGTGAGCTCAAGGCCAGCCTGAACTGTAGAGCAAGACCCTGTTTCAAAAAAGAAGAAAAAAAGAGCTCAATCTTGTACCTGCTATGTGATTTCTGGCAAGTTATTAAACTTCCTTGTGTCTTAGGCTTTGTGCCTGTGAAATAGGGAGGATAATATTGGTAGAATATATCTTCCCAGGTCATTTCAAAGGTTAAATAAAAATTATATATATATATACACATATCACTTTATAGGAATATATAGATAGCTCAGTGGCACAAGCACTTGCCTGGCAAGCGCAAAGTCCTGAGTTCGATTCCTACAAGCAAAAAAAAA
>NW_004955420.1:23217188-23221710 GCF_000276665.1 Chinchilla lanigera | reverse complement strand
TTTTTTTTTTTTTTTTTCTTTTTGAGGCAGGGTCTTGCTATGCAGTTCAGGCTGGCCTTGAACTCACTATGTAGCCCAGGCTGGTCTTGAACTCCCAATGATCCTCCTGCCTCAGCCTCCTGAGTGCTGGGATTATAGGCCTGCGCCACTACGACCAACCTCCTTCCAGTATTTCTAACTTATGTTCATATGTATACATATTTTTTTGCTTCACAAAAAATGAAATTTTGTAACTCTCTCCTGTCTAACTCTATTCTATGTGGAGGTTGCCCCATAGAATTAACTCCTATGATTTGTAAATGTTGCACAGTACTCCATTTTTTGGGTGGTTGATTTCTTCAACAAGTTCTGTATGCTTGGACATTGAATCTCTCCCCATTTTTATTATAAATATTGCTGTGGTGAACAAATCTTGTAGAAAAAAAGTCACACTGGTCACACTAGTTTGTAGTCTTCCAACTAAGAAGTAGAGTCTAAGGAGGTGTGGTGCATGCCTGTAGAACTACTACTTTGGGAGGCTGAGAGAGGAAGACTGTAATTTTGAGCCCATCCCGAGCAACTTAGTGATTTAGTGAGATCCTAGCAAAAAAAAACTAAAACCAACACTTGAGGGTGTAGCTTACTGTGAACACCCTGAGTTCAGTTTCCAAGTAATACCAGGGGAAATGTTTTTTTGTTTTTCCACCCCTGAATCTGAGCCTTGACTAGGTGACTTGGTTTGCCTGACAAGGACGTTAGAAAATGAAAGGTTTTTATGTGCTGGGATTTATTGTCTAGAATCCTGAGACCACTACATGACGAAATCATGGAGAAATTACACAGAAACAGCTCAGACATCCAGTCGCAGCCCAAACTTTAAATGAGACCATTCTAGGTCATTCTAGGCCATCCAACACCTACTGAGCTGGCCCAGTCCTAAAGAACCATCCAGTCAGCCCACAAAACCTGAAAAATAAACGTTATTTTAATCCCCTACCTTTGGTGTGGTTATGGAGCGAAAGGTAATCGGATAATGATTGTTTCCTAGAACAGTTTTCTAGAAGCAGACTTCTGGATCAGAGGGCATAAACTTATATACCTTTTAACTCATATTGCTAACGATGTTGTATCAATACATAAACCACCAGCAGTTTGACAGTTCCCCGTATCCCCCTTCTTACTCAACACTGATGCTTCCTGTTATCATCATGACGTTGTGCTTATAAATTTAAGAGTGAGCTGTCAGTTCTGTCTCAGTTCAGAATCAAGTTAGGGAAATAAGGACAAAATAAAAAGAGCACAAATGTGAGAAAAATAGGAGAACGGAAAAACAGTGATAAAACAAAAACACAAAAGTGATAAACACAGAGGAAAGAAAATTCATAGAGTCATACAATAGGGTCTCTTCTAAGCCTCTTATACGTAGGTACTTAACATGTACTCAGGAATAGTTGTGGGCCTAAGAAATGATTTTGGTCATGAAAGAGGCATGAGAGAGATTGGGCATGGTGGTGCATACCCATAATCCCAACACTTGGGAGGCTGAGGCAGGAGGATCATCATGAGTTCGAGGCCAACCTGGGCTACATAGTGAGTTTAAAGCCAGCCTGAACTACATAGAGAGACCCTGTCTCAACAAACAAAACAGAACAAAATAAAACAAACAAACACAACACTCAAAAGCAAAACAAAACAGAATGAAAGGAAGAAAAAGAAAGATAGGTAGAAAGAAAGAAAAAAGAAAGACAGACAGAAAGAAAGAAAGAAAGAAAGAAAAGAAGGGAAAGAAAGAGGCATGGAAAGAAAATGTTCATTTAGGTCAAACCTGGTAAAATCTGACAAAAGTCTAAACAGTGTTTTAGCATCAGGGTTGTTACAAAACTGTAAACATTTAATTATTGGAGAGATAATTCTTCCCATTTTAAAGGTGAGGAAGATTGAGTCAGAGCTTTCAAAGAACTTGATAAAGATATCAGCTGGTAGACAGTCAAGCCCAGAATTGAGTTCAAGATTGCCTGGTTTAAAAACTAAGGTGTTTCTTTCACCTACTCTTCCTAGAGGAGATGTGGGAAGACTAGCGACTAGTGCTGGGAGGAAGAACAGATCCTTTCATTCATATTGCTAAACTGCTTTACAAAAAGGAGTCAGACGCCTCCTGGGTTTGAACCCAGCTCTGCCACTTCTCAGCTGTGTGGCTCTTATCCTCTCTCTGCCTCAGTTTCCTCATCTGTAGAATGGCTTCATAAGTATCATGAGGGAAAATGAGTGTACAGATGTTAAGAGCCTGGAGCAGTGTCTGGCACAGAGTAGGGCTTCCTAAGCTTGCTATTTCCCACATGGTGTTTCGCAGCCATAGGACTAATCCTGATGATCTAGTTGCCAGGAGGTTCTTAAGCAGCAAGCAACTGTGGTTATATTCTGTCTTTGTCACTTTCTTTGTCGCTGACACACAATACTCAACATCCATAACTTAAAGAGGAAAGGTTTATTTTGGCCCACAGTTCACAGAGGTTTCGGCCCGCTGTCACCGGGCTTCAGGGCAAAACAGGATGGTGAAAGGGGCTAGGAGGAAAGGTGCTCACCTCTGTGGCATCCAGGAAGCAGAGCAGGAAGGGAGGAGCCCAGAAGGGAGACACACCCCTCCAGGCCACACCCCCAGTGACCCGCCCCTTCCCACCAGGCCCCACCTCCTGATCACACATTCAGCTTAACCAGTGTCACCTCACTATCCAACCACCTCCCAAGAGCCCTGCCTGAGACCATGAGGCTCTTGGGGGACACCTAGATATAAACCATAACACATTCACAAGGCCACATCAGGGTGGAACTTCCCCTGGGAGGTGACTGTCCCTACTGCCTGTTTCTTTCATCCGCTTTTGTGGGGGAAGGGAGGTGCATGTTGTGACACTTCACGGCCATCAGTGTGAGCACGAACAACTCAGAGGGTTGTCCCAAGTAGACTCCCTGAGGCCTTGCTCCTTCAGACCCTAGTGTAGCTAGATGTGAAAGCCCTTTGCTCAGGGAACCCCTAACTAACCTAGCCACCATCTGCGTCCCCTGCCACCTGGGAAGTAGAACAGGTCTTACAGTTCCTCTAGTCTTACAGTTCCTGTGTCTTGCGATAGGATTTGAACTATAATAATTAAAATAAAACAGTGATAACACACCAAGTGCCCTTTATGGGCCTGAAGGAAGAACAGGCTCTTTTTTAATTATACTACTAGACTGCTTTACAAAAAGGAACCTGCTCCGCTGCTCACCAGCTGTGTGGTAAGCTGGGGTCCTAAACACTTTGCAGACACTGTTTCCTTTAGTTCTCAGAACTACCCTTTGAAGTGGATACTGTTCTTATTTCCATGTAACAGGTGAGGAAATGGAGTCCAGTCCAGCATCTTTCATCCTGACTGTGACACTGATCTGTCTTCTGTTTGAGAGTATGCAGTTTTGGGGTGGAAGAAGGCCCAAGAAAGCAATCCAGCACTTGTCAGCCGGATCCATTCATCCTCACTGTTTCTCAGCCACAGCAATATTCCGTGCTAGAACCACTTGCAGCACGGTGTCTGGGAACCGGGCGGGAGTGAAGACATGCATTATGTATTTGCTACCACTTCAAGCCTCCTTAGGTCGGATCCACCACGTGTGGGAGAGAAGGATGAGGCCATCTCTTCTTCCCTGGTTGTAAAACACACCAGTCTGTCTTCTGCACAGCAGACTGTGACAACACCAGGCCTGATTAAGGAATGACAATATGGAAGGCAGATGGCAGATGCACGGATGCCACACTATCACGCTTCAGTTAAACATTGCTTGGTGGTGGTGTTTTTTTTTTTTTTTTCCTTTCCTTCCTTGTAAACCTCCCAAATAAATTCATTTGCTTTCCCCAAGTTAGAAGTGTTAGCACGTCTTTTCTTTAAATATCTGTGCATGGCTGTTTTTTTCCCTGCCGATTTGTCACCATCTGTAACCCTCCCTCTACGAGATGATCTGCTGACGGCAATTATCTTGGAGAGTGAAAGTGTGGTCTTGGAGCAACACCTAGAGTGGAGTCGGTGTAGGCTGTGTGTGTAGTGTATGCTGCCCCTGCTCTTGGCATGTGTGTGTGTGTGTGTGTGTGTGTGTGTGTGTGTACCCAGGGGGAGTGTGGATGTGCTGCGTGCACACGTTGTGAGACTGCAGGGTGCATGCATTCAGTGTCCGTGTGTGCACGGACTGTGCGCTGGGCCCCCTGCTTGCCTCTGTGCCCGGGGTCTGTGTGTCCCATGTAGGCCTCCTGTGGATTCCTGTTGGGGGGCTTTTGTGCTCTAGGTGCCCCCTGAAGAAGGGCCGTGCCAACTCCTGAAAGAAGATGTCCCTCTGATGTGTTTAAAGCGACTGAGGAGGGCCTGCAATTTGGAGAACTGGGCCACGAGGTACTAAGAGCCGGAGTCCCGGGAAGGTGCGCCTCTGAGATGGAGGGGTCCCCGCAGGGCTGCAGTGGGCTCCAGCGGCTGGCGGCCCGCGCGCTCCGCCCTCCCGGCGCTCCCCACCCCCGGGCGCCGCGCCG
>NW_004955420.1:23184726-23217086 GCF_000276665.1 Chinchilla lanigera | reverse complement strand
GGGGCCGCGGCCCCGGAGGGGGTCACCCGGCCGGAGCCCTGAGACGCTGCCCGGCCCGGCTCCACCATGAACGTCGCGCTGCAGGAGCTGGGCGGCCGCGGCAACGTGAGTGGGAGCCCGGGCTCTGGGGAGGGGATCCCGGCGGAGGGCTCAGGGCGCGGGCGGCCCGGGCAGGGGATCCGGGCGCCGAGAGGGCCCTGCGCGCGGGGGTGGGGACACGGCGTCCCGGGGGACCGCAGGCCCACAGCGCGGCAGGTGGGCAGGGCTGGGCCGCAGCCCCCCGTGCCTGACCCGCCGGGCGCCCCGCTCTTCTGGCAGATGGTGGAGTACACGCGGGCCACGCTGCGGGAGGAGGATGCTCCCGAGACCCCCGGGGAGCGCGGGGCCTCCGCTGACGCCCTGGAGGTGGGCAAGGGGGCTCCCCCTTCTTCACCAGGCCCTGGGCCCGGCCTGACGCCTGGCGCGCCCAGAAGCTCTGGGCTGTTCCGGAGGGCCACCTGCCCCCAGCTCCGCGCCTGCTCTGGCCTCTGCGCTAGGACTACGGTGAGGCGATACTAAGCCATGACGTTGCATAAAACGGGCCTGGGGCTGGGGATTTAGCTCAGCGGCAAAAGCGCCTGCTTGGCAAGCGCAAGGTCGTGAGTTCGGTTCCTGGTACCGGAGAAACCCCCCCCCCCAAAAAAATGGGCCTGGTTGCCGGGGCCCTGTGTCTTCCCCCTCCGGGAGGTCGGTGTAATCTGAGCGGCCCCTGCTCAGCGCTCAGCTGCATTCTGTCCCCCTGTGCTCCCAGGTGGGGCTCCGGAAGGGCACAACACAACTCTTAGGCTCACACACACAGCTGGAGCTGGCCTTGATGGGTGTCTCTCTACTGCTGGCTGCTCTGCTCCTGGGCTGCCTGGTGGCCCTGGGGGTCCAGGACCACAGAGGTAGGTGGGCCCAAACTGGTCACCATCCCTCCTAGGCGTGGGGACTCTGGAGGTTGAGGCGGCTACAAGTTTCTGGGGTTGGGGCCCAGTTTTCCAGTCTTCTGGCACTCGCGACCCTTCTGGTAACTGAGCATCTCCTGCCCGCTGGCCACGTCCCCTGCGGCAGACCCATCCCGAAGCATGTGTCTCACGGAAGCCTGCGTTCGAGTGGCCGGGAAAATCCTGGAGTCCCTGGACCGTGGAGTGAGCCCCTGTGAGGACTTTTACCAGTTCTCCTGCGGAGGCTGGATTCGGAAGAACCCCCTGCCTGACGGGCGCTCTCGCTGGAACACCTTCAACAGCCTGTGGGACCAGAACCAGGCCATACTGAAGCACGTGCTTGGTGAGTTGGGATGTCGAGGAGGACCTATGCCTCCAATCCATCACAGGGCCTGGCACTTAGTAGGTGTTCAATAAATGTCCACGGGAGAGGAAGCAGACAATGGATTGCTCTGAGCACGCTTGAGGAAGCGCATGCAGAGAACGGGGGTGGGGGCTCTCCTGGGATGGGTTTGAGGGGGGCAGACTTCTGAGTACAATGGCACTGTGGTAAGTACCAGGGACCTTGTAGTGCCGAGGTAGATTTGAGGGGGACAGGAAGCCGCAGTTTGCTGGTTGGGGCCATCTTCTTGGGTCTACATTAGGAGACTGCTCACTGGCAGGGCAAGGAGGGGTCCAGAGCTGGGGTCTCCCCCTTGGAGTTAACCTGTGCGCCGCCTGCGCTCCATGCTCTACCCGCAGAGAACGCCACCTTCAACTCTAGCAGCGAAGCCGAGCGGAAGACGCAGCGCTTCTACCTGTCCTGCCTGCAGGTGGAGCGCATCGAGGATCTGGGCGCCCAGCCCCTGCGGGACCTCATTGACAAGGCAGGGTGCTGGGTGGCCGAGGCCGGGGGAGTGGGAGGGGCTTTGGGAAGAGGACCCGGTCCAAGAGAGCTTTGGGGGCCCCCGACGCCAGAGCTTCCACTTACGATTTCTACTCAGATTGGTGGTTGGAACATTACGGGTCCCTGGGACCAGGACAACTTCATGGAGGTTCTGAAGGCAGTGGCGGGGACCTACAGGGCCACCCCCTTCTTCACTGTCTACATCAGCGCCGACTCTAAGAGTTCCAACAGCAACGTCATCCAGGTGCTGTGCTGGGGGTGGCCGGGGAGGGGCGCAGACTTCCTCTTCAGAGTCCAGACTCCTTCCGCACCCCCAGCCCACCCCAGGAGTCCAGCGCCCGGGGCTGGCCGCAGGGGGCTCAGCTGCTTTCCTTGCTCTTGCAGGTGGACCAGTCTGGGCTCTTCCTGCCCTCGCGAGATTACTACTTAAACAGAACTGCCAATGAGAAAGTAAGGAGCATGCTGAGAACCCCATTCCCAGCCCTTATGCTTTTGGTAGTACACATACACTCTCTGATCCCCATCTACTTTTCTCTTTGTCAAGGGTCAGAGTGGGGAGGTGAGCCCCTCCTGTTGCCTAGTGGGCTAACTGCTCTTTCTACCATTTTTTTCCTTCCTTCTTTCCTTCCTTTTTTTTTTTTTTTTGTTTTTTGTCTTTTTGAGACAGGGTCTCGCTATGCAGTTCAGGCTGGTCTTGAGCTCACTTTGTAGCCCAGGCTGGTCTCAAACTCCCAAGGATCCTCCTGCCTCAGCCTCCCGAGTGCTGGGATTACAGGCGTACGCCACCACGCCCAGCTTTCCTTCCTCTTATCTTCCCAAGAAAACTTCTTCCTTCTCCTCCTCTTTAGATTGAAACCCAGGGCCTCATGCATGCTAGGCAAGTGCTCTACCACTGAGCTACCCTCAACCTCAGCAAACGTTTTATAGGTGCCCACTGCATACCAGGTGCAGCACGGAACTCTGAGGTGTGAGTTTCAGAGACACTGTCACAAGAAGCTGTCAGTGTTGACTGAGGTGCATGCAGCCAGGAATGAGGCTCAAAAGAGGATCTCTGGGATTCGGGGGAGACTTGGTTTCCAGAGTTTTCCTGAAGAGACTGAGTTTGAGCCAGGTCCTGTAGAATGCACAGGGGTGAAAAAGTCCAGTCCGGGTGGAGAGAACGGGTGAAACCAAAGTGCTGAGGAGAGAAAGGCAGGTGTATTCCCACAGTGGAGTGGGTCCGGTTTGGCAAGAAGTGGTGCTCAAAGCAAACAGGAGCCCAACTACTCTGGAGGCTGAGGCAGAAGGATTGCAAGTTTGTAGCCATCCTGGGTAATTTAGTGAGATCCTGTCTCAAAATTTAAAAAAAAAAAAAAAAAAAAAAAACAAAAAAAAAAAAAAAAAAAAAAAAGAAAATTTAAAAAAAAAAAAAAAAAGATTTGAAAAGGGGAGAGGCGGGGCTGGGGATTTAGCTCAGCGGCACAGCGCCTGCCTGGCAAGCACAAGGTCGTGAGTTCGATTCCTGGTACCGGAAAAAAACAAACAAACAAACAAACATACAAAGGGGAGAGGATGAATGTAGCTCAGGGGTAGAGTGCCCCTGTATTTTAGTCCCCAGTACAAAAGCAAAAGTATGTAGGTGCTGGAAAGCTGGCCAAGGGTTACTAGAGGGGATGTGGAATGCCTCACCGAGGAGCTTACAGCCCTGTGAGAGCCACTTAGGGGTGAGCAGCTCCTGGGAGCCAGTTTGGCTGGGGGCAGAGAAGCTGTGTGGGAGGGCGCCTCGCTGTGAGTTAGGAGTCTCTGCAGTCCCCCAGGCTGGGAGCAGTAAGGGAAGACACCACAGAGGGGAGGCAGGAAGCCAGGGTTTCAAAGGACTCAACCGGTAAGAATCGTGATTTGTTGGTGACCGGATGGGAAGAGGGAAGGGGCGAAGACAGCTGAGGCTGAGAGCCTGAGTGATGGTGGTGGGGTGCCAGGGCGTCTGTAGAGAGACTTGGGGCAAGGGCTGCAAGCACATGTGGCAGACACTCATCTTAGATGTGCGCCTTCCAGGGCCCCGGGCAGCTTCTCTGTGGGAAAGCAGAAAGGACAGGACAGGAAGCAGGCAGCCAGAGGCTGTGGGCGTCATCTCCTTGACAAACCAAGACAAAGGCTCGGGCCGCAGAGAGAAGTGGAAAGACGGGAGACAGGCGAGGAGGGAGCCTTGTGTTTAAGGGTTGGGGGGAAGCGTCCGTAAAGGAGCATGCCCCGGAGTAGGACGACCGGACAGTCCTCGGTCTTCCTGTTGTCCTATGCCGCCAGTTCCCCAGCACTCCTCAGCCAGAGCCTCCTCTAGGGGAGCGGTGAACAACACGTTGTCACTTCCCCCTGTGTGGCGGAGCAGACCTGAGCTAGCTGGTCACACAGAGCCCTGTTCACAGTCGTGGGGGCTCTGCTAGAGAAGCCGGGGTCCCCAAGCTAGGGCCAAGGGGGTTGAGGGTGGGCCGAACAAGGGGAGCAGCTTCACAAAGCCTCTGAGGCAGATGAGCGACCCATTGATGTGTCCAGGAAAGAGGGCGCAGGCGGGGAGAGCGACCGCCTGCCTGGACGGGAAGGAGACCCATCTTACACGTGCACAGAGGGGGGCAGATGGGTTACTCGTCTCCCTCCGCCAGAGGAAAGAGAAAGCCCTAAGTGGTGTGAACAGATACGTGACTTTGGCATCATGAGTTCGGGAGAGGAGAGTGTGGAGAGGAGGGAGACAGCTACCTCCCCCGACACTTGGGAAGGCCTTGGCTTTGGCCCTCTGGGTGCCACTGGTTGCCTTGGGCAGGAGGTCTCCTGCCAGGGTCTAGGGAAGGGTGAGTGCAGAAGGTTACCGAAAAGTCTCAGAAGCGAGTCTTTGGCTGGAGATGAGGAGGTAGGGAAAAGGCTACTGTGAGGTCCCTTGGTTGAGCCAACCGTCCCCCTCAGGAGCTGAGATGACTGGGGTTGGTACTCTCCTCTTTCTAGCTGGGCACAGTGGCACACGCCTGTAATCCCAGCACTCTGGGAGGCTGAGGCAGGAGGATCCCAAGTTCAAATCAGCCTAGGCAATTGAAAAGACGTAGTGAGAAACTGCCTCAAATTAAAGAAATTAAAAAAGATCGGGGGGGGGGAGGGGGAGCGGTTAGTACAGTTTGAAGGCTCTGAGTTCAATCTCCAGTACTGCAAAGGCAAGCAAGCAAGCAAACATACAAACAAACAAACAAACAGACTAAACCTCTCCTCTTGGTATCAGCAGCAAGTAACAGGAAGGTCAGAGGGAGAAAGTCTGCACTTTAGAGACTTGATATTAAGGGATGTAAAACTGAAGTGGACGAGGGGAGGGGCTGTGGGACCACAGGTGAACAGTGGGACCTGGGCTCTGGGAGAGGACCCGAGTGCTCGGGGTCTGCTCCAGGATTTGCATCCCTGTCCTCCAATCAAGCACCTGCTGCGCTGCAGACACTGTGCAGTGGTGAACAAAGCAAACAGCCCCATTCTCAAGGAGCTCGGGTGATCATTTGTACTTGGAGTCCGCTGTGTCACCTTCCCAAGCTGCTCTTCTGTGTGACATGGGACCGACAGCCACTTTTTGGACTGGCTGAGGGGCATGGATGGAAAGCCCTAGCAGCCTGATCCGTGTGTACACCAGTTATCACTCAGTGTTTCTTTTCTGTGCTTTTCTCTCCCTTGGAGCAGAGGGGAACGGAGAAAGCAGCAGATTTGAGGCCTGGCAGGATGAGAGGTGGAAGGGCTCGAGGCTGCCGGGGAGCCAAATTCCCTAAGGGACCTGGTCAGATGTTCAGTGCCTCCAATAGGCTGGCACAACCAGAAAGGCTCTAGGAAATGGGAAAGCAAAGCAGTATGGGAAGCAGGACCCGCACTGGACAATGCTTACAGAGAACAGAATTTGTGCTTGGCCCTGCCGAGGCCCTTAGGATCCATGGGTGAACAGCTGCTGCATTGAGCAGTGCTTTCCTGGGAGAGGTAGATGGCAAATAAGTGTACAAATACATAAGCAAGACAGAGCAGAGTGGTAAGAAACCGGGTCACCCAGGAAGGCTTCTTAAAGGAGGGTCAAACAGAAAACCCGGGTCGGGGTGCAGAGGCAGGAGCCGGAACAGACCTCAGCCTTGGGCTCTGAGGACAAGGGGATCCTTGCAGGTGCTCACTGCCTACCTGGACTACATGGAGGAGCTGGGGCTGCTGCTGGGTGGACCGCCAGCCTCCACCCGGGAGCAGATGTGGCAGGTCCTGGAGCTGGAAACACAGCTGGCCAACATCACGGTGCCCCAGGACCAACGGCGCGACGAGGAGAAGATCTATCACAAGATGAGCATCTCGGAGCTGCAGGTGGGGCAGGCAGAGGCCCACCAGCTTCCCTTCTTTCTGAGGCAGCTGGTCAGATCATTTCCCTGCTTTTCTGAGCTTCCCAGCTATACTAACTACAGCTGTCTTGGAAAGAAAACTCGTGATCATTTTATGCCTCCTCTCACAGGCCCACCCCTTGGTGGCTTGTTGCCTGTGGATGCATGGGAAGATCGTGTTTAAAATGTATACTTGGCCAAACCTTGTGGTGTGCACTTGTAGTACTAGCACTTAGAGTTTGAGACCAGCTTGTGCTACAGAGTGAAACCCTGTCTCAATGAAACAAAACAAAACAAGCAAAAACAATCAGAGAGCTGATCGTGGTGGCGCACTCCTGAAACCCCAGCACTTGGGAGGCTGAGGCAGGAGAATCTTGTCAGTTCGAGACCAGCCTGGGCTACAAAGTGAGCTCAAGGCCAGCCTGAACTGCATAGTGACACCCTGTCTCAAAAAGGAAAAACAAAAACAAAAAACCCCAGACAATCAGAAAGGCTATGGAAATGTCTCCTGGAGGCTCCTGTGCCTGGGGTCACCCTTTCTGGTGTCAGATTATGGTGAGGGAAGGGGAGGTTCTGGAGGAGGGGCCAGGTATGTGGGAAGTGTCAGGGGAGTGGTATTTTATCAACTGTTATGAGAATATTTGGATATCTGTGCTGCGGTTGAGTATCACAATTGGTGGTTCCCCTTGTATAGTAAGTGGTTTGGCACCAAGCTTGAGGGGCCTGCAGGCCTGGAAAGGGTTTATTGAAGGAAGGAGTCATCAAGCTGCCAGGAGCTGTTGCCATGGCAACGGGAAGGACTCCCAGGCTACCGCACATCCATGGGGGAGGGGTATGCTGGAAGCCCAGCTGACAGGCGAGGAAGCCTGAGATCCTGTTTGCTCTCAGGCTCTGGCGCCCTCGGTGGACTGGCTCGAGTTCCTGTCTTTCTTGCTGGCACCCTTGGAGTTGGGTGACTCTGAGCCTGTGGTGGTGTATGGCATGGATTATTTGCAGCAGGTGTCAGACCTCATCAACCGCACAGAACCAAGGTGAGGGGGACCCCAAGATGTAAGGGGAAGGCGGACTCAAGACTCTGAGGAGGTGTCTGGCAGGTACTGGGCACAGTGGACTGGCATAGCCAAACAGAAGGTTTGGACCTCCCAAACATCAAGTGAGGCTGCCTGGGTGAGAATTTCAAGGTGCCCTTTGTGAACTCCGATTCTACACCTTGCTCGAAGCTGATCTCTGCAGGCAGGTGTCTGGCTCCAGGGTGAGGGGGGCTCCAGGATAGCTTCCCCATGACCCTCCCAGGACTCCTGCCACCCATGTGCATGTTCCTGGGGACAGTTGTGGAGGAGAGGGAGAAGGCACCCCACCTGCCCTTTCCTTATTTCCTGTTGTGGATGCCAGCGTCCTGAACAATTACCTGATTTGGAACCTGGTGCAGAAGACAACCACGAGCCTGGACCGGCGCTTTGAGTCTGCACAAGAGAAGCTGCTGGAGACCTTGTACGGCACGAAGAAGGTGGGCTCCCCGGCCCTGCCCCGCCTTCCCATCCACCCTAGCTGAGGCCTCCCACCTCCAGGGTGCCAGGTGCAAGCGCACCGCACAGAATTTGCAATACCTCTGACTTTTAGCCTGTGGGGCCTTGGGCATGTCCCCCAGCCTCTCTGTTCCCCGATTCCTTGTCTGTAAAGCAGGAATAACTTGCAGGGTTGGCCTGAGGATCCTCTGAGCTAGCGTAAGTGAGGCCCCTACCCCATGCGCGGTATAGTGGGCACCAAGCTTTGATGAGGATGAAGGGTCGCACGCATGCTGCTCTCATTTCAAGATGCCCAGTAAGTGGGGGAGGACAGAGGTGGAACAATGGGGATGGCGTCAGGACAAGTTTCTTTAGGAAGGTGCATTTGAAGAATGAGCTCTCCCAGCGGCAGAGAGAAGGGAAGCTCACCGGAAGGAAGAGCATGTGCAGGTGCCCAGAGGCCGGAAGGGGCGTGGCGGGTTTGCTCGTGTTCCGGTAGGAGCTCGGGAACAGGGCGAGAGAGAGGCTGAGTTTGGTAAAGCGGGTCTAGGGCATCCAGGAAAGGGCCTGGCTGCGGTGTGAAGTCTGCTCCTGATTCTTTCACATGGGAACCAGGGTGTGATCACAGGTGAGCAGAATCAGAGCCAGGTTATGTATGAAATGATCTCTTGAAAGGGAGCAGCAGGGAAGGGGTTGGGAATGGAGTCGGACTAGTCAGGAGACAACTGCAGTTTTCAGCAGGAGCTGGTAGTGTTGCAGTGGATTATTACTCAGCCAGAAAGAAGAGAGAGAAGGTGTCATTTACAGGAAAGCGGGTGGGACCGGAGATCATCATGCTGGGTGAAATAAGCCCACTCAGAAAGACAAGGATTATATGTATCCTCTCATATGTGAAATTTAGAAGACAAATAAAAAGAGGAGCTGAAAGTAGAGGGAGACGATTAGAGAAGAGGGAGGGGCGTAGGGAGGGAGTGGGAGGGAGGTTAATGGGGTGGATGTGCTCAGGGCTTCCTAGGTGTATATGGGTGTGTTATCTACATGCAGGAAAACTCAGCTTAACTGAAGTGCGCTAATGAGAAAGAAGACCGCGTGGAAGGGCCAGGAAGTGGACAGTGACGCAAAAGTAGTTAGCGAGCACCAGTGATCGATGGGAGGGTTTTGGAGGTGGAGGAAGGTGGGGCGGCACCCAGGTTCCTGTCATGGGGACCAACTAGTTACGAGCCTGAGTTGTCAAGCTGGGCAGAGAAGCTTCTGGAACCATGAGCGCAGGCGAGTGCTGAGGGTAGAATGGGGAGCTGCTGGGGCTGGCAGTGTGAATCACGCTTTGTCTTCCCTGGAGTCCAGTGGAGAGCCGACACCCAAACCCAGGCCTCTGTTGTCCGGAGCTGAGCGGGTCCGAGACCAGGTAATGGAGCTGTTTCTAGGGCTGGCTCTTTGTCCCTTTCTAGTCCTGCACGCCACGGTGGCAGACCTGTATCTCCAACACGGATGATGCCCTGGGCTTTGCTCTGGGGTCCCTCTTCGTGAAAGCCACATTTGACCGACAAAGCAAGGAAATAGTGAGTCTCAGGCTTCTGCCAACACCGTCTTTTGTTTTATCTAACATTCATTGTTCATATAGAAAAAACTGGAAGAAAACGGGGCGTGGTGGCACATGCCTGTGATCCCAGTACTCTGGAGGCTGAGGCAGGAGGATCATTGCAGCCTGGGCTACAAAGTGAGCTGAAGGCCAGCCTGAACTGCATAGTGAGACCCTGTCTCAAAAAGACAAAAAGAAAAAAAAAGAAAAAACTGGAAGGAAACTCATAAATAAACGGACAGTTGTTGCTTTGGGCAGTGGGATTATGAGGACTTTTTGTTCTTTGAAGTATATAATTTTTAATAAAGTTTTTATACTGAGTTTATTATCTGTGTAATTAGGAAAAATAATACTATATTAGGACAGGATAATGGTTGTGCTTACAGTCTTACCCACAGGGCTTTTTTTTTTTTCCTGCGTGTGGTATTGGAGCTCATGAATGCCAAGCAAGCACTGTGCCACCAAGCTACATACCCAGCTCTTTTTATTTTTTATTTTGAGACAGAATCTGGCTAAATTGTACAAACTGGCCTCAAACTTGCCATCTTCCTGCCTCAGCCTCCTGAGTACCTGGGAGTATAGGTGTGCACCACTGTGCTCAGCCACAAGGGTATTTATGACAGTGTTGTTTATAACAGAGGAAATAAAAACAGTTTAAATGCCCAACCATAGCGGAAAGAAAAAACAAATTGAGGTTAGGATGGATAACAAGGCAGCTTTTACCCTGAAGACTTTTTTACCCTCTTTTTGGTGGTACTGGGGATCTAATCCTGGCCTTGAACGTCCTAGACAAGCTCTCTACCACTAAATTACAATCCCAATCCTTTCTAATTTTGAGACAAGGTCTCCTTAAGTGGCCCAGCTGACCTTGAACTCTCAATTCTCCAGCCTCAGCCTCATGGGTAGCTGGGATTATAGGCAAGCACCGCCACACCCAGCTGAAGGTCTGTTTTCCAATTTTAAAAATAAATAAATAAAAGGTAGATTGATACAGGAGGTCTGGCACATGCCTATAGTTTCAGCTACTCTGGAGGCTGAGCCAGGAGGATCTTGAGTTCAAGGCCAGTCTGGTCAATTTAGCAAAACTGTGCCTCAAAAATAAAAGTAAGAGCCAGGCTTAGTGGTACATGCCTGTAATTCCAGCATTCCAGTGTATGAGGCAGGAGGGTCATGAATTTGAGGCCAATCTGAGGTATATAATGAGACTTGGTCTCAAAAATAAATAACAAACTGGATGTGGTGATGCACGCCTATAATCCTAGCACTTGGGAGGCTGAGGCAGGAGGACTGCACAAGTTCAAGGCCAGCCTGAACTACATAGTGTGACCCTGTATTAAAAAAAAAGATATGAAAGTGAAAAAATTTAAAAAGGGGTTTAAGTGTAGTGCCTGAGTAATTGCCAGGTCCTAGGTTTAATCCCTACTACTGCCCCCCCAAGTGTGTTACACAAAATAATTCCATATTTTATTTTATTTTATTTTATTTTTTTTTGCCTTTTTGAGACAGGGTCTCACTATGCAGTTCAGGCTGGCCTTGATCTCACTTTATAGCCCAGGCTGGTCTTGAACTTGCAACAATCCTCCTGCCTCAGCCTCCGGAGTGCTGGGATTACAGGCGTGCGCCACCACACCTGGCTAATTCCATATTTTAAATGCATATACTTGGCCAGGGGACTACATTAAAAGTAGATAATTAAAATGTTAAAAGAAGCTGGGTATGATGGTACATGCCTATAATCCAAGAATTTGGGAGGCTGAGGCAGGAAGATTGTAAATTCCAGGTCAGTACATAGCAGGATCCTGTCTCACTTTAAAAAAAATTACCTCTGTGATTGAATTATAAATTGTTTTTTACTTCAACTCTTTGTTTCAATTTTCCGAATTTTCTATTAATGCTCATAGTCAGATAAAAGTCATTGTATTATATTAAATTATAGTATTAATTATTGCAATTAAAATGTTTACTAATCAGAAAAAAAGCCACCCATAATATCAGTACCTTCACAAACACTGCATTCTTTTCCTCCTCCTGGGGCCTGGGGATATAGCTCAGCAGCATAGCGCCTGCCTGACAAGTGCAAGTCTTGAGTTCAATTCCTGGTACCAAAAAATTAAAAAAAATACTTTTCCTCTTCCTGATCCTCCTCCTCCTCCTTCTTCTTGCAGTACTAGGGATTGCTGAACCCAGGGCCTTCCGCTAAGTTACAGCCTCAGCCCTACTTGTTTAAGTTTTATTTTTCTAAGTTGCCAACTTGCCCAGGCTGAGCTCACAATCCTCCTGCCTCAGGCTTCCCAGAGTGCTGGGGTTACAGGCTGTGCCACCACTCTTGGTTTTCCTTCTCTGCCCCGGGAATTCAGCCTTATTTCATGAGTCTGGATGTCCCCAGGGCTCCCCTGGAGGAACAGGCATGGACTCTAAGGTGCATGGACCGAGCACAGGAAGTGCAGAAGGAGGCTGACTCCGGCTTCTCTCTCCCAGGCAGAGGGGATGATCAGCGAAATCCGCTCTGCTTTTGAGGAGGCCCTGGACCAGCTGGTTTGGATGGATGAGAAGACCCGGCAGGCGGCCAAGGAGAAAGTAAGCGGTGGCCGTGGCTGGAGCGGCACCTCGAGGTGGGGATGGAGAATTGCGTTTTGCCTGCAGCTGGGAAGGGAAGCCTTAACCTGGTCTCTTCAGGCAGATGCCATCTATGATATGATTGGCTTCCCGGACTTCATCCTGGAACCTAAGGAGCTGGATGATGTGTACGATGGGGTGAGTACTGGCCTTCGCCCTTGCTTCCGCACTTAGGGCTCACACGCTGGGAGGGAAGGAGGTGCTTGCTGGCTCCTCTGGCTGCCGGCATTGCCGCGTGCTGGCCGTGTGCCAGGCTGCAGGCCAGATGGCAGTAAAACGTAGTGTTAATGAGGGAGAGCAGGGGCTCGGAGCCAGGTTTGCATCCTGACATGTTTCTACCCCTAACTAACTGTGTAACCTCGGACAAGACCACTCTGTCTGCAAAATTAATTAGAAAAAAAAGCCACCCATGATATCAATCCCTTCACAAACAGTGTCTTCTCCTCCTCCTCCTCCCGTTATTCACTTTGCAGGGTTATTTTGAGAACAGAAGAAGGCAGTGTGCTTTAAAAAATACAGTATGTGCAGAATACATACCGTTTACATATTGGCAATCATCTACTATTTTATTTCCATTTTACAGGTGGGAAAACTGAGGCTCGTAGAGGTGGGCAATGAGTAGTCAGGCTGGCTCTGTTATCTTCTCCAGCACATACTCATTTGTGCTTTATCTCCCAACATCCCCATAGTATGAAGTCTCTGAAGATTCTTTCTTCCAAAACATGTTGAACTTGTACAACTTCTCTGCCAAGGTGATGGCTGACCAGCTCCGAAAGCCTCCCAGCCGAGACCAGTGAGAGCGGGCAGCCCAGCTCCTGGGGTCAGCAGGGAGGCGGGCGAAGGTCTGCAGGGGTGGGTGGTCCAACGGCCCTTGCAGGAAGTAGGGCAGGGCCTCTGGGCCTGGCAAAGCACCAGGAGAGTCAGGAACCTCAGTCTCTCCCCCTTCCTCCCGCAGGTGGAGCATGACTCCCCAGACGGTGAACGCCTACTACCTTCCAACCAAGAATGAAATCGTCTTCCCTGCTGGCATCCTGCAGGCCCCCTTCTATGCCCGCAACCACCCCAAGTGTGTCTGAGGCGGGCGGGACTGGGTGCCGGGGCCTGGGCCAGTGGGTGAGCCAAGAGCAGAGCCAGAGGGGGCACTCAGAAGCCCCCCTACTGTGTCATCACTCCCTTCCTAGGGCCCTGAACTTTGGTGGCATTGGTGTGGTCATGGGCCACGAGTTGACACATGCTTTTGATGACCAAGGTAGGGGCCCACGAAATTGTCCTCTCCAGCCTAGAGTTCCAGTGTCTCCTGCAAAGGCGTGGGACGATGGGGGCGGACCCTCGGGGCTGTAGAGTCTGTGGGCCAGTGCTGGGGGGGGCACTCCTGCCCCCAGGGGGGTGAGCTATCATCTGGTGGGGCCCACAGATAGTTCTCCTTAGGGCGCGAGTATGACAAGGAAGGGAACCTGAGGCCCTGGTGGCAGAATGAGTCGCTGGCAGCCTTCCAGAACCACACGGCCTGCATGGAGGAGCAGTACAATCAGTACCAGGTCAACGGGGAGAGGCTCAACGGCCGCCAGACCCTGGGGGAGAACATCGCCGACAATGGGGGGCTGAAGGCAGCCTACAACGTGAGCGTCCCGGCAGCCCAGGGGGAAGGGCTGGGGGAAGAGTGGGCCCTGGGCACTTGTTGCCCTCTTCTCCCAGGCTTACAAAGCGTGGCTGAGGAAGCACGGGGAGGAGCAGCAGCTGCCAGCCGTGGGGCTCACCAACCACCAGCTCTTCTTCGTGGGATTTGCCCAGGTATTTGCCCTGGGGATCCCTGCTTGCTACTCCCTCCAGGAGGTCAGGAGTAGGAGGAGGCCTTCAGGGAAGGGGCTGGGAAACGGGGCCAAAGTTGAGGCATGGGGAAGAGGATGAGAAGGCTCAGAGCCCGCAAGAGCGGCTGAGGAAGAAGAGGTCTTCCGGAGGATTTTGCAGGTCTCAAAAGCAGGGCTGCCCTGCTTGTGTGGCGGGTGAGCCTCTCCTTGCTGCCGCGGGTAGGGACGGAGGAGGACACTGAAGCACTGAAGCGTGGGCCAGGAATGCAGGAAGGGGCGGGGCAGGGGTTGGGCAGGATGTCCCCCAGGTGTTTCGCCTGACAGCAGGCAGCCAGGAGGGACCCTGCTTTCGCTGCCTGTGTCGAAGTACTTGGGGACAGAGGGCTCCTGCGGTCCTTGGAGCTGAAATGTGGGCACACACCCCACCCAGCACCTCCCGCTGGTCCCCCTGAGGAGAGGGCTCAGCAGTGATGGTTTGTGCCCCTGATACGGCCTTTTTCGAGGCGTCCCCATGTCTGTCCCGGCCCGCAGGTGTGGTGCTCGGTCCGCACACCAGAGAGCTCTCACGAGGGGCTGGTGACCGACCCCCACAGCCCTGCCCGCTTCCGTGTGCTGGGCACGCTCTCCAACTCCCGAGACTTCCTGCGCCACTTCGGCTGCCCTGTGGGCTCCCCCATGAACTCTGGGCAGCTGTGCGAGGTGTGGTAGACTTTGGGGCCGGAGCGGGGATGGCCGGCTGTCGCTAGGGCCAGGGCCGGGGCCCCTGGGTTAGGAGAAAGCGCACACGAGCTGGGCTGGGCCCAGCACCTCCACATCGCAGGTGACAAGAGTCCAGGCCCCCCTCCACTACCACACTGTGCCTCTGCTTGGGGGTGGCCCTGCCTCCAGCGGAGCCCCCACCGTTCACTGTGATAGCCCTCCGTGTCACCCAGCCCGGAGGAGGCCTGGGTCGGGGGCCAGCTCCCGCAGGAAGGAGGCTGCCTCTTACGGCTCCAACTCAGTGAGCTTGCGGGTCGGGGGCCCGCTGTGCCTCCCCAGCTCCTCCTGGACTCACGCAGCGCCCGCTTGGTAGTGGGCTCGGCCCCCACCAGCCCTGCGCGCCTTGTGCTGATGTCACACACTGCTGCCCACCCTCGCGGGCAGCCCCGCTATGCTTGGCACTCAGTGGAAGCCAAAGGACCTTTATTTAAGCTTTCCTGCTGGTCCCAGCCCTGGCTGAGAGGGAAAGTGGGTGTGTAGAGGGTGCTGGTTCCTACCTTTCAGGGCATGAGTCTTGGGGGTGACAGAGTCTCCCTGGACCAAGCAGACAGAGCAGGGAGAGGGGAGGACAGAGTTTATTTTTACAGGGAAGAGGGTGGGAGGGTGTGATCTTGGCCATGTAGGACCCTATGCCAATAAACAGACCCACGTCAGTCAGCCTGTCTCTCCCTTCAGTCCTGTTTTTGTTTATTCATTTCCCCCGTCCACTAATGTTTACTGAGCAACCACTATGTGCCAGGCATTCTTCTAGACACTCATTCACTCACTCACCAGAGACAGGGGACTGAGATTTGAAGCCCTGGAGAGACAGAGTGGAGGAACGGACGGCAGCTGCTCCACTACTGAGTCTGGGTAACATCTGGAGCGGGGCAGTTAGGAAGATGGGGGTGGCCCTTATCCTGCTGAGGAGGGAAGCCCTGACCGTGGGAACCCCAGCCTGTACTTGTGGCTGAAAGGGCAAGCAGTTCCTCATGGCCTCGAAGGCTCAGAGCTCCTGAGAGCCAGGCATTCCACCTGCACAGTCATCAAGGCCTGCACACTGCCAGGCACGGACTGCAAAGAGGCCCTCCACGCTTCAGAGTGAAGGAGAAAAAAGAATCACCTTCCAACGCCTCTTGCATTCTAGCCACCTGCGCTAGGTGGCTCATTTCCATATTCACTCACCCATTTATTCACTCATACATTCATAGATTTATTTTTTTAAAAGATATTGGTCACCAACAATGTGCCAGGCACTGGGGATACAAAGGTGATTAAGATTATTTCTTCCCTTTGGTGACTGTTCTTCTGTTTCATTTTTTTTTTTTTTTGCTCTGGTACCGGGAACCGAACTCACGACCTTGCGCTTGCCAGGCAGGCGCTTTTGCCGCTGAGCTAAATCCCCAGCTCCTCTTCTGTTTCATTTTTATCCTCATGAGCTCACCTAATCCTCACAGCAACTGTAAGCATCAGCTGTCCCACTGCTGAGACAGATACCTGACACCCACAACTCAAAGGAGGAGGGATTTAACTCGGCTTATGGTCTCAGGGGAGCCAGTCCATGGTGGACTGGCTCCAAGGCAGAGACATCCTGGCAGAGGCTGTGGCACAGCAAAGATGCTTAGTTCATGTCAACTGGGAGGCAGAGCAGGAGAACCATGCCAGAAAGGAAGGAGACCAGAGGACCATATATAGTACCCAAGATCAAACCTCCATGACCCACCTAGATACATCTAGAACTGTACTTTACGAATCTGCTAGGCATTTGAAGTCCACTTGTTGACATAGCAACATTAACCATCACAGGGCTCTAGTCTTCATCAAATAGATCCAACCCTCATCATGTTGCTGCAGTCAAAGAGATCTGGATTGAAATTGAGGTTCTGACTAATTGTGGAGCTTGAGCCCGTTCCCGAATGTCCATCAGATTCAGTTTCTTCATCTGTAAGGTGGACAATATCGTAGTCACTTCCTGGTTGCTGGGACAAAGTAAACCCACCAATTAAAGAGCAGAAGTTTATTGGGGTTCACAGATAGTCCACAGTCAGTTGGCTTCCAGGCAGCAACGGCATGACAGAGAAGCACAGAGGAGGAAGAGCCGCTTACATCCTGGCCTTGTGATGGCCAAGAAGCAGAGAGAGAAGTGGGGACAGGCCCAGAGTGAGCCACCCCTTCCAGCCAGACCCTACCTGCTAACAAGTCAGTTGGCTGAACTGCCCGTGCTTCAGTCATCCTCCCAAAGCCCTGCCTAGGAGTGCGTGAGGCTGTTGGGGGACACTTGATCTAAGCCATAGGAGGCAAAATGGTAGTGTCCAGTCTCACTATTCGCTAAGACTCAGCGCTCCCCAAGGTACAAGCGGGGGGCGTTCGTCTTGTTCAAAAGGGAAAAAGTACTGGGCGTGGTGGCGTATGCCTGTAATCCTAGCACTCAGGAGGCTGAGGCAGAAGGATTGTTGCAAGTTTGAGACCAGCCTGGACTACAAAGTGAGCTTAAGGCCAGGCTGAAATGAATAGTGAGACCCTGTCTCAAAAAACCAACAAAGGTGGGGCGTGGTGGCACATGCCTGTAATCCCAGCACTTGGGAGGCTGAGGCAGGAGGATCATTTTGAGTTTGAGACCAGCCTGGGCTACAAAGTGACCTCAAGGCCAGCCTGAACTGTATAGCGAGACCCTGTCTCAAAAAGACAAAAACAAAAACAAAAACACCAATAAAACAAAACAAACAAAAAAGGGGGGGTAGTGAGAGTTTGACTGTGCTTGCTGCTGCATCTTTGGCCTCTTGGTGATGTCACTAATCTGTTCCAGTCTGTATCCTGCCCCAGCTGTTCGGCTGTCCTCACGAAGACCTGTACATGGGGCCACAGCACGTTACACGGAAGCTCTGGTGGCTCACAAGTGAAAGAAACAGCTGTACTCAAAAGGAGCAATGTCGCCATACGTGATGGCACACACCTGTAATCCCAGCACTTGGGAGGCTGAGGCAGGAGGATCACTGTGAGTTTGAGGCCAACCTGGGCTACATAGTGCGTTCAAGGCCAGCCTGAACTGTACAGTGAGACCCTGTATTTTTTTTTTTTTTAAGCGAATTCATGGGCTTAGTAAATTCCAAAACCCAGAGATATTAAATGATTTGTGGAGTTTGGGTATGGGACAGTGGATGAGACTTAGAATGTCAGAGAGATAACGACTGAAGACAGAGTTGGCAGGACAGAGGTTCACATTCCCTGACATCTGATTTCAGAGGCCAGCTTAGGATCCTGACCAGCTGACCAGTATGGCATTAAAATTCCATATCTGCCAAAAGACCAAAGTGTCAAGTAATACCAGCTTCATTTATTGTGTCCAGTAATTACCAGCTTCATTTATTGAGTCCCATGCCAGGCGTGGTGGTGCACGCCTGTAATCCCAGCACTTGGGAGGCTGAGGCAGGAGGATTGCTGCAAGTTTGAGACCATCCCGGGCTACAAAGTGAGCTCAAGTCCAGCCTGAAATGCATAGCAAGACCCTGTCTCAAAGACCAAAAAAAAAAAAAAAAAATTTCATTTATTGAATCCCTATTTTTTTGCTTAAACCCGGGGTTAACCACTTTAAAGATACTATCTCATTAAATCTCCACAGCAAGTTTTAAGGTGGTTTTACCACTGTCTCTATTTTTCAAGTGGGGAAACTAAGGAATGCACTGCTCGCAATGTCAGAGATGTCAAATTGCATTTAGGTTTGCAACTCAGATGTTCTTCATCACCACCAGATCATTTTTGTTTGTTTGTTTTTGTTTTTTCCGGCACTGGGAATTGAGCTCACTACCTCATGCTTGCCAGGCAGGCGCTGTGCCGCTGAGCTAAATCCCCAGCCCTATCATCACCAGTTCATCCTCAACATTGTGATGGCAGAGTTTAGACTCTAACACGGACATCTGTCTTCTGGCCAAATTCATCATGTTTCTGAGCGGGACCATCAGGACAGTAGGGGCATTTCCATGCTTTCCCGGGCAGGGAATGGTGACAACCAGGCAGCTGCAGGAAGCCTAGACACACACTGAAGCAAACCCAGGCAGTATCTGTTTGCTGAGAACGCTGCAGGTGCTTGGTTCCAGAGGCAAGGCGAACATTTGCGGCAGATGTGACCTCTACCGCACGCCCCTATCCGGCTGTGGGTGTGCATCTGTGATATGTCCGGGTGTGTTGGGGAAGGAGGGGAAGTAAAGGATTATGCTTCTGCACAGATGCATGCAGGGATTACTGCTGAAGTGCCGGGCCGTCTCTTATGCTGTCCCACTGGGAGGTCTAATTCCCACTCTCAAGAAGGCGACACGCCAAGAAATGCGGTTTCACCCTTGGTAGCGCTCTAGAAATGTCAGGCTGGAAGGGTCCCTCATAAAAACAGTTTCAGTGGGCCTATCAGAGATCACAAATGGGGAATCCTGGCAATTTTCCAATTCCCAGCTCTGAGCTCCAGAGAAAGCCCCCAAAGAGTCGTTATTGAACACAAAGATGACTGAAGAATATAAAGCTATTCATTCATTCATTCATTCATCCATCTGATAAGTCTTTTTTTTTTGTCTTTTTGAGACAGGGTCTCACTGTCTCAGGATGGCCTTGAGCTCACTTTGTAGCCCAGGCTGGTCTCAAACTTGCAGCAATCCTCCTGCCTCAGCCTCCCAAGTGCTGGGATTACGGGCGTGTGCCACGGTGCCTGGCCTCTGCTAAGTCTTTATGAAGGCCTACCACAAGCCAGGTATTAGGCTGGGTACTAGGAGAACAAAGACATACTTCCCTGTCCTCCAGGAGCTCAGAATAGAGACAGGGAGAGGTAGGTACACAGGGAAGAAACAAATAACCTGAAAGGTAGGGTAGCATAATGATCCTAGACAGGTGATAGTGAGCTGGAGTTCAAGGGATGGGAGAATTTACTAGCTGAAAATAGTAACGGGCATCCCATGCAGAAGGAATAGCAACATACAAACACTAATCAGCTTGAAGGGCCAGGCCATGTTTAGAAAGACACAGTGTTGCAGGTGATCAGACCAGGGCGAATGAAGGGGACATCATGGGGGTTGGGAGTCTGCAGAAGAGCGGTGGTCACAGTAGGTGTAAAGCAGGGAATCGTAAGATTTGCTGTCAGTCCTGGGAGTTAACAGTGACGGCCACACAGCCATGTGGCTGTTTGAAGATCGCCGTGCAAACAAAGCAGCAAGCCAGTGGCAGTGGTGCAGCGCCGTGAGCAGCCAGGTGGACGTGAAACGCTGCTTAAGTGAGGGCTTCAAGTTGAATGGCTCTCAGATGAGTAGAGGCATCCATAAGATACACAGTTGTACATCTAGGCCAAGTTTGGGGAGCAGCGCAGCAGGCTTACAGGTTTACAGGTGCACTTTTTTTTTTTTTGTCTTTTTGAGACAGGGTCTCACCATGCAGTTCAGGCTGACCTTGCTCACTTTGTAGCCTAGGCTGCCCTCAAACTTGCAACCATCCTCCTGCCTCAGCCTCCCGAGTGCTGGGATTACAGGCGTCGCCACCACGCCCGGCTTACAGGTGCACTTTGAAGGAAGGACAGAGAAGAGGTCCAGTAATGGGTTGGCACAACATCGGAGAGCAGTTTGACCAGGAAATTGGGAGTCTGGCCACACGGTAACAAGGAGTATTCCTCGGACGGTAGTCTGACTGAAATGAAGCTTGAATCAGGACATTGATATTATCAGGGGGCTGGGGATTTAGCTCAGCGGCAAAGCGCCTGCCGGGCAAGCGCAAGGTCGTGAGTTCGGTTCCTGGTACCGGAGAAAAACCAAAACCAAAAAAAAAAAAAAGATATTATCAAAGACCCTTGGAAATAACTGCCAGACATTTGGATTTGAGGAGAGGCTTGGAAGCCTGAGTGCTTGGAGGAGGAGACAAGGGAACAGGGGCAGGGGTTTTATTCAGCCCAGTAGATACAAAGTATCTGGAAAATAAGAGGACAACCACCCCTTTCTAATTGCAGGGCCTTTAGCCAGGCATACTCCATACATTGTCTCATTTTGTTTTCAAAATAACCGAAGGTATAGGTTATTACTCACACTTCACATTCGTAGAAGCCAGGCTGAGAGAGGTTAGGCAGCTTCCCTAGGTGTCACAGCTGGTGAATCACAAAATTTGGTTTCGAACACTCGGTCTTTAAAGTGTGCATTCTCCTACCCTCCCAACTTTCTATTTTGGAAAAGTTTTCTTTTCTTTTCTTTTCTTTTTTTGTATTTTGGAAAATTTAAAACCAAGCAAAAAGTTGAAAAACAGGACAGCTCTTTGTCATCTGGAATCACCAGCTACTTCATGGGCTGTGCTTTGTGCCACAATGTCCGCCTCATCTCCAAGGTGCTTGCTTTTTGTTTTTTGAGACAGGGTGTCACTTTGCAGTTCAGGTTGGTCTTCAACCTCGAAGTGATCCTCCCGCCTCAGCCCCCGAGTGTTGGGATTACAGCTGTGCTCCAACACCAGCCTCCAGGGTGCTGGTTGGGATACAACTGCTGTATGCCACAAAATCTGGCATCTGATAGAAGGAAATCAGAGATTTAGGAGAAATCTCTGTAGATGGCTAGAGAGAGCATTTTGAGATAGAAATGGAATACGCAGAACACCTATGAACTGTCTGACTTCTGTCCGCAGAGCCGGGCTGGGGCAGTCATGGCCAAGGGAAACGCAGGGTTGTGGCTAGGGTCCAAGCATTGACTGGAAAAGAGCAAGTTTTTAATGGGCTTCAAACTTTACATCTACATTCATACAAACATTTAGCCAGCATTCAGTGCTAAGTATGCTGTTCTAGTCTCAAAAGGAAAAAAAAAACCCACTTTCTGCATTCTTTAATGTGTCAGAACTCATAAAATAAGACATCAAAGTGGTGAGTGTTCCCACAGGAAAAGGGAAAAATAATTACTTCCTTTTTTCTCACCTTCTAGACAACAGCCACACCCACCCACCCACAGCCCAAGCTGAAGAGGAAACCTTGAGGGTTTGCCTGAAACGGTTAAAGGCATGGAAAGCCGAAAATCTGAGGTTCAAATCCTGATTCCAGAGCATAGGACAGGCCCTGGGTTCAAATCAAACCCTGGTGATTCCAGATGACAAAGAGTTGTCCTGTTTTTCAACTTTAGTCCTGACATAAAGCCTTTCGGTTCCACCCCCTCCAAGTCACAACGGGCAAAAAGGAGCAAAGGGCGAGGGCAAAGAACTTGACAGTGTCTTTAGCTCCAGAATTCGACACTGGACATAACACTTAATTTACCCACTTCTACTCCACCTGGCTCCTAGAAAGAATTAAGGGAGCAGCAACACCTTGACGATAATAATCAGGAACTCTTGTTCAACTGGGGGTAAAAGTGATAAACAGATCACACAGTCCCCCCTCCGAGCGTTCTGGATCTTAAGAATCTTGTCTGTCAGCTGAGTGTGGTGGTGGACGCCTGTAGTCCCAGCACTTGGGAGGCTGAGGCAGGAGGATCGCCGCGAGTACGAAGCCAGCCTGGACTACATATTGAGTTCTACGCCAGCGAGACAAAAGAAAAGAAAAAGTCCCGTCTCTCCCACCACACTTCACCAACTGGGGTGCCACTATCGGTTCTGTTCACACTGGTAGGAAACCTACGGGCGGGTAGCATGCTCACAGCCCACTCACCACCTACAGCAGCTCAATCCCCACGCCGCACGTCCAGGTGGCACCGAGCTGAGCAGAGCTTGTGGCGCGCGGGAGGCTGGGAATCGTAGTTCCCGGAAGGCACCCGGGGGCGTGGTCGTAGGGCCGGACTCTCAATGTTTCCGGTCGTGGGCGGGGCGCCTCTGACGGCTGGCGCGAGGCCCTCTGGGAAGAAGGGGCGGTGCGAGCAGGTGCGCGCGCAGCGGTCCGGCAGTGGTGGCAGAGATGGAGGAGGGTGGCCGGGACAAGGCGCCGGTGCAGCCTCAGCAACCCCCAGGGACAGGCCCTAGCGGCACGGACGACAAGTCGAGCGGCAAGGAGCGGCGGGATGCGGGAGACAAGGACAAAGAGCAGGAGCTGGTGAGGCGCGATCCCGGGAGCCGGCGGAGGAGGCCGCGGGGCTGAGTCACCCCGTTCCCGCAGGCCTCGGCCCGGCTCCCAACGGCCCCGCGGCGTCAGGGAGAGGGCGCTGGGGACACCCCCGGGGCTCCTAGCACCCTGCCTCTCTGCCCGCCCTTCTCTCTTCCACGCTGCCACCCTCACCGTTCCCAGCACCCTGCACCACCGCCCCAGGAGATGGGATCGGAGACTGGTTGCCATTTCCAAGGAAGGCATTCCAGCGGAGCTGGCTCAGGAACTGCCTTCCTGCGGGGCTTCCCCTTCCCGGCCCCTCTTCTGGGCCACCTGCCCCTCCTAGGAGGCTGGCGCCCGCTCCGCCTGCCACAGGGTGAGTGGGAGGAGGCTGTGAGTGGGATCCTTCTCTTGACGAGCTTCTTCCCCCAACTCTCCAGTCTGAGGAGGACAAACAACTTCAGGATGAACTGGAGATGCTCGTAGAACGGCTGGGGGTGAGTCAGTCCTGTGTTAATGTGCACCGGTGTGGATTCGGATCTTTCCCATTGGTGTGCTTTATTCTGTTTCGAGACAGCAACTGCTCTATGGGGTGGACTGTACGGTAGGGTCAGTGTTACGATGAGGATGGGAGGGAGGGGAGTTACAAAGGATATTTGAAGCGGGCTACTTTTTTTGTATCAGGCAATGTGCCGGGTGTGGCGGAATGACAGGTGAATGAGACAGTTATATCCCCAGTGGAAAGGCTATTTAAGTGTGTCTGCGTTATGAATTGGAGGAGTGTGACTCCTTTTGTCTGAGTCCTAACATCTCCTGATTAGGAGAAGGACACATCCCTGTACCGACCAGCCCTGGAGGAACTTCGAAGGCAGATTCGTTCTTCTACAACTTCTATGACTTCAGTGCCCAAGCCTCTCAAATTTCTGCGTCCACACTATGGCAAACTAAAGGAAATCTATGAGAATATGGCTCCTGGGGAGAATAAGGTAAAACTATTTCAGAAGCTGAAGGAGGATCTAGTTGAGGAATTCCTGTTCATCTACACCATGGAGCAGCCTAGAAACCTGATAGACCTAGTATCTGGTCTGGTCATTACAGTGAAAAAAAAAAACAAACAAACAACATAAGTGCTGAAAGGAGAGTCAACACCTCAGAAGATAGTTCTGTCATTTATGTTGGACCTTGGGTTATTCTTAGTGTGATCTATTTCCAGTTTATGTTTAGTCTTGGTTTTTCTCTTTACTTTTTTTCTTTTTCTTTTCTCCTTTTTTTTTTTTTTTTGAGATAGGGTCTCGCTGTGCAGTTCAGACTGGCCTTCAGCTCACTTTGTAGCCCAGGCTGGTCTTGAACTCATAACAATCCTCCTGCCTCAGCCGTCCGAGTGCTGGGACCATGGCTGTGTGCCACCATGGCCGTCCTTGTTTTTCTCTTCTGTCTCACGTGCGTGCAAACTTTTAAAAAAAATCTCTGAAATATATTTCCAGTTGAATTACTTCTCTGCCTCTTGCTACAACTCTAATCCAGAAATCTTTAGTTCTCACTGAATTTAATGACTAACCTCCTAACTGACCTTGCTTTTGTTCTTTACTTCTTAGATAGTCTATTCTTCATATAGCAGCTATGGTGATCTTCCTAGGTTATAGGTCTTTTTTGCTTAGAACTTAATTGCTTATTGCAATTAAAATTCAAACTGGGAATGGTGGTACACCTATAGGCCTAGCTACTCAGGAGGCTGAGGTAGGAGGATCTCTTGAATCCAGGAATTTGGGGCCAGTCTGCTAAGTACAGTAAGAGCCCATCTCATAAAAGAATAAATTAGGGCAGGCAGGGTGGCACATGCCTGTAATTCCAGCACTTAGTGCAGCTGAAGCAGGAGGATCACAAGTTCAAACCAACTCATCTAGATGGGGCAACTTAGACACTGCCTAAAAAAAAAAAAAAAAATTTGGGATATAGCTCAGTGTGAAGGCCCTGGATTCAATTACCAGCACCTCAAAAATGAATAACATTTTTTTCTTTTTTTTTTTTCCCCCAGTACCGGGAATCAAACTCATGACCTTGCGCTTGCCAGGCAGGGCTATGCCGCTGAGCTAAATCCCCAGCCCCCAAAATAAGTAACATTTAGAGGCTCCTTCTTTGTTGCTTTCCCTCCTTGTTTATCATCTTTCAGCTATGTTACTTTAAAAGAGGTAGTAACCAACTTTGCAGTTATTTAGAAGCTTAGCTTAGGTAAGTAACATTTTTAGTATAGAGACAGATACATAGTTAATAATTTGGGGCGTAATGACAGTGATCTCAATTTCATTCTACTTCCCTTACCCTGGACTGTTGGGTTTGACTCCCAAGGACTGCTTTCTTTGTAGCGTTTTGCTGCTGACATCATCTCTGTTTTGGCTATGACCATGAGTGGGGAGCGTGAATGCCTCAAGTACCGGTTAGTTGGCTCCCAGGAAGAATTGGCATCATGGGGTCATGAGTATGTCAGGTAAGAACTTTTCTTCTCTAGAATCTGAAGGGGACTCCGAGGCATAGTTCTGGCTTCAGGCTTGGAGCGCTTTGTACTAAAGTATTGACGTATTGAATATCCCAGACACTGAGTTCCTTGACCCACAGGAAACTGCTTTCCCCACAACTGTGTACCCTTAATAGTCTGTGCCTGTCTGTAGGCATCTGGCAGGAGAAGTGGCTAAGGAGTGGCAGGAGCTGGATGATGCAGAGAAAGTACAGCGGGAGCCATTGCTTACTCTTGTGAAGGAGATTGTCCCCTACAACATGGCCCACAATGCCGAGCATGAGGCATGCGACCTGCTCATGGAAATTGAGCAGGTGGACATGCTGGAGAAGGACATCGATGAGAATGCATATGCAAAGGTCTGCCTGTACCTTACCAGGTGAGTGAGCATGGTAGAGATGGGTGTCAGAACAGTCCTGTCGGCACTTCCTTCTCAACTGCGCCTCCTCTGTTCTCCCAGAGCGTCTGCTTCAAGGGTCTTACCAGGCTGAGGTTAATTTGTTGACATCCATTAATTTCTTCAGGACAGGTCTTTGTGTTGCCTTAGCGGTCCCGGCGTCTAGAGTAGTGTTGTCTGGAATGTAGTAGGCATTCAGTATTTATTTTGGGTAAGGGAATTGAATAGGGTGAACAGATGTCTGAGACTTCGCAAATTTTGTATTACTTCTACCTCTGTAGTTGTGTGAATTATGTGCCGGAGCCTGAGAACTCTGCCCTGCTGCGTTGTGCCTTGGGTGTATTCCGAAAGTTTAGCCGTTTTCCCGAAGCCCTGAGATTGGCACTGATGCTCAATGACATGGAGCTGGTAGAAGACATCTTCACCTCCTGCAAGGATGTGTATGTGGGGAAGAAGTTGGCAAAGGAAGAGATAAGCCATGCATGGAGCATTTTCGTGAAGAGCTGGGACTTCTGGCTAGGCCTGAGGGGCTTTCCGTTGCCCTTAGTGGATGGGAGTGAACAGGTGCGGTGGCTTTCTCTCGCAGGGTGGTACAGAAGCAGATGGCATTCATGCTAGGCCGGCATGGGGTGTTCCTTGAGCTGAGTGAAGATGTAGAGGAGTATGAGGACCTGACAGAGATCATGTCAAATGTACAGCTCAACAGCAACTTCTTGGCCTTGGCTCGGGAGGTGAGAATCTTCTTCCTCTTTCCATCAAGGCTTTTAGATTGTAATTTTAAGTTTTACCTGCCATTTTGCCTACCTACTTGAGTACCTCTGACCAGACTCTCTGTAGTGAGACTTGCTGTGCAGTGAGATAACAGAGGGTCTGCTAGGAGAGTACTAGGAGTGCAGTGGTGACCCTCTTGCCTTCTTTTCAGCTGGACATCATGGAGCCCAAGGTGCCTGATGACATCTACAAAACCCACCTGGAGAATAACAGTAAGTAGCCCTCACTGTTTGGGGTATTAAAAGGATGTTAATTGCTCCCCTTGTATTGGGAGTGGTGGCTCGGCCAACCTGCTTATGCTAAAGAGTTCAGCATTCTCCCGAGCCTTTTTTCCAGGCCACTGGGGCGTGGATGGTGGGTCCTAATGGGTTAGCTTAGAACAAGAGACAGGCTGCCACACCGTTCCTTTCTTGTCCTGTGCTCAGCCTTTCCTCTTTTCTCCCTCGCATGCAGGGTTTGGTGGCAGTGGCTCTCAGGTGGACTCCGCTCGCATGAACCTGGCCTCTTCTTTTGTGAATGGCTTTGTAAATGCAGCCTTTGGCCAGGACAAATTGCTTACTGATGACGGCAACAAATGGCTTTACAAGAACAAGGACCATGGTATAATTTTGTTACTAGTTATCTATGAAAGATCCACAGTAGAGTTGGGGCTGGGGCGGGTTTAAGAGTTGCCTCAAGGAAGGGCCCTTTAAAAAAAAAGGAAGGGGCCCTTTTGAGGCTGATAGATTCTTCTTTGTGTAGGAATGTTAAGTGCAGCCGCATCCCTGGGCATGATTCTGCTGTGGGATGTGGATGGTGGCCTCACTCAGATTGACAAGTACCTGTACTCCTCTGAAGACTATATCAAGGTTGGTCTGGCTGGGCCTGCTTATTGTGGATTCTGCGTTCGTGCACAGCAGTACCTCCCTGTCAGTCACGAAGTCTATCCCTTCTTCACTTCAGTGAAGTTGGGTGCACAGTGAGGCCCCTGCTGAGCCTCTGTGCCAGAGATGGTACAGTGCCTGAGTAGAGAATCTGCTCTTTGCAGTCAGGAGCCCTCCTTGCCTGTGGCATTGTGAACTCTGGGGTCCGGAATGAGTGTGACCCTGCCTTGGCACTGCTTTCCGACTATGTGCTCCACAACAGCAACACCATGAGGCTCGGCTCCATCTTTGGGTAAGACTTCTCGCTTCTTCCCCTGGTAGGACTCAGCCTGTAAGCTCTGGTGAACAAGAACTGGCCCTTTTCACCTTTGTGTTGCCAAGGACTGCCACCCTGCTGTCGAGTATTTTGCTCTCAGTTAATGTTTGTTGATAGGATGAATAAATGACCAGTCCTCTCCCTGCTCCTTTCCCGTATCATCGCTGGCTGTGCTGCTCTGGCTGTTGCAGGCTAGGCTTGGCCTATGCTGGCTCCAATCGCGAGGATGTTCTAACACTGCTGTTGCCTGTGATGGGAGACTCCAAGTCCAGCATGGAGGTGAGTAGAGGCTGTTGGTCACTTATAGTAGTTAGGGAAGATGCTCTGAGTGTCTCAGTGACAAGTTGTAAAAAAGAAATGTGTGTGTGGTGGGGACATCTCAATGAAATAAACCCCTTAAAACTGGGATTTCCAGCCCAGTTGAGGCTGGGTGTTGAAGCTAACATTTTGGTACTGAGTTTCAGCCCTTGAGGTCATCGAGGAGCTACTTACTACTTGGACTAGAGGGTGGAATAACTTAATATGGTTGAGACTGTATCAGTCAGCTTCCTATCGCTATAACAAAATACCTGAGATAAATAGCTTATTAATAGGAAGGTGGATTTCGGCTTGCAGAGTTTAGAGGTTATGGTATGTGACTGGGCAGTCCCATTGCTTTTTGGGGGAGCAGCACACTGTGGCCAGAACACACAGCAGAGAAGACTGCTCACCTCATCACAAGCCAGGGAGCACAGAGAGTGAGAGGAAAGGGCCCAGGTTCCGATCTTCCTTTCCAGGGTGCTCCTCTGGCCTGAAGACCTCACACTCTTCCGCTCCGACCACCTCCCAGCAGTGCCACCTTGTGGAGCAGGCCTTTAACATGTGGGACTTTTGGGGGCCAAACTATAGCGATGATTTTCATTCAGTAGTTTTTTTTTTGTTTGTTTATTTAGTTTTTTTTTTTTTTTTTTTTTTTTTTTTTTTTTTTTTTTTTTTTTTTTTTTTGGGGGAGGGCTCCCCTTTTTGCCCCACCCTTTTTTTTTTTTTTTTTTTTTTTTGTACTGGGAATCAAACTTAGGACCTTGCACTTGCCAGGCAGGCACTTGTGCCACTGAGCTATATTCCCAGCCCCTGTTCGGTTTTTTGAAACAGGGTCTCACTTTGTAGTGCAGACTGGCCTTGAATTCACTATATAGTTCAGGCTGACTTTGAACTCATGACAACCCTTCTGCCTCAGCCTCCCAAAGTGATGTGCTTGGTGGGATTCCAGGCATCTGCCACCATGCCTGGCTTGTGAGGACTAAATGTTAAAAGAGTGTGCAAAGTAGTTGGCACCCTGGCTGGCATACAGTAAGTCTCAGTGAATGGCTGCTGCTGTTGTGATCTAAGATCAGGAAGTGTTTATTCTAAACCTAGTGTGGTTCGGGGAGATGGCTTAACAGTGCACTATAGGAATCATCATCCTGAATCAAGACAGATAATTAAGTGTGTTAGCATCTCACTCTGTGTAGCCAGATGTAGTGATGTATGTCTGTAATCTCAGGAGGCTGAGGCAGGAGGATCACTGCAAGTTTGAGGCTGACCAGGACTATAGCATGAGTTCAAGGCCAACCTAGACTACATAATGAGACCCTGTCTCAAAAAAAAAAAAAAGGCCTGGCGTGGGCGCATGCCTGTCATCCCAGAACTTGGCAGGCTGAGGCAAGAGGATTGTTCTGAGTTTGAGGCCAGTCTGAGCTACATAGTGAGTTCAAAGCTACCCTGAACTACATAGTGAGGTCCTGTCTCAAAAGAAAAAAAAAAAAAAAAAAAACAATATTGCCACAGGTAATACTGATTTTTTATTCCTAGGTGGCAGGTGTGACAGCTCTCGCCTGTGGAATGATAGCAGTGGGCTCCTGCAATGGAGATGTCACTTCTACCATCCTTCAGACCATCATGGAGAAGTCAGAGACTGAGCTTAAGGACACTTACGCCCGATGGCTGCCTCTTGGCCTGGGCCTCAACCACCTGGGTGAGGGGCTGGCTCTCAGTTTGGACAGGGGCCAGCAGTCATTGGATACAGCAGGGCGGGTGTATGTGCCAGGATGAGCTGGACAGAAGCGTGTGGCCTCTGACCCCTGGAATCTGTCCTGTAGGGAAGGGTGAAGCCATCGAGGCGATCCTGGCCGCGTTGGAGGTTGTGTCGGAGCCTTTCCGCAGCTTTGCCAACACACTGGTGGATGTGTGTGCCTACGCAGGTCTGTGTTACCGTCCTGTGCTTCCCAGTCTTCCACTGCTCTCTTGGTCCTCTGTTTCCAGGTTTCTCCTTTGTCCTTCTTTCTGATCTGCCTCAGATTCTGTTCTTTTAGTTTTCAATCAAGCTTTTAATGAAAAGATCATAAAATAAGTTTCTCCTCACTGTACATTAAGACTGCACGCTTCTGCCTTTGATTCTTTAGGCTTCTCCTGTTTCCTGGGTATCTTCTCATTTTTATCTCTTTTCCCCCTGCCATAGGCTCTGGGAATGTTCTGAAGGTGCAGCAGCTGCTCCACATTTGTAGTGAGCACTTTGACTCCAAGGAAAAGGAAGAAGACAAAGACAAGAAAGAAAAGAAGGACAAGGACAAAAAGGAAGCCCCTGCTGACATGGGAGCGCATCAGGTTATGGGGCAGCCGGGCCCTCTCAGAAGGGTGCTCTAGGGGAGAAGGGAGACGTGTGTAGCGCAGCTGTGGAGACCCCAGGTGACTGCTGTGTATTAGCAAAGGAGGCGAGTGGTCTGTCTGCGAGCGTCGAGGGTTGAGGGTGGTCCCCACAGGGTCGCATATTTTCAGAGGTCTTGAGTCAGGGTAACTGTTTTTGGCTTGTGTAGGTTAGTTAGCTCTACTGTCTCTTCACTTACAGGGAGTGGCTGTTCTTGGCATCGCCCTGATTGCTATGGGGGAGGAGATTGGTGCAGAGATGGCTCTTCGAACCTTTGGCCACTTGGTGAGTTTGGCAGAGGAGACTGGAATGTCTTTTTTGGGGGGATGGTGTTGGGGGTTAAACCCAGGGACTTCGCATGCTAGACAAGCGCTTGACTCCTGAGCTACACCCCAAGCCCTGGAATACGCTGATTTTGATGACTGGGGGTTCCGCAGAGGAGACTTTGCCGATGTTTTTTCTTGGTGGAGAAGTGGTCTTTTGCTGTGCTCTCTGTACAGAGTTGAAGGTCCCTTTTCATGCATTAGCCCATACCTGTAGTTAAACATGTTTTTACCATTTTCCCTTATCTGTTGTTATTTTCCTTTACCACCAGCTGAGGTATGGGGAGCCCACACTCCGGCGGGCTGTACCTTTAGCACTGGCCTTAATTTCCGTTTCAAACCCTCGCCTCAATATCCTGGATACTCTGAGCAAATTCTCTCATGATGCTGATCCAGAGGTTTCCTACAACTCCATCTTTGCCATGGGCATGGTGGGCAGTGGTGAGTACCAGGCAGAGGAAAATTGGTAAGCAGATCGGGGGAAGATTCAAAGGCTTTTTTTCAAGCCTCCGTGATGTTGAACGTTTCTAGGTACCAACAATGCCCGTCTGGCAGCAATGCTGCGCCAGTTAGCCCAGTATCATGCCAAGGACCCCAACAACCTCTTCATGGTGCGCTTGGCCCAGGTACATAATAGAAGCGTGCGCCTTCGGGTGCGCCGAGCCCAGTGTGTGTGACGATGGAGGAGGGCATGGATTCTTGGCCTGGGAGGGAAGATGGGAACACAAGGCGGGATTTTTGCTGGGCTGGGTTAGGCGATACCTTCTCATCCTTCTACACCCACTTCCCTCTGTTCTCACAGGGCCTGACACATTTGGGGAAGGGCACTCTCACCCTGTGCCCCTACCACAGTGACCGGCAGCTCATGAGTCAGGTGGCCGTGGCAGGGCTGCTCACTGTGCTTGTCTCTTTCCTGGATGTTCGAAACAGTGAGTTGCTGTCAGAAACATGTTGTGGCACGGGATGTCCTCTGTCCGTCCTTACCAGAGCCGTCTGGGCAATTTAGAATTCAGGACACCAGCTTAGCTCTTCTGTGTCACTCTAGGTTCTCTGGGCCTGTGTGCATCATGAGACTTATCTCCCACATCTCTGATAGGATCTGAAGAGATTTGGGGATGCTGAAACTCGCTTTTGCTCCTAAGTGACTGGGAAAAGTGGTGCTCGAGTCGGAGGGCTGTGGGCAAAGAGAGTTAGGGCATGGCGGGCTAAGTAGTTAGGTGTATGAGGAGTATGAGTTCAGCTGATAGCGGGTTAACTGGTCAGGGCGTGGTTCAGGCCAGGTCTTCCCTGCTGTTGTCTGTAAGTGTTTGTCCTTTGTGCTTCTCTCAGTCATTCTAGGCAAATCACACTATGTACTGTATGGACTGGTTGCTGCCATGCAGCCCCGAATGCTGGTTACCTTTGATGAGGAGCTGCGGCCCTTGCCAGTGTCTGTCCGTGTGGGCCAGGTGAGGGCTTGTGCCGCGGGGTGGTGCAGGCTGTGCTGGAGAACCTGGAGAACACACATGGGTCTTGCTTCTCGGAAGTGAGTGGGGGTGGTGAGGCATCGCTTTCCTCTCAGCTGGAGTCCCCTCATTTCACTGTTCTTGTCCCACAGGCAGTGGATGTGGTGGGGCAGGCTGGGAAGCCTAAGACCATCACAGGGTTCCAGACACACACAACCCCAGTGTTGCTGGCCCATGGGGAGCGTGCGGAATTGGCCACTGAGGAGTTTCTTCCGGTTACCCCCATTCTGGAAGGTTTTGTTATCCTTCGGAAGAATCCCAACTATGACCTCTAAGTGGCCATCAGGGCTGGACACTGCTCCAGACCTTTGCGGTCATCGTAACCTTCTGTTCTTTTGTAACTGAGATAACTTTGTTCAATAAAGACCTTTATCCCCCAGGTCTCTCTGTCTGTTGTCCATGGCATTGTGGCCTGGGGCTGGACTGGAGTGTGGAGTGATGCGAGAGAGGGAGTTGTTTGGACCACCTCTGAGCCTAAACTGAGGGTAGCTGCCCTGTACAGAAGAAACTTCAGTTTCTTTCTCTTCTTCATGTGTGTGTGTGTGTGTGTGTGT
>NW_004955420.1:23180336-23184321 GCF_000276665.1 Chinchilla lanigera | reverse complement strand
GCTTTGCCGCTGAGCTAAATCCCCAGCCCTTCCTTTCCTTCTTAATCATCTGTTTTTCTTTTCTTGGAACCCTTGAGGGGCTGGTATGTGTAATGGATCTTCTTTCTGGGAGATGTGTATGTACAGATTGTTTACTTTTGTGGTGCTAGGAGTTGTACCTAGGCCTTCTCACTGAGGTACCTCCCCAACCTTTTCTGTGTTCATTTTGACTTGTTTTGTTTTGTTGTTGTTCTTTTTTTTCCTGAGTTAGAGTCTTGCTAAATCACTAAATTGTCCAGGCTGAGCTCAAACTTGTAGTGCTCCTGCCTTAGCCTCTCAGAGATTTGACGTTACAGGCATGCACCACCACGTCTGGTGTGCTTTTAAAATTTTGAGACTTTATTGCTTAAGTCACTAAGTTGCTCAGGCTGGGCTTGAATTTGCTGCCTCAGCCTCTCAGATTCTGGGGATACAGGCGTGTACCACCAACTGTTTTTCAAAATTAATTTTGGCAGTACTGGGGATTGTTTTGTTTTTTTGGGGGTGCCAGGAATCAAACTCAGGACCTTGCGCTTGCCAGGTAGGCACTTATGCCACTGAGCTATACCCCTGGCCAGTACTGGGGATTGAACCCAAGGAGTGTTGAACTATATCTCCCTCCCCTCTTTTTTGGTTTTGAGACAGGCTGTGTAGTTCAGGCTGGCCTTGAGCTTACAGTGTACTTGCGGTGATCCTCGGGCCTCAGCCTCCTCAGTGCTGCAATTGATTATAGGAATGTGCCGCCATACCCGCCACAAGAGGGTCTTCTTTACCTGCTATGACCTATGCCTGTCTGGGGAGGCTGCTATTTGAGAGATTTGATATACTAATATCTACTGGACTGTCCTTGTAGAAACTGGATGGAAAGCTTGACCTTGACCTTCCTCTTAGGTAGCAGTGGGAAAAAGGAGTGGCCTCTTTCCCGGAACATAATCACTCTTGGTCGGCAGTGCTCCTTCCTGGTGGGGCTGGTTTGAGAACAGCTACTGCCTCGTAAGGCCTGGAGCCCTGTGGATGTAGTGCAGGAACATGTGGTCCTGCTAGATAATCATAGCCAGCATTTACCCAACAATTACTGTGGCTTTAGTCTCTGAACAGAAGCTGCCACTAAATAAGTCTGTGAATGGTCGAAGAGTAACCTTTACAGGCTTCTTAGATTTCACAACTTTTAGAGGTATGTAGACTCCCCTCCCCACTTTTTTTGTGGTACTGGGGATTGAACTGAGCTACATCCCCACCCCATTTTTTTAGTTTAAGACAGTTTTCACTAAATTGCCCAAACTGGACTGGACCTTTCAGTCCTGCCTCAGCCTCCCAAAGGGCTGGGATTATACATGTGTACCAGCATGCCTGGCTTTTGGTGAGAAATGAAGTTTTGGAGAGGTTCGGTGACTTGCTGAAGGTCTCATGAGTGACCTTCAAATCCATCCCGAATCTCAAATCCATCTCACTCCAGAACCCACACCTGTATTTACTACATTCATCTGTCTTTGTAGCCTTCAGGATTTAAAAGTTCCCATTCTGACCCAAGGCCATATCTGGAATTTGCAATTTTCCTGACTCACCCTCCCAGAGCGATGGGATTATAGGTATGTACCACTACACCCAGCCAGAAGTTTCAATTTTTTTTTCTTTTTTTTGAGACAAGGTCTCAATCTAGTCCAGGTTGGCCTTGAACTCACTGTGTATCCCAGTACTGTCACCTTCACCTATCACATCAAGTCCTGTGGTATCACACATCTTATGGTGCTATCTGTGACAGCAGGAAAAGTGGGCCCTGGAGTAAGGTCTAGGTGCCAATTCTAGACTTCTCTCAGTTTAGCCCTTCATATACAGTGGGAAGAATAACAGCCCAGGCCAGCTACATTGGTGTACACCTGTGGTCCCAGTTATTGTGGAGGCTGAGGCAGGAGGATGGCAAGTTTGAAGTCAGCCTGGCCAATTTAATTTAGACTGTTTAAAATGAAAAAGGGGCTGAGTGTGTAGAGCACACCTGCACCGGGGAGACTGAGGCAGGAAGATCACTGTGAGTTGGAGGCCAGCCTAGACTACATATGAAACTTTGTCTCAAAAAGGATGGGGGGCTGGGGATATAGCTCAGTGCTAGAGTACTTGCCTAGCATGCACAGGTCCTGGGTTCAATCTCTAGTAGCACAAACACGAGGAGTAGGAGATGGTGAGGATTGAGACTGCCCAGGTCATCCGTATCAAGTGACCAGTTCACCCGTGGTGCTGAGAACGGTGAGTGGGAGCGACCCTTTGCTAGCTAGGTAGGCATTATTCTAGGCACTTACATGTGAAATTAACTCTTTTTTTCTTTTTTGTGATAACAGATTGAATTCATCCCGAACCATTTTTATTTTTTAATTTTTGAGACAGTGTCTTCCTAAATTGCTCAGGCTGACTTCAAGCTTGAGATCTTACTGCCTCAGCCTGGGATTAAAGGCTACACCACCCTATGCAGGCAAGATTATTTAATCCTCAAAATCCAAGTGTGGATGTTATCATTGTGAGAAAATGCATGTTGGTTAGATCCTCGGACGTGAGCCAGACTGGCTTCAAATCTTACCGTTTTACAATTAGTAGTAGCTGGTTGTAGCACATAGCTAAGTATAATATCTTGGAGTAAAACCCAAAACAGCTGATGTTCCAGCCTGTGGCCCTCAAAATTGCCAGGCATTATTAGTCTGATTTTTCATTATTGAGTTGATTTTATTTTTTTGGTAACAGGAATCGAACTCAGGACCTCGCACTTGCCAGGCAGATGCCTGCCGCTGAGCTATACCTCCGGCCCTATTGACTTTATTTTTAAATTAATTAATTAATTTGGAGACAGGGTCTCTCTATCTAGTTCTAGCTTTCAACTATATACTTGGAATTCACAGCAGCCCTCCTGCCTCAGTCTCCTGAGTGCTGGGATTACAGGTGTACACCACCACGCCCGGCTTTTTTTTTTTTTTGAGACTTGCTGTGTAATCCAGGCTGGTATCGAACTCCTGGAGATCCTTCTGCCTCAAGCACCCGAGGGCTGGGATTATAGGCTTGCACCATCACACCCTGCCTCGTTATTGATTTGGCCCCTCCCTAGGAGTGGCTGATTTTGGTAAATAAATCCACTCAAAAGTACTACTCCGGTTAGAATGTTTCCTTTTTTTTTTTTGTACTGGGAGTTAAAGCCAGGGCCCTCACCCAAAGTTACAAGTTACATCTCCAGCTCTTTTTAAAATTTGAGACCAGGTCTTATGAAATCGCTAAATTGCCCAGGCTGCAGTTTCCCTGTCCCAGCCTCCTAGAGTGCTGGGATTATAGGCGTGTACCACCATGTCTAGCCGGAAGTTTCAAGATATTTTTTTTTTTGAAACAGGGGCTCAATCTCAAACCCAGACAGGTTTTGAACTCTGCCCAGGCTGCCCTCGAACTCGCGGCAATCCTCCTATCTCAGTCTTCAGAGTGCTGGGATTACAGGCGTGCCGACACTACGCCTGGCTGAAAGTTTCAATTCTTTTAGGGTAACAATTTCTTTTGTAGGAGCCTGTCAATGATCTAATCAAAGTATTTCCAAAGGCTGCACAATTCACTTCAGTATTCTCAGCCCCCGGCCAGCACCTCGCCTAGCATTTAGCGTGCATTCAGTAAATGCTCTCCCAAAGTATGAATGAACTAAAGAACCACCAGAGTCTCAGACAGGGGTCGGTCTGGGAATTCTAAAGTTCGGGAGGGGACACGGGGGCGGGCTCCGGCTGTCACGTGACGGGGCGGAGCGAATCCCATGTGCGCCGCGGCGCCGGGCACTCGGCGCGGCTCCGCCCTCGGCGCCGGTCACGTGGGGGCGCCGGCTGCGCCTGCGGAGAAGCGGTGGCCGCCGAGCGGGATCTGTGCGGGGAGCCGGAAATGGTTGTGGACTACGTCTGTGCGGCTGCGTGGGGCTCGGCCGCGCGGACTGAAGGAGACTGAAGGTAAAGCCGCC
>NW_004955420.1:23176701-23179788 GCF_000276665.1 Chinchilla lanigera | reverse complement strand
CGGCGAGCCTCCCCGCGCCTCTGGCCCCGTGCGAAGGCCCCCGCGGCGGGCGTGCCTCGTGTGTCCCCAGGCCAGGCCCCGTACCCGGTGTGCCCGTGTGGGGGGTGGGGACACCACGGCCAAAGCCGCCTGCTCTGTCTGTGATCCGGGAGCCTGGTGCCAGCGAGACCTGGAATTTCCGGTCTGGTTGGTCTTGGGCCCCGCGGAGCCAGGTTGATACCCCTCACCTCCCAACCCCAGGCCCTCGGATGCCCAGAACCTGTAGGCCGCACCGTGGACTTATTCTTAACAGAGGGGGTGAGTGAGGGGGCTGTTGCAGCGGGGTGCCGGGTGGCGGGCGGTGGTTGGAAGTGATGCGGATTTGACAGCGTGCTGCTGGGGGACACGGGCTGGATCTTTTCTGCTTCTTTACCTTCTTGGCACTTCCTGGGCTCTGTAGGGGACCAGCCCTTCAGCCCTTCCCCCATTCCATTTGCTGTAAGCTTGGATCCTTTTTTCCGAGCTCCACTCTTTCCCAACAGGTGCTGGGGGGACCCTGATGTGGCACCAAATGAAATGAACAAAGCTCCACAGCCCACAGGCCCCCCGCCCACCCCATCCCCTGGACTCCCACAGGTAATTAGGGAAGAATTATCTGGACTGGGATGGGGGTAGGGGAGACCAGGCAGTCCTAGGTCAGGAGCAGGTTCGAACCTTTCCCACCCCCATCTGTGTTAGGGCAAAGTGCAGTTGCCCGCTGCCAAATCGAGACCAGGCCCCTGGTTGTTCCTGGGGGCTGTCACCGGGAGGGAGTATGTGGGCTTCTGAGGCTCTTGCTGCAGATATGCTCCCCTTATTTCACCAGCTTGGGTTTCAGCCCCACCCGGCCTTCCCCTCTTGCTGAACTCTGGTCTCCCCCCTCAGCCAGCGTTTCCCCCGGGGCAGACTGCACCGGTGGTGTTCAGTACGCCACAAGCGACACAAATGAACACGCCTTCTCAGCCCCGCCAGGTGAGGGTTGGGGGGGCTTGGGGGGGTTTGGAGGGAACTGTGAAAGCTACTGCCAGTTCCGGCCTAGGATGGAAATTGTGGAAGCTCTGTGCCTGGCCCCAATTTCCTGACAGTTCCTCTGTGTTCTCTGTGCTCTGTACTTGGGGCTGTTGACTACTTACACGGTGGCAGGTCCCTTGGGGAGTATGTCGTTGGCCAGGGTGGCATCATTGGGGTCCTGATACTTCTGAGAATTGGGGACAGTGCCGCGGGCCCTGCTGTCAACTCTCGCTTTCCTATTTCTTCGTTTTACTGGGAAGTTGCCGTTGCTCTATTCCCTTTTCTTGCTTTTTCTTTGGACTGTGGTGAGATAAGCATTCCAGCTGGTTTTTTTTTCTGCCTCTGTTCCTCAAGTTCTTCACTAAGTGGGAGGATTCTTGTCCTACCTCCTTCATTTTTCCTCCCTCATCACCTTGGGGATAATTCTCTTCTCTCCTGCCCCCATGTGCTCTCAGGGAGGATTCAGGTCTCTGCAGGTAATACTACCCTTTCCTAATCCTAGACGGTCTCCTGGTCTCACCCCTCCCCTTCACCCTGGTTAGGGGCTAGATACTGGGATTGGGGGTTGTCTTCAAGGTGGGGACTTGTGTGCTGTTGAGGTCTTCAGTTTGAAGCTGAGTGGTGCATGTTAGGGGTTCAGTATTGAAGAACCGGGAGACTATTGCATGTTAGCAGTTAGCTTGTCAGTACTTTATTTGGAGCAGTGCATGCTGGGGAGTGTGTTGCCTGAAAGGGCCTGATCTAGGCATGATGCATCTGAGTGTTAGGAAGCCTCTGCAGAGTGCTAGTCTGGTGGAGGTGACATGAGTATGCATGGTAGTGAGAGATTAAATATACACAGGATGCAAAGTGTTCATTTGAGTTAGGAAGGCATGTGTGCACACAAGAGACCACTTATCTATCAGTTGGTCAAGTGGTTCTTGGAAGGATTGGTCTCCATGCTCTAAAGCATATGTAGTACTTTCTCCAGACTGGAGACAGTTCATCGTGGAGTGGCTTTTCTGCCGTCTGCTTCCTGTCTTCCTGATCCAACTGCTTTCCTCCCTCCTGACAGCACTTTTACCCTGGCCGGGCCCAGCCCCCCAGCAGTGCAGCCTCCCGAGTGCAGAGCACAGCCCCTGCCCGTCCTGGCCCAGCTGCCCATGTCTACCCTGCTGGATCCCAAGTAATGATGATCCCTTCCCAGATCTCCTACTCAGCCTCCCAGGGGGCCTACTACATCCCCGGACAGGTGAGGATGGAGGTTTGGGGACTGGGAGCCCCAGATCTCACCTCCCCCATGACTCTCTTAAGGAGATGAGACTTCCTTGTCCAGTTTTGTTTTTGTAATCGGATGTGCGTGTAGCTCCCCTCAACTCCTCCTTCCCTCTTTCCCCCCCAACCCCCACTAGGGGCGTTCCACATATGTTGTCCCGACACAGCAGTACCCTGTGCAGCCAGGAGCCCCAAGCTTCTATCCAGGTGCAAGCCCTACCGAGTTTGGGACCTACGGTAAGTAGGGGAAGGAGTGAGAGTTCATCCCAGGAAGCATCTAAACGGATCCACTGCTCTTTAAAGCACAGACCATTCCCCATTATAGCTATTGGTCTAAAAATGATAGGATTAATAAAAGGTAGGGATTGGTGCTTAATATTTAACTGGTGTTGGTTGGGGGTAGGGCGTGACTTGATTTTTCTGCCAAGACAGTTGAAGTCCTTCCCACATCAAGAAATGTGGGGTTAGGCTCCAGCATGTGGCCTGTTGGTGGGCTTTCCCCGTGGTGCTTTTTCCATGTTGGAGGGGGCCCACGAAACCTGGGGTTTGGGAGCTGCTACCTTTTATTGATGCATTTGGGAGCTGCTTTTTATTTATTTATTTATTTACTTATTATTTGGTACCGGGAATTGAACTCAGGACCTTGTGCTTGCCAGGCTCACAGGCGCTGTGCTGCTGAGCTATCTCCTTGGCCCTACTTTTTAGTTCTGGTGATTATTTTTTAATTTATGTTCTAGAGAAGTCTTCTTTTTTTTTTTTTTTTTTTTTTTTTTTTTTTTTTTTTTCCTGGTACCAGGAATTGAA
>NW_004955420.1:23161022-23176601 GCF_000276665.1 Chinchilla lanigera | reverse complement strand
GCTTTTGCCGCTGAGCTAAATCGCCAGCCCCTTAGAGAAGTCTTCTTTATGGTAGTGGTTTCCAAAACCTTTTCCTCCCAGGAGGGACTGAGTGTGAACCTCTCTAGTGTGTATGGTTTTGTTTGTATATATTGTATATGACTTAAGTAGGTAGTACTCATGATGCTGGTCAGAAACAACTAAGTGGAAATTACGGGTGAGATAGGTGCAGTTTGTGTGGGGAACACTGCTTTAAGGAATTAAGTTTTTCTCCATCTTGGTCTTGGACTATAGTATTTTTGTTTCCTGGCCCTTTTGGAAAGGCTGGATAATGGGATTGGACTCAGGGTGAGTGAAAGAGGCTTGGCAAATCTCTGTTTCTCATTTGCAGCAAAAGAGCTGATTCTGTTTCGTGTTCAGTGTGCGCCTGTCGGGTGGGGTGCGCACAGGACGGTGCAACAGGCCTGAGCCCTCCTGTGGCCAGAGTGTGGTGGGGGAAAGAAGTGCCTGTGTAGAAGGTGTGTGTGTGTGTGTGTGAGTGACAGGGTCAGGAATTCTTGTAAACGCAGTTCAGACTGGTTCCCCGGCTTTGACAGACACCTAATTCCCTGGGGGAGGAGGGCGGAGCTGGGCCAGGGGCCGGCTGTGGATGATGAGAGGTTCTAGAGGTGGGAGGTGTTCAGGTAGGCATCAGTGTGTGGTTGGGCCTTGACGCTGCTGCCATTTGTCCTTTCTGTGCCCCTCTTCCAAGCTGGCGCCTATTACCCAGCCCAAGGTGTGCAGCAGTTTCCTGCTGGCGTGGCCCCCGCCCCGGTTTTGATGAACCAGCCACCCCAGATTGCTCCTAAGAGGGAACGTAAGACGGTGAGTAGCAGTAGGGGGTTCTGGGGCATTTAGGAAGGTACCCCCGAGGCCTAGCTCTGCTGGGGCGTTGTGCCTCTGAGCAGGAACTTGAAGATCCTCCGCTGAGGGTAGGTAGAGTGGGTTCTGTGGAATGCTCGGGTCCTTTATAAAGTTCTAAGATGTCAGTGTAGAAGCAGCTGATCGTGGAAGACTGAAGTGGCTAGAGGAGAAATTCCTGAGACCTGGGTTCTGGGGGTTCATAAGAACTGTGATTGGTTTTAGGTTTCTGGTGGTTTGCCTTGGAAATGGTTTGTTTTCTGTGGCCCCACCCCCCACTCCCTAGTCCTGGAAACTCTGGAGGCCTCCGCCTCTGCTCAGTCCTCAAGCCCTGGGCGTGGTGCCCAGAATAGGGTGCCAGGGCTGGGGAAGCCGCTGAGTCACCCTGGCTCCACCCACTGATCTGGGCCCTGCCCCCAGAGATCAGGCCGAAGGGCCACAAGTGAGCTGGCTAGGTGCTAGGTGGGGGTCCTGGGCTCCAGAGTGTGCAGCCTCTGACTGGGGGACTGCTGTTGGGGCAGAGTGTGGGGGGGAGGGGCATTATGATGTTCAGGGCTGCTCTATGAGGTCAAAGGTCTCTTACAGGGCGTGGGGGCTAGGGCAGGGACTACAAGAGCAGCCAGATGGGTTGACCAAACTCATGGGGTTTCTGGCACCCACCCACCTGCTTTGCAGTAGGGGGTGGGGAGTTGGCCTAGAGTCTCAGCAGTGGGGCAGCGCGGAGAGGTCAGCTCCTGCTGCTTCCCACTTATACCATAGCTTTCTTTCCTCAGATCCGAATTCGAGATCCAAACCAAGGAGGGAAAGATATCACAGAAGAGATCATGTCTGGGGCCCGGACTGCCTCCACACCCACCCCTCCCCAGGTATTGTCTTCTCTTTTCAGTGCCTCCTTGAGATGGCTGTTTCCCTCAACTACCAAGTCCCTTGATCTTTTTCTTCAATTAAGGGATTTATTTCCCTGCTTTCCTGGATTTCTAGGCAGAGCTAGAGTAGAAATGGCTCTAGTAAAGAAGGGTTGTGGGACTCTTCAGTGCAAACTTGGTAACCCTTTGTGTCCTGCAGACGGGAGGCGGTCTGGAGCCTCAAGCTAATGGGGAGACGCCCCAGGTTGCTGTCATTGTCCGGCCAGGTAAGAGAGACAGTGGGACAGAGCTTTTATGGGGAAATGGAGTGTGACAATTTGAAATTCCAGGGAAGCAGAGTGGTTTGAATCAGGTGCAACAGGAGAATGGCTTGGGTTTCAGGTGGTGGATTTGAGGGTGGATACCTTTTGGGTGAGAATGGGTGGTACCTTTGGTAGGAGAGGATGAGGACGGGGTCAGAGTGCTGAGGGAGGAGTGGCCTGGTGGGGAGAGCAGGAACCGAGGCAGTGGGAGGGCTGGCCTGCCTTCTCATGGCTCCTTCCTGTGATGCAGATGACCGGGCGCAGGGAGCACTTGTTGGGGGCCGGCCAGGACTGCCTGGCCCAGAGCACAGCCCTTCAGAGTCGCAGCCTTCATCACCCTCTCCGACCCCATCACCGCCCCCAATCTTGGAACCGGGGTCTGATCCTAATCTTGGAGTCCTCTCTCTTCCTGGGGACACTATGACCACAGGGATGATACCAATGTCTGTAGAAGAATCAACTCCCGCCTCCCATGAAACTGAGGAGCCATATTGCCTCTCTCCAGAACCCACTCCTCTTGCCGAACCCATACTGGAAGTAGAAGTGACACTTAGCAAACCAATTCCAGAATCTGAGTTTTCTTCCAGTCCTCTCCAGATTCCTGCTCCCCTGGAATCTCACAAGGTAGAAGTTCCTGAGACTAATGGCATAGTGCCATCAGAGGAGCTGGAACCAGAGGTGGAGTCAAGCCCAGAGCTTGCCCCTTCTCTGCCTGTGGCTTGCCCTTCGGAATCCCCTGAGCCCGTTGCCCCAACTGCCCAACCTGAGGAACTGCTCAATGGGGCACCCTCACCGCCAACTGTGGACTTGAGCCCAGTCAGTGAGCCAGAGGAGCAGGCTAAGGAGGCCCCTGCGCCCGTGGCTGCCTCTGCCACCCTTCCTGCCACTCCACCTCCATCTCCCCCAGCTACTTCCCCTCAGGAGGAGGTAGAGGAAGAGGAGGAAGAGGAGGAGGAGGAAGAAGAAGGAAAAGAAGCTGAAGCCCAGAATGACAAGGGTGGAGAGGACTTGCTGTCCTCAGAGAGCACCCCTGTCCCAGCGCATTCGTCCCCAAATTTGGAGGCCACAGCTGCCACCCAAGGTAAGGTGTAGCTGGATAGTGGCTGTGGGGCAGGCTGGGACACGTGGCTCCATTGGTGACCTCTATGTGGGCCACCATGTCTGGGTCATGGAAGTCCTGTGATGGCATCTAGGAGCTATTGTAAGCCCTGTGGAGCTTAGAGAGGATATGAAAGAGGAAGAATAGTACTGTGGCTGCGTTGTGATTTCCCCATAGGTTAGGGGTAATCTAAATTATTCTTGTCTGCTTTTTTCTGTCTTTTAATTAGTGGCAGTATCTGTGCCAAAGAGGAGACGGAAAATTAAGGAACTAAATAAAAAAGAGGCTGTAGGAGACCTCCTTGATGCCTTCAAAGAGGTAAGTGAGCAGGAAAGGGGGAAAGGGGAGGGCAGACTCTGCTTGTGGACTAGTGTTCACTGTGCCACCAAAATTGTGTTCTTTGCAGGTGAGCCCAACAGTACCAGAGGTGGAGAATCAGCCTCCTGTAGGCAACAATCCCGGCCCAGAGTCTGAGGGCAGCAGTGCAACCCCACGGTCTGAGGAAGCAGAGGAGACCTGGGACTCCAAGGAGGACAAAACTCACAATGCTGAGAACATTCAGCCTGGGGAACAGAAGTACGACTACAAGTCAGGTACGCCGGAGAGAGGGCTAAGCAGGCTGCATGTGAGTTCTTGGTGGGGTCCCCGGAGACAATTGTGATGGATGCACCCTCTCTTGCAGATCAGTGGAAGCCGCTAAACCTTGAGGAGAAAAAGCGTTACGACCGTGAGTTCCTGCTTGGCTTTCAGTTCATCTTTGCCAGTATGCAGAAGCCGGAGGGGTTGCCCCATATCACTGATGTGGTGCTGGACAAGGTTGGTGGTTGGAAGGGGAGGAGGGTAAGTTTGAGCTGGGCTGACTGGAGACGAGTCCGAGGTACAGAAGGAGCAGTCAGTAGTCTTTGGCTGTTTGTGAGACTTGCTGTGTTTTTCTCACAGGCCAATAAAACACCACTGCGGCCACTGGATCCCTCACGACTGCCTGGCATTAACTGTGGCCCAGACTTCACTCCATCCTTCGCCAACCTTGGCCGACCAGCCCTTAGCAGTCGTGGGCCCCCCAGGGGTGGGCCAGGTGGGGAGCTTCCCCGAGGGCCGGTGAGTGGGGCTGGCTAAGGGGCCGGGCCTTGGGGCAGCTCTGTGGGGTGGGTGCGAGGTCTGCCCTGGAGGTGTGCAGCAGTGAGGGCTCATGTGCTTCCTGGTCTGTGTCTTCACTTGTCCTCCTCCCTTGCTTAGCAGGCCGGCTTGGGACCCAGGCGCTCTCAGCAGGGCCCCCGAAAAGAGCCACGCAAGATCATTGCCACAGTGTTAATGAGTGAAGATATAAAACTGAACAAAGCAGAGAAGGCCTGGAAACCCAGCAGCAAGCGGACAGCGGCCGATAAGGAGCGGGGGGAAGAGGATGCTGATGGCACCAAAACACAGGTATTGACAAGTCCTGCGTTTGTTCTCCAGCCCTGCTTCTCAGGCCTGCCCTCCTTGTCCATCCTTACCTCAGTCCCCACCACCAGCCTCTGTCTGAGAACCTCACTGGATCCTGTGTCTTCTCTGTCCCCTCTCCCTTAGGACCTGTTCCGCAGGGTGCGCTCCATCCTGAATAAGCTCACGCCCCAGATGTTCCAGCAGCTGATGAAGCAAGTGACACAGCTGGCCATCGACACTGAGGAACGCCTGAAAGGGGTCATTGACCTCATCTTCGAGAAGGCCATTTCGGAGCCCAACTTCTCTGTGGCCTACGCCAATATGTGCCGCTGCCTCATGGCGGTCAGTGGCCACGCTTTTCTAACCTCACCACCTTCCCGCTGCTGTTCCCAAGGCTCCTAGCCTTACTGTTTTGGTTCCCCTCCAGCCTCTGCTGTTGACTGCAGCTCTGAGGGGGCAGGACCAAAGCCAGGCGTCTTCTAGGTCAGGGGTTAGGCGCTTGGAGGGCTTTGCCTGCCTTCTGCCTTTGACTGGTCTCAGTGTTCCCTTTTCTTTGATCTACAGCTGAAAGTGCCCACTACAGAAAAGCCAACGGTGACTGTTAACTTCCGAAAACTGTTGTTGAATCGATGTCAGAAGGAGTTTGAGAAAGACAAAGATGACGATGAAGTTTTTGAAAAAAAGCAAAAAGAGATGGACGAAGCTGCTACGGTGAGAAAACGCACTACAGTTCCGGATGCCACTCGGCTGTAGAATGTGGGCTGCTTACTGCTTTATTGCTCAGCTGGGTATGCAGATTGTGGAGGGAAAGGCTGTAGCATGTGGCTTGGTGTCAGCTCTGACGTGGCTGTTCTGTGACTGGCAGGCAGAGGAGCGGGGACGCCTGAAGGAGGAGTTAGAAGAGGCTCGGGACACGGCCCGACGGCGCTCCTTAGGGAATATCAAGTTTATTGGCGAGTTGTTCAAGCTGAAGATGTTAACCGAGGCCATTATGCATGACTGTGTGGTCAAACTACTTAAGAACCATGATGAAGAGTCCCTAGAATGCCTCTGCCGCCTGCTTACCACCATTGGCAAAGACCTGGACTTCGCAAAAGCCAAGGTGATGCTCCTTGGGTATAGAGGGGGTAATTGAAGCCTATGGGCCCCCTAGCCATTGGTGATGGATGTTTTTGTTAGGCTGCCTCATCTGGGCTGTTGGTGAGGGGCTACAAGTTCACGACCTGGTCTCTCTGCTTCCTAGCCCCGAATGGATCAGTATTTCAACCAGATGGAAAAAATCATCAAAGAAAAGAAGACGTCATCTCGCATCCGCTTTATGCTACAGGATGTGCTGGATCTGCGACAGGTACATGTCCCTTACTTCCCACTGTCATTCTGTTGTCCCCGTTGTCAGTGTTGCTTTATCTGGCACTTTCTGACATAACTGGAAATGGCGTCTTGTTCCCATAGAGCAATTGGGTGCCACGCCGTGGAGATCAGGGTCCCAAAACCATTGACCAGATCCACAAAGAGGCTGAGATGGAGGAGCATCGGGAACATATCAAAGTACAACAGCTCATGGCCAAGGGCAGCGACAAGCGGCGAGGTGGCCCTCCAGGCCCACCTATTAGTAAGTTGGAGGCTAGGCCTAAGGAGTGAGCAGGGAAGGGACTGGGAGTTTGCTTTCCAATGATGACTTCTTGTTAGTGCCACGTGTCTGGGCCACTGACACCTTGTGATGGAACTGAGGATCTGAGGAAAGGAAGCTGGGGTGGCCCAAGGAAGAGGGGCTGCTAAGACGTGCTGTTGTTCCACTGATACCTGCTTTTTGTTCCAGGTCGTGGCCTCCCCCTTGTGGATGATGGTGGCTGGAACACAGTCCCCATCAGCAAAGGCAGCCGCCCCATCGACACCTCACGACTCACTAAGATCACAAAGGTTAGGGGTGCGCTGCAGGGGGTGATGGTGGTGAGGCTGAGGTACAGGGCTCAATCTCCCTGAGTTTGGGGCGGTAACTACTGAAACTTTCTTCTTAGACTGATGGGGAATTGCTAGACAAAGGACTGCCAGCTCTTGGGGTTTCTGCGTATGGAATTGGGCAGTCCAACTGTACACTAATCCAATGTGTCACCCACTTCTGTACATCCTACAAGCTGAGAATGCATTTTGGTTTTTACTATGTTTTTGAGACAGTGTGTCATTACGTAGTTGAAGCTGGCCTTGAGCTCGCTAAGTAGCGCTCAGGCCAGCCTCAAACTCACGGTGATCCTTCTGCTTCAGCCTCTTTTCTGTTTTTTAAGTGGTTGAAAGAATCAAAAAAGGTAAACGATATTTTTATGATACAGTAATTATATAAATTTAAAATCTTGCCAGGTGTGGTGGTACGCATCTATGATTATGGCACTCTGGAGGCTGAGGCAGCAAGAGTACTATGAGTTTGAGGGCAACCTGAGGTACTTAGTGAGTTCAGGGCAAACCTGGACTGCATAGCAAAACCCTGTCTCAAGGAGCTGCAAAAAAAAATTTAGTATTTGTAAGTAAAGTTTTATTGGAAGACGGCCAAACTCATTCCTTTTAAGTATCTGCTTGGGCAGCTATCGCACTGCAGTGGCAGAATTGAGTAGTTGGGATGGAGGCCTGAGCTTACAGAGCCTGAAGTCTGGTGTTTGCTACTGGCATGTGGGGTGTGGGGGACTGCTCCGACCCCTGGTCAGACCTATGACTCTTCCGCTGTTTCTTCTATAGCCTGGCTCCATTGACTCCAACAACCAGCTCTTTGCACCAGGAGGACGACTGAGCTGGGGCAAGGGTAGCAGTGGGGGCTCAGGAGCCAAGCCCTCAGATGCAGGTATGGAGGCCACTGTAAGGAGTAGGCTGTTACTAACGTGGGCTCACTTTAGGGATGGCTTTGAGTACAAGTGCTTAGTTAGGTAATGAGAAGGCGGGTAGGTGGTGCCTTTACTGTTAGCACCGAGGCCAAGTGTCCCAACCTGTCAGGTAGGTAGAATGAAAGAAAGTAGGAAGAGGGCTCAGCCCGAGTTCTCTGTCTCTTCAGCATCAGAATCTGCTCGTCCAGCTACTAGTACCTTGAATCGCTTCTCCGCCCTTCAACAAACAGTACCTACAGAGAGCACAGATAACAGGCGTGTGGTGCAGAGGTGAGCTTTGGGCCTTTTTCTTCACGCTGCACTGTGATTAGGTTTTGGTGGTCAAAGCATGAGAGTTTGTCACATCTTTAATGGCTTGCAGCCTCTTGCTAAGATTGGGCATATTCTTTTTTTTTTTCCAGTACTGGGGATCGAACTCACGACCTTGCGCTTGCTGGGCAGGTGCTGTGCCGCTGAGCTAAACCCCCGGCCCCGATTGGGCATCATATTGATGCTAAGAACAGGGCCCAGCGGTTGCTGGGCAGGTTGGGTAATTACACAAGAGTATGCCTCTATTTCAGGAGTAGCTTGAGCCGGGAACGAGGTGAGAAAGCTGGAGACCGTGGAGACCGAGTAGAGCGGAGTGAACGGGGTGGGGACCGTGGGGACCGAGCCGATCGTGCGCGGACGCCTGCCACCAAGCGAAGCTTCAGCAAGGAAGTGGAAGAGCGGAGTAGAGAGCGACCTTCCCAGCTTGAGGGATTGCGCAAGGCAGCGAGCCTCACGGAGGACCGGGACCGGGGCCGGGATACTGGTGAGGAGCTGGGACAGGAGTGGGGGCGGCTGCTGGGTCATTTGGGCCAAGCTGGTCCCCGCTCTCTTGGGTGCTCCAGCTTATTTCCTAAGAAGACTGGACCTGAAGACTGTCTCACTCCACAGTGAAGCGGGAAGCTACCCTCCCCCCAGTGAGCCCCCCGAAGGCGGCACTCTCCGAGGAGGAGCTGGAGAAGAAGTCCAAGGCCATCATTGAGGAGTATCTCCACCTCAATGACATGAAGGTGGGCAGGGGCAGGGGCTGGCTGACGTGTGGGGTGCAGGGGCTGGGCCGGGAGGAGAACACCTACCCCTCTGTCCTCAGGAAGCAGTGCAGTGTGTACAGGAGCTGGCCTCGCCTTCCCTGCTCTTCATCTTCGTGCGGCACGGCATCGAGTCCACATTGGAGCGCAGCACCATCGCGCGAGAGCACATGGGGAAGCTGCTGCACAGGCTGCTGTGTGCTGGGCTCCTGTCCACCACCCAGTACTACCGAGGGTAGGATGGCCTCTGGGGTGTGTAGGGCCTGCCTTGGGTTAAGGGTGTAGGCTCAGAAGTCCCAGTAAACATTACTGGTGAGGAGATGAACTTGTGAGGACAAGGAGGTGGCCTTAGCTTGACATAATTACCCCATGTCCATGTCTAGCAAGTGTTCCTGGAGGTTCCAGAGTTGACCAGGGCTGTATAGGGTGGGCCACTGGCCCTCTTCCCCCACACTGCCTTTTGAATTCCCTTTGCAGGCTTTATGAAATTCTGGAATTGGCTGAGGACATGGAGATAGATGTCCCCCATGTGTGGCTTTACCTGGCAGAACTGATAACACCCATTCTTCAGGAAGGCGGGGTGTCCATGGGAGAACTGTTCAGGTAAGGCCCTTTCGGTGCGGTTCAGCAGAGGGAAAGGCTGAAGGAGATGGGGAGGGAGGCTTGGCACATGAGACGGACGCCTGGGTTTGGAGAGGGATGGAAAGCGGTGGAGCCCATCAGTGCGATGGTTTTCTTCTTCTTGTAGGGAGACTACAAAGCCTTTGAGACCCTTGGGCAAGGCTACTTCCCTCTTGTTGGAGATCCTGGGCCTCCTATGCAAAAGCATGGTGAGTGGGCCTTTCAGAGGGTGATACATTTAAGGTTTCTTTGGTTGCTCCTGGTGACCGTGAATCCTTGCGGTATTGGTGGCAGAACTATGTTGGTACCTGAGCGGAAGTGTTAAGATGAGCAGTCCCCTTCAGACCCTCCCCATCATCACTTCGGGCCAGGCTGAGGAAGCATGGTGTCGAAGACCTCAGTTCCATGGTTCATTTGTTCATTAAATTATTCAGCTTTCTGTGTATATTGTGTTGCTGGGGATTGAACCCAGGGCTTTGTGCGTGGCAGGCAACTGCTGTGCCACTGAGCCACAGCCTCAGTCCTTGGTCCCGTTTCTGGGAACATTTCTGTATCCTGAGTGGTGGTGGTATGACAGGCAGTGAAACAAGTGGGTGGAGAAAAAGTGAATGACAGCTTAATAAAAACAGCAAGGAAGGGATGGGGATTTACCTCTGGTGCAGCGCCTGCCTGGCAAGCCGGAGGTCTTGAGTTCAGTTCCCAGTACCACCCCTCCCTGAAAAACTATAACATGGGCTAGATGTGATGGTTCACGGCTGTAATCCCAGTACTCCAGAGGCTGAAGCAGGAGGATTGCTGTGAGTTCGAGGTCAGCCTGGGCTACATAGTAAGACCCTGTCTGAAAAAAACAAAATAAATGCAAAGTGTGAAATACTAGTTGAAATGGAGTGTGTTCAGTATGATGAGGTTGCAGAGTATCTGGCATGTTTGTGACAGGCTTTATCAAAGTTCATTGGTGATTGTTGAGAATAAAGGCGAAAAGACAGGAGAGAAGCGAGTTGGATGTGGTGCTTACTGGTAGAGGTTGGGATGTGCAGGCTCAGGAGCTCAGCTCTGGGACAGGGCTCCCATCTTTTGTGAGGATTTGTTGTGTGGATGGGGCGTGTCTGCTTTCTAAGAGTTTCTGAATTTAGGAAATAAAAACCATACTGAACTAAACAGCAAGTCACCTGTTCCGGTAAGCAAACATTTGTTCTTTGGGATAACGAAAAGCTAAGCTATTCTAGAAAAAGAAATAGTCGAAGATGCGAGGATGACGTACTTGGGTTTGGTGGTCTTTTTAAAAAGTTTTTTGTTTTGAGAGAGCTTTGTAGCCTAGGCTGGCCTCGAACGTGTGGCAATCCTCCTGCCTCAGTAAAGTTTTTATTTTTACTAGTCTTATGTTTACACTGCATAATGATAGCATTCATTGTGGGGAGTTAGTGTGTGTGTGTAACACATTTTAATTCTTTTTACACCCCCTTCTTCCCTCCTTCCGTTTGCCCTTTTGAGGTCCAGTATTTTATTCAGAATATTGCAGAAGCTGACAGTTCCACTAGAGGCTCTTTAGATGATTCCCCACCCTAGTGTCAAAGCATTGCGGGGTTAGGCCTTGTTAATTTGGGTGCTTATTTGACAAGGGCTGTGCCCTGCACTAGGTGGACACGGAAGGGCTGTGCCTGCGTGGTTCCTGTGTTACGTCCTTAGTTCTTCACAGGTACCTGGCGGCCTTCTCGTTAAAGTATTGGTTGGATCACTGTTGCGATGTTGGGTGCGGAACAGAGAAATAGCTACTGAGCTGACACTGTTTTCCAGGGTCCCAAAAAGGTGGGGATGCTGTGGCGAGAGGCTGAGCTCAGCTGGAAGGAATTTCTACCGGAAGGCCAAGATGTTAATGCCTTTGTTGCTAAACAGGTTTGTGACTGGAATTTGGTTGTTTCTAGTATTTGAGTCTTACCTCCTTCCCTGCGCTCCTGCTTTCTGCGTGGTGCATCTGACCTCTTGACTGGCCTTCTTGGTTGCAGAGCGTGGAGTATACCCTGGGAGAGGAGTCGGATGCCCCCGGGCAGAGGGCACTCCCCTTAGAGGAGCTGAGCAAGCAGCTGGAGAAGCTGCTTCAGGAGGGCTGCAATAATCAGCGGGTGTTCGACTGGATAGAGGTTCGTTTCTCCTGGGAACGGGGGGAGAGCTGGAGGTGAGGTGCTTCTTGGCCCTGGGGTGGGAAGTCACAGGAACGGAGACTTAGGGGCATTTGTTTCTCTTGCACAGGCCAATCTGAGTGAGCAGCAGACAGCATCCAACACGTTAGTTCGAGCCCTCATGACAGCTGTCTGCTATTCTGCAATTATCTGTAAGAGAAGCTGGGGCAGGGGTGGGCCCAACACAGAAATGGAAGGAAGGGTTTCATTCTTTGCCTCCTAGAGCTGAAGCAGGTTAAGGCTGTGTTATTCCACTTGTCCCTGCCTTCCTTTCTGTAGTTGAGACTCCTCTCCGAGTGGATGTTGCGGTGCTGAAAGCGCGAGCTCGACTGCTACAGAAGTACCTGTGTGATGAACAGAAGGAGCTACAAGCGCTCTATGCCCTCCAGGCCCTTGTAGTGACATTAGAGCAACCCCCCAGTAAGCCAGGTTGCGGGGGTAGGGGGGTGGGATGGAGGTCAGGGGCTGGCAGGAAGGGGTGGTCAGGGGAGGAGTTCAATCCAGGAAAGATGGGTAGTCACTAGAGAGCAAAGAAACAACCTAAGGGTTTGATTCCTTCGCCCTTTGCTTCCTTGCTTGTAAATGGAAGGAGGAGTTATTGTCAGGTTTGAAAGTTAATTGACTGCTTGCTTTGTGCCTAACCATTTGTTACATGACAGCTATGCAGAGATGGTAAACGTAGCACCTTTCAGATATTCTGTGTGCCCCTGTGCCTTGCACAAGGCTGAAATGGCTTACCTTAACTCCTTGTACTCTCTCAGCTGTTTAGGGTGGATGGTATTAACCCAGTTTTCACATCAGGAGACTGAGGCTCAGGTTAATATGTGAGGTTGGACATTCTGCAAGTGGGTATGTGTTGGGGCATTAGGGTAATCGTAGTGAGGGTGTTGAGCACGGTTCACGCGCTTACATGGAGCCAGTGGCCGTGTGAGTGATAGGGGTTGGAAGAGGGGTGTGAGAGCTGATGTGTGGGAGTTCACTAAGTGATGGGGGTGGGACTGTGTTTTAAGGCACCTTCTCAGGGGCCAGGACCTTGGTACAAGGACAGAGCTGCCAGAGGCAGGCCAGTGTGAGAGAACCCAGTGCCAGTCAAGAGTGAGGCCAGGGCAGATGCTATAAAGGGGCCTCAGAATTTGGTTTTAGGTGATTGGTGTTACTGAGAAGAATGGTTTGGAGCGGCATGAGAATGGCAAGATGGACACTAGTGGTTCCACTTTTCCCTGGTGACAGTGGAGGAGTGAGCAGATTCAAGAGATAGGAAGGGAAATAGCAGCTTTTAGCCACACTGACCTGGAGAGAGGGGCTGTGAGAAAGTAAAAATCAATCAGAAGTGAAGCTGGGCCTTCTAATCCCAGCACTCTGGGAGGCTGAGGCAGGAGGATTGAGTTCAAGGCCAGTTTAGGCAATTCAGGGAGACCCTCTATTCAAAATAAAAAGGGCTGGGGGGTGTAGCTCAGTGGTAGACCTGTCATGTGCAAGGCTCTGGATTTGATCCCAAGTTACACCCCCTGCCCCCAACAAAGTCATAGCTGACTTTCAGGATAGTTAGCAGGTGAGCCCTCAGGTGGGATAAGGAAGATGATCTAGGTAGGTTTGTAGTCTCTGAGTAGGGGGTCCAGATGTTAAGTGGACAGCTGGGTATCTAGATCTGTTTGGGGAGGAGGAAGTCGGGGCAGGAGGTAGCTTTGTGAGGTGCTGCACAGGGAACACACGCATAAGTTATACAAGCGACGGGACTGTGGAGTGTGGGCACTAGGACCCTAGCGAGCTGAAGGGAGTCAGGGAAGAGATGTGTGGGGAGGATAAGGCCCTGTGTCAGCAAAGGGAAGAGAAATCTTAGGATAGGAAAGTGGCTGGTAATGCTGGGTGCTGAGAGTTGGGTAGATCTGGAATACTAACATGGAGGCCGTCTGGCAGAACTATTTGGTAGGACGGGGGCAGGCACCAAGAAATACTCAATTGAGACAGGGAAGAAAGAAAAACAAGTGTAGACAAAATCTTTTTTATTTAACTTGGAGGTCCTGGTTTGGAAGGGGGCCTTCTGTGTGTGGCTATAAGAAACTTGGGCTTGAATATCTAGAGCAGAATGGGTAATCAGTTGCATGAGGTCCTCTGCATGGGTGTGTGCGGGATTTGGAGTGCAAGTGAAGGATCGGCTGCTGCCCCTGCTGTGGGATGGTAGGGTAGGGTGGGAGGCAGCTGTGTTCACAGGCGGTTTGGAGACTAGGGGTGGAATGCCCAGAGGAACATCCTACCTAGCATGCAGCTTTTGGACAGCCTCGACTCTTTTGCAGTGATGACGAACCTTTTAGAACTTTCAGTGATACAAACAGCACTGGGGCACACATGCCATAGGTTCAACACCACTGGCCTAGGATTTCTCCTGGGGTCTGGGCCTGAGATTCTGTGCTTTATACAGTTGGATGGGTCTGTCTCTCTTTCAGGAATGTAAGGTTTGGTTTGGAAGGACTGGCAGTACAGTATGGGGCTGGGAGAGGTTGTGTTCGTTTAGGGATTCTAGGGTTAGTACAGTGGCAGCCACCTGTGAGGGGGTTGTAAGGCAGGCGGTGCTGAGTTAGGTCTTGGAGATGTTCCCCAGGAAGGTGACAAGAGAAGGGAGGGTTTGGGAGATGTGTAGGAGGGAAGTGGAAAGGGGCTCAAGAATTTAGATTTTCAGCCAGGGATGTAGCTCAGCGGCATAGTGCCTGCCTGGCCACAGTAAGGTCCTGAGGTCAATTCCTGGTACCAAAAAAAAAAAAGAATTTAGATTTTCAGGGGCTAGTGGATTTTCCAGGTTTTACTTTTCCCATTTGTGAGTGATACATGTGGGATTTTTGTGAGTCCCCAAATTCAGGTGCACCTGTTGTGTGTAGTCAACCCCTATTAAATATCTCTTGAGTGGAGAAGTTTGAAGCTGCCAAGGTGAGTGGGGCAAGTTTGTAAGTTTTTTGATGGCCAAGTGACTCATGTCTGCATGCCAGTGTGTTGGATCATGCAGTTAGCATCTTGTCAGAGGCCAGGTTACTCCGGAATGGCCAGGCACAAATGTCAGCCTGGTTTAACAGTGGCCGTAGCGGGGAGAGGGGTCCCTGGGGAAGGTCTGATGTGGCTGGGTGGCCATTTTCCTCTGACTGCTTCCTGATGGTTTGCAGACCTGCTTCGGATGTTCTTCGATGCGCTGTATGATGAAGACGTGGTGAAGGAGGAAGCATTCTACAGCTGGGAGAGCAGCAAGGACCCCGCTGAGCAGCAGGGCAAGGGTGTGGCCCTTAAATCTGTCACAGCCTTCTTCAACTGGCTTCGGGAGGCTGAGGAGGAGGAGTCTGACCACAACTGAGGGCGGGTGGGGCTGGGGATTTGAGCCCCATGGACGCGCTGATGGCCCGGCCAGCCGCCTGGACTGCAGGGGGCGGCAGCGGCGGCGGTGGCAGCAGGTGCCTGTAGTGCGATGTGTCTGAGCTAATAAAGTGGCTGAAGAGGCAGGATGGCTTGGGGCTGCCTGGGGCCCCCTCCAAGATGCTGCCAGGTGTCCCTCCTCCCCTGGGGGCACAGAGATATATTATATATAAAGTCTTGGAATTTGGTGTGTCTTGAGGGGGGGGCACTACTGCCTGCCCCTGAGGTCCTTTTTTATTTTCTGAAAATCACTCTTGGGACTGCCGTCCTCGCTGCTGGGGGCATATGCCCCAGCCCCTGCACCACCCTGCTGCTGCCTGGGCAGGGGGAAGGGGGGCACGGTGCCTGTAATTATTAAACATGAATTCAATTAAGCTCACTGCCTCTGCTTTATGGCCTGCTCCCTTTGGAGAAGGGATAAGGATTGGTGGGCAGCTACCTTGCCTGAGCTGGCACTGTGGCGGCGCTCCTGTAACCGGCAGCCCTCTGCCTCTTCCCCTGTCCACAACGGGTCTGGAGAGCGCGGCCGGGGTGCTCAGTGGGGGCATGGTGAGGTGTCCTTGGCTTGGAGGGCTTGGACACTCCCTAGAGCCTGAGTGCTGGCCTGGAGAGTGTGATCCAGCCTGTTTTGAGGCTGGAGAAATCGCCTTTTTAGCCTCAAGGTGTCCCGCGTAAATGAAAGGGCTGGGAGCCGCCAGGTGTGCTGTCCCGTCTTGTGACTGCTCGGCCTAGGGAGTTTCTGCCTCGTGCGCCTTCAGGGCGCCCGCAGAGCCCGCGAGGCCGGGACGGCGATGGCGACTCAGCCCCAGGGTCCCCCTGCGTGGCCGTGACGTCGGGCTCGTCCCGCCCGCTGTGGGCGGGGACGCGGGCGGCCACGCCCACGCGCTGACGT
>NW_004955420.1:23138531-23160477 GCF_000276665.1 Chinchilla lanigera | reverse complement strand
CTGCCGGGCAGCAGCCCCGCCTGCGCCGGGCACCCTCCTCCCGGGCTGGCCCTCTGAGGAGCCCCCCTGCAGGCGCCGGCCAGGCACCCGCCCGCCGAGGTTTTGCCTCGCACACGCTCCCCGCTCGGGTCAGCTGGTTGATGAGGGGACCTGTGAGCACCTGATCCTCTCTCGCCTCTTACAACGGTTTAATTCTCCCCCGCCATAAAAAACCAAGTCACCTGGGCCCTAGAGAGGCAGAGGCCCCCGGAGGGAGGCCATCAGGGCTTCCTTCGCACGGCAGCTGACCCCTGCCTGGGCTTGGCTTTCCATGGATCGTGGCGCACACGGAGGCCTTAGTCTTGTGCATGTGAGGTGTGCCCGCCTGCTTCACTTCGGTGTCCAGAGTTTCGTGCAAGCCTGAGGCCACGCGGGGACTTGTGATGGTGACGGCCGGGTCTGGATCGGGTCTTCGGGGCGGGTGGTCAGTCACACAGGCCTTCGTGTGGTTGGTACTTCTAGAGCTTCTTCAGAGCTCAACTCTTGTTGAGATTTGTGCTTGCCTTGAGGAATTCTGGGATTTGTAGTCCTGAATTAACCTCATGGCTTTTGAGGCTGAGAAGCAGCAGGCTGCTCTGATCCCGGTGGCCTGCTTGGAGTTGAGGAAGTCATCCCCTCCTGGAGTCCGAGGAGAGTTTGGCCGACCTCAGGACTGGCCTTCAGAGCCCCGATTGGGTACCAGCTGGGGGCCAGGGATGGCCTGTAACCTACTGTCTTCCTTCTGGTTGGTAGCATTTCTGGGGACCACCAGCTGGCTGAGGCTCAGGGACAGAGACGGCTGCTGCAGCTAAAGGTCAGTTTTGATGTACGTGGCCTGCTGGCACTATCTAGGGGTGGGCCATGGCTCCCCAACCCCCAGAGAGCTCAGCTAGGCCTCTGGCACTCCCACCTCCTCAAAGCCACGAGGCAGGAGTGTTCTCCTTATGTGACTAGGCACAAGTTCCAAGTGGGGAGGGGATTGGCTCAGCATCCGGAGCCAAAACAGGAATAGAACTGGGAGCTGAGCCTGGAGCAGTTCTGGGCTTTTGGTTCTCTGCATCAACACAGCCAGCATGCCTATGATTTCTGTGCTGGGCAAAATGTTTCTGTGGCAGCGTGAAGGGCCTGGAGGACGATGGACTTGTCAGACAAGTCGCAGAGGTGAGACCAGAGGCAGCCGATGTGATCTGGGAGGTGGTGGGCAGCGAGGAGTAAGGTGCTCAGATGGGGAGAGGAAATTTACTCTGGCTGAAACGAGAACCAGACTGGTGCCAGGAAGGGCATCCGGAGAAGGCTTTAGGACAGGGGTGAAGATTGGACAGAAAAACAAAAAAGCAAGCGTCTGATAGGAAAGACGAGTAAAAAGCTGCAGAATAGAGAAGCCAAGACGGGGGAAGAAAGAACCAAGGCTGGGAGTGGAGAGGAGGCGGGCAGCTACCCGCGGAGGTTGGGGCAGAGATGGGGGAGACTGTAGTGCGTTTTCCGAAGGGGTTTGGGCAGGCTGAGAACCTGGGAAAAGATTTAAAATTTATCTGCTTGGGTTTCTCCCTAGAGTTTTGGTGGCAAAATATTGATAGGAAAGAAAAATATTTGCAGAGGAGGACGGTGGCCGGTGGGCTGCCACAGAAAACAGCTCCAGGGTCAAACAGGATTGAGAAGGCACCAGGTGGTCGCTGTATTCCGGGAGGTGGGGAGAGGATGGTAAGAAATGATGAAACTGGGCATCACTGGATGCAAACGGGGATCTTAGCGCAGGTGGGGCCCCAGCTGAACAGCCTTTCGCCCACTCCGCAGTGGCCTCGGACCCCGCGTGGGCTGTCGAGTGGATCGAACTTCCGCGTGGCCTCTCACTATCCTCTTTGGGATCTGCTCGGACCCTCCGAGGCTGGAGCCGGTCCTCCCGTCCTTCCTCCGTGGACAGCCAGGACTTGCCAGAGGTGCTGGGCCCTGGTGTTGGGGGTGGTGGTGCTGCTGCAATCGCGTACAGGAGCTCTGTGTCCCCCACCCCCGCCTCACCAGCCTGCCTCGGGCTCCCTTTTCCTGCGAGCGGAGGCGCTATCCGGCCGGCGGGCCGCAAGGCCGCCCCCGCGCCGGTCTGCTCTGTTCGGCGGCGTGCCAGCGGGCGGGCTCTCTTGCGCCTTTGGCGCTGACGTCAGCGCATCCCAGGCCGTATCCCAGGAGACCCTGTTGCATGGTGATGGGTTGCCAGGGAGACATACACCTTTTCTCTGGGCCTGGGCCGCAGCTGCGCATAGAGCCAGCACGGATGGCGGCGGTGGCTGGGGGGAGCAGGAGCAGGGAGGGCCAGCAAGACAGGAAACACCCCGCAGGTGCTCCTCCCCCCAGGCCTGGCCAGAGGGCCCTGTCAGCCAGGTACTAACAGGGAAGGACAGAGGGTGGGCCTGAGGTCAGCAGGCTGGCTGAAGCTGCTCTGGTGTTGGGTAGGAACGCAACAGGGGGAGCTAGGCAGTGCTGGGGAGAGGGGTGTGCCTCCATTCATGGAGGGAAGCCTTTGCTGGAGGCTCATCTAGGAGCCAGGTGCAGGGTGGAGTTAGGAACACAGGCATGTCAGACTTAGGCCTTGGCATCCTGGGCTCCCTCAGGAGCTATGAAAGGACATGGGGGGGGGGGTGGAGCGTGTGGGCTGAAAGCATTATTAGGAAGTGGCACCTGAGACAGACCTGAAATGATAGGACGGGTTTATCAGGAAGGATGGTCTTCTTGGCCAAGGGAAGGCTGGGCTCCTCTTCCGGGAGGAAAGGGAAGGTGAGGGGTGCGTGGTATTGGTGGTAGAGGGCAAGGTCTGTAGGAGGCAGGGGCCTCACAGAGTAGGGCCCTTGAGGGCCTGAGGGAAGCCTGCCCTAATGTCATTGGACGGAAAGGATTTTAATAGAGACATGCTGTGAAGCGCTGCACTCCAGGAAAACTGTTCACATGTATATCTTGTCTCTCTCATTCGGCCTATGCACTTTGAGAGATTACTCTGTATTAGGCACTATGCTAAAACACTGGGGTGCAGCAGTGATCGCAACAAACTGAAACCCTCAATGAGAGAGGCCAAGAAGAAAAAGGAAACACATAGGTCATAATTACATACTGCGAGTAAGGGCCACAAACTGGTACATTGATGTGGGACAGTAATTTGGTGGAGACTACAAAGGGAGAACAGATTGCTGGCAGGATGTTCCCGGAGACTTCTCCGAGAGGGTGATATTCAGCCCAGCCTGGAAGGATGAGAGAACCAGCCAGCCATGGGGAGAGAGGGAGAGAGAAGAAATCCATACATGTTTGGGGCTAAGAAAACAGCAGAAAGCTGGGTGTTGTTTCACACGCCTATAATCCCAGCACTCGGGAGGCTGAGGCAGGAAGATTGCTGCAAGTTTGAGTCCAGCCTGGGCTACATAGTTCTGGGCTACATGAGTTCAAGGCCAGCCTGAACTGCATAGTGAGACCCTGTTTCCAATAACTAACTAACTAACTAACTAAATAAATAAATAAATGTAAAAATAGCCAATAGCAGAGTTGGAGGAAGTTGAAGAAACATGATTTGTGCTAACCTGGGCAGAGGGCATCCAGAGCTCAGGGAAGAGCAGTGGCAGTGGGAGTACAAAGGGCAAGGTGTTGTCAGAGGAGTCACTAGGACTTAATAACAGATATGGGCAGGAGATGCTTAGGGAACAGTTGATGGCACTGCTGAGGTTTGGAGCCAGGCTGACTGGGAGAACGGTGGGGTGGTGCAAAGTAAGGAAATTGGGAAGTGGGGAGAAAGTGTTGGTTTGATTTTGGTTGTGCTGACTTTGTGGCTAGGAACAGTTAGAGTCTGGTCCTGAGCATGGGGGGAGCTCAAAGGGAGAGGACCTTCAGGAAGTCCTTAACGTCTTACCTTTCTCGCTACTTCCTCTTCCCTTTCCTCAGAGCCCCACTCCATGACTCCTCACTTCCTGGTGTGCCTTGGGGGGAGCAGGAGCAGGGGGTGCCAACAAGATGGGAAACACCCCGCAGGCTGAGAGTTGGCGACACCTCTCCTCCCTGGGGCCTGTACAAGTTGCCACTGCTCCCTGTGAGGGCACTTTGCTGGTGTAGCTTCTTGTGCTTCGGTGCTGGCCAGGAGCTACTAGGGTGAATGTGCCTCCCAGGCCTTCTCCCCAGGTCCCTTGTCCCCTGATACCTGGAGGGGGTGCTGTGGGCCTGTTGGAGGGAAGGTCACTGCTGTCAGACGGGCACTCACCTTCTGATCGTGTCACTCAAGGTGAATGTTGGAGACACTGTCGCGATGCTGCCCAAGTCCCGGAGAGCCCTAACCATCCAGGAGATTGCCGCGCTGGCCAGATCTTCCCTGCATGGTATGCGCCGCCCCCATGCCTCTTGCCGCTATGTTCCTTCTGCTCCCTTTTGCACTTGTCTTTTGGGACTGTTTTCTGTGGGTGCTTTCTGGGATCACCTTCCTCCCCCCTCAGAGGCACACATGGATCCTAACTATGGCCTTGCTTTCCTGGCCCATTCATTCCCTTATCAGGCCTTTCTTTCCCCCACTTCCAGGTATTTCCCAGGTGGTAAAGGACCACGTGACCAAGCCCACGGCCATGGCCCAAGGCCGAGTGGCTCACCTCATTGAATGGAAGGGCTGGAGCAAGCCCAGTGACTCACCTGCTGCCCTGGAATCAGCCTTTTCCTCCTATTCGGACCTCAGTGAGGGTGAACAAGAGGCTCGCTTTGCAGCAGGTGGGTGGCACAAAGGAGAGAGGGCAGCCACACGCTTGTCGCAGGGCTGCTGCCTCTGATCTTGCTGGGGTCTAACATGGGGGTTGAGTCTCCTTCCTGTCTGCAAGCTGAGCCCTTGTCTTAGCTCAGCAACTCTGTTCATGAATTCTGTGTCCCTGCAACAGGAGTGGCCGAACAGTTTGCTATCGCAGAAGCCAAGCTCCGAGCATGGTCTTCAGTGGATGGTGATGACTCTACTGATGACTCCTACGATGAGGACTTCGTTGGAGGAACTGACACAGGTGAGGGGCATTGTGTGCTAGAACTGCCAGCTGGAGTGGATCTGCCTAATAGGTCTGAGACTCAGAGTCACACTCCAACACCCCCAGGCTTTGGAAGGGGAGGGGAGGGCGCAGACGGTCCAGGCAGACCTGGACACCTGGTGGGAGCAGGCAGGCCACACTCAGGGGTGGGAAGTTAGCACTTGGAAAGGGAGGGTGTAGTTCTTTCTACAGGTGCTGAGCCTCACCTGTAGGAATGTATGCAGGCGGGCCTTGCAGTCCTCAAAAAAGGTCGGGGGCTCCGTGCACCCTCCTGTGTAGCCGTATCTCTGGGAGGGACCACAGCGCCCTTGCCTTCCTCCTTCCCGGTTATGGCAGGACAGATGAGGCGCAGTGCAGTGGCACAGCCCCTCGTAGGGCACCGGCCCCAGACAAACAGGAAGACGTGCTGGGCCTGGGCTCCCCCAGGGCTGTTGGCTACAGCTCAGCATCCGTGCATTCCAGCCTGTGGGCCCTTCTAGGGGCAGTGCTTGCCGAGGGCACCCCGTGGGGTTGTGCAGCTGTGCTCCGCTCTCTTTCATCTTTCCTTGCCCGGACTGCTCAGCCGAGTTTCTCTGAAGCTTCTGGGTTCCAGCCTCACAGGATCCTGCTCCCCACCTCCTTGCCTTGGAAGATCACCTCCACTAGCTCCCCACCCTTCTGGCTAATTAACAAGGCCTCGGACACTAGAGACTCAGAGTGCTGCTGTGGTCCTGAGGGTACTGATACGGGTGCCCAAGAGCAAGTTGGAATCCCAGCCACAAGGGTTTTTGTTTGCTTGAATTCACGATAACAAGGTTGTTGCTGGCCCCATGGAACCTTGACGCAATTATGAAAAGACCTCTCCTTTCTCTGGTGGGCTCAGCCCATGCCAGGGCCTGCTGCGTGGGGAGCAAAGTGTGGGATGAATTGCAGTCCTCATGCACTCACTGCTTTGTGCAGGAGCAACTTGCAGGGCCATATTCCATCGCCCATATTGGCTGCCTGCTTCCTTTGAGCCATGCTTTTGTTCTCCCCACTACCCCACAAGCATGGTAGGTATAGTTAGGATCTCTAATTCACCAGGAAGGGAAATAGAGCTGCCCAAACTGGGACCTGCCCAAGGTTCCCCAGCCCCCATCCAAGCCCCCTACTCCCAGAGCTCTGGTAAGGATGGAGTGGGGCTGGGGTGCTTGGCTTCCAGGTTGGCTGGCCAAAATGGGGCCTGCAGACCCATCATCCTTTCTCTCCTCTCACAGACCTGGCCGGGCAGCTGCCACTGGGGCCCCACCTCCAGGACCTCTTCACCGGCCGCCGATTCTCTCGGCCCGTGCGCCAGGGCTCCGTGGAGCCTGAGAGCGACTGCTCGCAGACCGTTTCCCCAGACACCCTGTGCTCTAGCCTGTGCAGCCTGGAGGATGGGTTGCTGGGCTCCCCGGCCCGGCTGACCTCCCAGCTGCTGGGCGACGAGCTGCTCCTCGCCAAACTGCCCCCCAGCCGGGAAAGTGCCTTCCGCAGCCTGGGTCCACTGGAGGCCCAGGACTCCCTCTACAATTCGCCCCTCACGGAGTCCTGCCTTTCCCCAGCGGAGGAGGAGCCGGACCCTTGCAAGGACTGCCAGCCGCTCTGTCCTCCGCCCGTGGGCAGCTGGGAACGGCAGCGGCAAGCTTCTGACGTGGCCTCTTCTGGGGTGGTGTCCTTAGACGAGGATGAGGTGGAGCCTGAGGAACAGTGACCCACATCCTGCCTGTTGGTGGCCTGCGTCCCCTGGCTGCTGCTGGGGGCCGAGCCTCTGTGCCCAGGTGTGGGCTGGGGCTCTCAGCAAGCTCCACAGCTAGAGGGCTCCTGGGAGCACTCCCTTCTCCATTGTGTGTTTTGCATGAAAGTGTTTGGAGCGGAGGCAGAGGCCGGGCTGGGGGCGCATGTCCTGCCCCCACTCCTGGGGCTTGCCGGGGTGTGCCCGGGGCCCCTGGGGCATGGCTACAGCTGTGGCAGACAATGATGTTCATGTTCTTCAGTCCAAAACTTGCCACATTTCCTCCTCAGATGACGTGAGCCCCTGAGGGGCTCGACGTGACTGGGCTGGGGGGTGAAGAGGGCGGGACCTGGCCGCCTCCCCCCGTCACTCCTCTCTGCTTCTGTCCTCACCTCTGAGTCCACGTGCAGTGCTTGACAGAACCACCTCCTCCTGGGGGGCGGGCTCCTGCCTGCCCGGAGCCCGTGGGTCAGCCGTCCCCTAAGGGCCCCTGCCCAGCTGGGCGCGTGCTGTGCTTCACCTTTCCATCGTCTCTAAATCATCTTCTTTTTTCCTAAAGACAGAGGGCTTCTGGTCTGTTCTTTTAGTTGGATCTTCTCTAGGAGGCACTGGAATGACGAATTAATTTCCTGGGTCCCTGAGAGGGCTGGGGCCCCCAGGGATGTGTGGGCACCCAAGGAGTTCTGCAGGGCAGGGCTACAAGGGTGGGGCCTTGGCTTTCTCCTGAGGTGTGGTTTTGATGTTCTTCTAGAGAGGGCCACAAGGGGGCCACCGGTGGCCAGAAAGTTGTCAGCTGACGCCTGAGCAAGGCCAGAATTGTGTCACTCAGTGACAGTCATGAGGGAGGAAGGAGGGTAGTGCCGTTCCTGGCCGTGGCTACAGTAGTGTTAATGCCCAAGCGGTGGCGGCCAGTGGCACGTTCTGCATTCCGAGGACACGGGACTCGAGGTGTGTGGGGCTGTGGGCAGGGTAGGTGGCCGCAGGATTAGGAGCCTTGTAGGCTTTGGCAGGTAGGAGGACCCAAGGTAAGAACAGGAGCCAGTGGGTGTAAGCATTCTCTATATAAGTGGCTCATTAGGTGTTTATTTTGTTCTATTTAAGAATTTGTTTTATTAAATTAATATAAAAATCTTTGTAAATCTCTATATACATCTGGTCATTGGAGGTTCCAGTATAAATCCATCTTAGTTCTGTCCCTTTCCCCCTCAAAGGGGGAGCAGGGGCCACATGACCCTTCTCGCCCTCGGAAAGCTGCTGGGGGTGGGCTGGTAGCAGGCAGCACCCCAGGTCTGGATGGAGGGCTGGGCTCCGGCCTCTGGCTGGAGCTGCTTCCTGCTTTCCCAAGGCAGAAGGACTGTAGCTACCGCCATCCAAGGCCACCCACTGAGGGGCTCACTGGCACTTGTCGCTGTCAGAAGGGCTGCCGTCTCGGGGGAGCCCGCGGCAGGACCGGGGCCCCCAGAGTGCATGCACCTCTGTGGTCTCTGTGTCACTGCTGCTGGTGGCGCTCTCTCGGAAGCTGGCAAGGGGTGGCCGGACCTTCACGCCCTGGGCTGTGACGGAGCCCTCGATAGCTTTCCGGAGCTGGAGAGGTGAGCGTAAGATGTCTGAACTTGGAGCCCTGTGGCCACCTTCCTTTCCAGGACTTCCCCCAGGGGCATGGGACATAAGCTTCCCCACTTCCCTGCGTGCGGGAATGGCCGTGGTGGCCATTGTCCGCTTACCTCCTTTAGGGTAACAATTCCAATGAGCCTGCCGATGCTGGTGACGTAAGCATGGTCCACTCCCAGGAGTGAGAAGATGGTGTGAGTCTGCAGGGTGAGGAGGAAACATCGGGCTTGCTTTCCAGGCACAGCTCTAAGTCACAGCCACAGGGGCCCGGGACAAGGTGGGGGTGGGGCAGGAGGGGTGGCACAGATGGTGAGGGGAGAGGACTGCACTGCTGGGAGGAAAATGATAAGACTGTAACCGTGCCCCTAGGCTTTGGAACTTCGCTGAAATCCTTATGTTGCCTGTCTCAAGGGGTCACCCTCGCTCTCCTGTTTTTCTTGCTTTGTACCCTCCTGCAAGCTTTCAAATGTGATCTCCAAGGGTTCAGAGATGGTCTGACAATTCCCCTTGTGCGTAAGTGGATTTTCATAGGCCAGAGGTCTTGAAAGCGGCTCTCTTGACTCAGCAGTTCCTGGAATTTGGCCCTGGAGTTTATCTCACTGTGCCTGGTTTACCTGGAAGCCTCTTGGCTTAATGGTTGAATGAAGATGGGCAGTAATAACCCAGCTTCTTGAGTTCCGATTACTCAGAGCTCATTTAAATTGACGTTAACAGTTTTTTTGGCAGTAGTGGGGATTGAACCCAGGGAGAGCTGAGCTACATCCCCAGCCCTTGTTTCTTTTGAGACAAGGTCTCAATTAATTGCCTAGGCTGGCTTCAAACTTGAGATCCACTTCCCTTAGCCTCTCAAGTAACTGGGATTAGAGGTTGTGCTGGCCTGCCCCGCTGTGCTCTTTCTTTTCTCTCTCTCTCTCTCTCTCTTTTGAGACAGGCTCTAGCTATATAGTTCAGGCTGGCCTATAATGTGGCAATCCTCCTGCTTCAGCCTTCTGAGTGCTGGGATTACAGGCCTGTGCCACACACCTGCATTTTGCCTTATCTTATGGTCAAATAATCCTTCTCATCTCCCAAGGGGCATATTAAATAGGTCCTTTGGATTTGCCTTTTCTCTAAATCCTAATCCAAGTGAGCGTCTGCCCAGTAACATGCCTTTTAGGTTTGCAAGCACATGTCTGTGGCAGTTAGCAGGGCTTACTGGTGGACTTCCTGAGCGTCCTGGCCATTCGCCTGATGCAGCCTCACTACACTCACCACTAGGACAGGGCTATGGTAGCAGATGAGTTTCCTGCTTTCTGCCTCTCTTCTCTCCAGCTTGGCTTGGCCATCCCATGTGCGTTCTAAACTTGAGCTGCACCCAGGCTCCCTAGAATGGCCCCAGGCCCTTCCCGGGGTGCCCTAGCTTTTCAGCCTCACATTCAGTGCTGTACCCCAGCTTCCAGACCCACAGGGTCATCTTTCCCTGAAAATACCCATCGCTTCCACATTCCAGCTTTTCCCTCTGCCATCTTTCATAAAGCCCCCCCCGCTGTTGAAGGCTCCCCTAGGTGGCGCTAGGAATCCCTAACACGTACTGGACCCTTATTTTGGGCCAGGCCCTACTGTAAGCGCTTCTCCTGTCTTAACTCTCGAACAGTCCCTGGTTTCCAGGTGAGGGAAGCACAGGGAGGCTTGCCCAGGTTCCACAGCTAGCTCTCGGGCGGCCAAGTGAGGACTCTGCTTGGTCAGTCTGACCCTCCATCGTGGGCCCCACCAAGAGGGCCCTGGCAGCCCTGAGCAGCAGCTGGCGGGTCCTGAGAGTCTCCATTGTGTTCTCTCCTAACCCCTCACAGTGTCCCCTGCTGCACCTAACTGGGCTGCTACTTACTGCTCTCTCCGCCCTGCAAGGGCATTTTGAATTCAGATCTTTTATGTTCTTATCATGCCAGTTCTTTGTACTTCTGTGAGTCGGTTCCTCAAAGGCTTCTTCTCTTCCTCTGATTTTTAAGTTTGTAACAAACACCTACTTTGTTCTTTTTCATTGTAATTTAATTAGACACCAGGGAGCCCATTGGAGGGCCTAAATTTCTTGGGCTTGGGAACAGTGAACCAACAGGGAAAGGGACAACGTGGCCTTCTGAAAGAATCCTGGGAGCAGGGCCAGATCTGGGTTCTGGGCCTGCCTGCGCAAAACCAACTCAGGCAAATGACCTCCCTGTGTCCCTTGGTTTTCTTATGTACTAAAATGGCTAAGACCACAGGTTTTTCAGTCAGTCCTGCCAGTTCTACTTCCTGGCTGTGTGACCTTAAGAAACTTGCTTAACCTCTCTGATTTTCAATTTCTTCTATAAAAATTGGAATACCACAATATCTATTTTAAACTGGGTATGGTAGCTCACACCTGTAATCGCAGCACTTGAGAGGCTGAGGCAGGAGGATCATTGTGAGTTCAAGGCCAGCTTTGGCTACAAAGGAAGCTCAAGGCCAGCCTGAACTGCATAAAGAGACCCTGTCTCAAAAAGACAAAAAAAAATATACACAATATATATTTTATAGGGTGGTTGTAAGGTTTATTTATTTTTTGCAGTACCGGGGATCAAACATGACCTTGTACTTGCCTGGCAGGTGCTTATGCCACTGAGCTATATCTGCAGCCCAGATGTAAGGTTTAAATTACATGTGAAGAGATTAGCACCGTGCCTGGCACATAGCAAGCACTCAAAAATCTCAGCATTACCATCACCATTTTCGATGTCTGAAGATTAGAACTTGTGGAACCACTTTAGAAGTTTTAGGAAAAAAGTCTTTAGATAAAAGCCTAATTTACTATCCTTTTTTTCTGCCTTTTTGAGACAGGGTCTCACTATGCAGCTCAGGCTGGGCTTGAACTCACTTTTCGGTCCAGGCTGGTCTTAAACTCTCAGCGATCCTCCTGCCTCAGCCTCCTCAGTGCTGGGATTATAGGTGTTCCCCATCACGCCTGGCTCTAATTTACTATCCTAGGCCTATCTGCATTTTCTTGCAACTGTACTGCAAAAACACTTTGTTTTTGTCTTGATGGTACTGGGGACTGAACCCAGGAAGCACTGAGCTATACCCCCAGCCCTTCCTTATGTAGTGTTTTGTGTTTTTGTTCTGTTTTTTTGTCTTTTTGAGACAGGGTCTCGCTATGCAGTTCAGGCTGGCCTTGAGCTCATTTTGTAGCCCAGGCTGGCTCGAACTCACAAGGATCCTCCTGCCTCAGCCTCCCGAGTGCTGGGATTACAGGCGTGCGCCACCACGCCCGGCTCGTGTTTTGTGTTTTTGAGACAGGATCTCACTATGGAGCTCTGTCTGGCCTCAGACTCGGAGTAATCCTGCTGCCTCAGCCTTCAGATTGCCAGCATGCCTGGCCTCTTATCTAGTATTTTGAGATAAGTCTTGCTAAACTGCCTGGCTTGGCCTCAAACTTGTGATCCTCCTGCCTCAGCCTCCAGTTACAGGAGTGTGCACTGGCTTCCTGCTCACTTTGATCTAAGGGATTTAGCTAAAGGCTAGCAAGCTCCTTTACTGCAGTTTGCTTTTGTGGTTCTCTTCTGTCTCCTGTCCTTCCTGCTTTGATCTCTGTTTGTGGTGCTGTGCTGGGTCTTCGGGATGGCCACCCGAGTTGTAGGCCTTGGGAATATTCACCCCTAACTGTCCCCTCTTCCCCTGCCCCCAAAAGAGGCTTGCACATTAAGCCTGTCAAAAATCTAGCTAAGAGGGGCTGGGGATTTAGCTCAGCAGCACAGCGCCTGCCTGGCAAGCACAAGATCGTGAGTTCGATTCCCGGTACCGGAGAAAAACCCCAAAAAATCTAGCTAAGGACTGGCGATGCAGCTCAGTGGTACAGTGCTCACATACCATGCTCAAGGCCTGGGTTTGCTCCCCGGTGTGGGGGTAAGCTTCCCCTTGCCTTTGCTGAGTGTACCTGTATCCCCTGCCCCCACTCAGAAGCCTAAAGCTAGCTGCCTGACGGTGTCAGCTGTCCTGTCACTGGGAGCCCCACCTTCCTCTCGAGTCTGCCTCACCCGCCGCCAACCCGTCCGTGCTCCATTCCTCCATTCCTCTCCGTTCCTGCAGCCGGCTTGCCTTTCTGCTGAGCTATCTTCCTGAATGCTTCCCAGTTTTTCCCTGGCCCACATTCAGTCAGACTTTCTGGGGTCTGACATTCCAAGCCCCCCACAGGGTGTTTCTCATCTTTGTTTATCTCTTCTCTGCAGTCTCCTCCCCCCTACTTGGCTGTTTGTTAGCTTGTTTATTAGATTTTCTTATCCTGCCCGATTCTCACCCGGTTTTTTCAGCGTGGGTGTATCAGCCTTGTTGGGCTCTGGCAGCCTCCTGCCTAGCTCTGACCCTGGCTTGCCCCTCTGGCTTCCGCCCAGTTCAAGCCCTGCCTTTGTTGCTGCTTTGGTCCACAGTTCCCCGGGGGCGAGGCTGAGCCGAGCAAAAATGATGCCTGGCTCCTCCACTGCGGAACAGGACAAGGCTGAGGGGTGCTGGCTCCCTGCCTCCCACCATCCAAAGCGGTCTGTCGGAAAAACATCACAGCACAGAGCCTGCTCTCTCCCGCTGCTGACTAGCCCCACTCCAAACTGGGGGCGGGGTGGGGGGGCAGATCCCAACCGGGCCAGGCCAGCTGCTGCCTCTACCTTGTGCAAAGAGGTCCGCTCCACCAGCTGGAAGGGGGCAGGATCAATTTTGCAGTCGCTGAAGTTGACAGGTTCATCTAGCTGCTGTTCCTCCCACTCCAGGATCTGAGGGGAAGAGACGTTGAGGGTTAGGGAGAAGGTGCCAAAAGCTGCTGTCACCTCCCCGAGGGCTGGTCTGCCTTCCTCTATCCCACGGCCCCTCCCCTCAGCCCAGAGATGACTGCATACACCCGGAAGGAACAGGGTCCAGAGTCCAGCGGCACGTACCTCCTCCGGGCTCATCTCGCCTTCCAGGTCCAAGTCGCTCTAGGAAGGAGTAGGGGAGGAAGCTGGGTGTCCTCTCCCCGCACCCCTCCGGCTCTGGGATGTTTACCCAGCCTACCCCCTGCCCTCCTGAGCTGCGGGAAGAGAGGGTGCACATACCGCCAGGGAGATTCGGACCCGCTTCAGCTTGCGCTTTTCACAGGATTCTGGCTTCTCCAACTTTGTCAGAGCCACAGCAGGGACAAGAGGTTACAGGGAAGGGAGAGGGGAGAAGCAGTGGAGGCCGGGAGGAAGGGCCCGAGCTGACAACTAGGAGGGCAGAGGGCAGAAGGGGCAGGCACTGGGGAGAACACGGACAGGACTCCCTGGGAGGTGACACGGAGAGCTGGGGGGAAAGCAGGCCAGGGAGGGCAGCTGCAATGGCTCACCTCTGAGGTGGCCTCAGGCGGTGGGCTGCCGCAGAAGAGGCTCCTGAGGGCGATGCCTGCTGACTCCATGTTGCCTGTGTCCCGAACACAAGACCCCGGGGGCAATGTCATCTTTGGGGAAGAGGATGGGGGACATGGGGAAGGCGGAGGGTGGGGCATCCCATGTTATCCCTGGCCCAGCCGGGCAGCCCCTTCCAGCTGGGTGGGCTTCAGCCCACGGATCCCAGCGGCCTTTCTCAGCTGTGTCTGGGATAGGGGAGACAGGCTCACCTGTGGAACTCTCCCCGGCCTTGCTGGCATTGCTGGGCCCCCTCTTGAGAGCAGGTTTTAGGGGCTTGTGTGTCTCTCCACGGGCCGGGGGGAAGCCCGAGTCTTCTGTATTCACCTGCAGAGGCAGGAAGAGGCTGGGGAGGCTTCAGCCCCAGACTACTGTCTACACTGTCATTCGTCCCTGTTGGTCTGTATAACAACACTTCCAGAGTGGAGGTGGCTGTGTCCCCTCACCTGGAAGCGGACAGAGGTCTCGGGGCTGGGGAGACCGTCCTGATCCGACGGCGGCGACATCTGGGCCTTCCTGCGCTCCTGCATATGCTGCCGCCGTCGGGCTGTGCTCAGCTGGGCCCCCAGCAACGCCACCACCTGTGAGCGCTCAATGGAGCCCAGCAGGATCATGGACTCTGGAGATAGCAGGTGGGAGGGCTCAGGAGCTGGGCTGAGCCCTCGGCCTTCTCCTGCACCCGGAGTGGGGCTATGGACCCAGGCCACACACCAGAGGGAAACCAAGTGGTGACCCAGGGGGACCAAGGAGACTGGTCCTACATTCCCTGTCCCTTCCTGACAGGTGACCCTGGGAGATGCCCAGAGAAACAAGGGTCCCTCCTGGCCTCACCAGGGGACTCCACTAGAGCCAGCATCCGGCCCTTGGTCCTGTGCAGTGCCAACCGCAGGTCCCGGAAGGTGCAGTTGAGGGCCACATGGGGAACGTCTCGAACCATGATGTCCTCCACTCGCACACGGTACTGCCTGGGGTAGAGGGGGTGCTCAGCCTGTGGTCGGCTAAGAGCGGCCCTCAGTACCACCATGCTGGTGCCAAGAAGGGTCCAGAACCCCAGAGGACAGGGACTAAGGTCGAGGGCCGATGAGTGCTCCCCGCCCTTTTTTCCAATCAGTTGGGCAAGCTACAGCAGCCCCGGGGGAGGGCATCTGATGGGCGTGGGGCAAGGTGGCCAGTCTCCTGGCTTTCCTCGCTCAGAACCTTGCTAGGGTGGTGTGGCGGTCCTCCGAGGCCTTCTGCCCTCTCCCACACCCCCTCGCCACCCCCGCCTCCGTACTGGTGGCGGCCCCAGCCCAGCTCAGGCAGGTAAGGCAGCTTCTTGATCCGGATGATACTGTCGTAGAGCGAGGGCTGCAGGCTCTGGGCGACGGCGTTGGCCAGGATGACGGCGATCATAACAGGCAGGATGTGGGCGATCTGGCCGGTGAGCTCGAACACGATCACGGCCGTGGACACGGTGTGTGTCACTGCTCCCGCCAGGGCAGCTGCCCCTGGGAACAGCTGCTCTCAGTCCACGAGCCCAGAAGACCCTTCATCTGGGAGGGGAGGCAGGGCCTGTGGGGGTCCCTTCGGGCTGCCCCAGACGGTCCTTAGGATTGGGGCTCGGTCTGCCAGCAGGGGGCGCTAGAGGCCTTAGGGTCTGTGGCCAATCCTAGGGGTCTTCCAGGGCAGATGCAAGGTGCTGGGTTTGACCTCCAGCACCGCAAAACAGACAGACAGACAGACAGACAGACAGACAGACAGACACACACACACACACATACACACAGACATACACACAGACCTCGAGTACTCACCAACCACTGCATAGCCCCCAGGCACAATCCGGTAGGTGCTACCGTCCGTGTGAATCCCATCAGGGAACCAGGCGGCCATGCTTTCACCCACCAGGCGCCCAAATGCTGCTCCTTCGGGGAGGGGTGTGGGAAGAGAAAGAGGTAGTGGAGGGGGAGGGCGGGGGCACTAGGAAGAGAGAGGGTCAGAGGGTGGGGGAGGGGCCGGTGGGTCATTCAGCGCAGGGGCAGCCCTGTGGGGTGGGTGTTTGGGATAGGGCTGGACCAAAAACCCGCTCCTGGGCAGAAAGGGGATGGCCGGGAGGTGGCCTGAGGGTCGGAGGACGTAGGCAGGTTGGGAGCACAAGTGAAAACTCACCAATGACAAAGACAGGCATGAAGGCCCCACAGGGCACCGGGATGGTGGTGGCCAGGGCAGACATCCAGAACTGCAGGCAGGAGGTGACTCAAACCGGCTCCCCGCGGGAGCGCCTACCTTGCTTGTGGGCAGGTGCATTTCCCCAGCCATCCCAGAATCCCCGGCAGTGACAGGAAGAGGAAGGACTCTGAAACCAGCTGCCTTGGGCTCAACTCCCCCCACGCTATCTAACTGTGTGACTTTTGGCCCATTACTTAACCTCTTGGGGCTTCTGATCCCCTTTTTAACACTGAGATAAGAGTGCTTTTCTCTTAGCATTGCTGTGAGGCCCAGAAGAATGAATACAGAGCATGTGTTAATATGCAGCACCTAGTAAGCCTGAGTATTGTTAATGGTGTACACAGAGGTCAGGAGCCCCACCTTCATGAGAATGAAGATGACTAGGGTGAGGAAGACATTGGCACGTGGTGGGTTCCAGGCCTGTGAGGTGCTGGGTGGTTCTAGCTCCTCCACCAGGCCTTGGTGGACCCATGTCCGGTTGTCAAACAGGGTAACCAGCGTCTCTTTCTGTGAAAGCTAAGGTGAACAGGTGCTTCAGGTTGGGGCACAAAGGATGCTGGGGCGGGGACCCCACAATCGTGCTGGGCACATGGCCTGAGGAGGAATGCATCTGAGGGAAAGGGCACATTTCTGCTCTGCCCGGGGTTACCTGTCCTGCCATGAACTGTCCAAAGCCAGGGGGGAAGGTCAGTGTGGAGATAAGCAGGGTCACCAGCGCCGGGAAGAGCAGGCGTCTAGAGATGGGGTTCACAGCATCAGACACGGTGGCGCCTCCTAGGGGCTGGTGATGGGCTGGGTGCCTCCCATACCTCAGGGCTGAGGTCAGAGCAGAGCTGAGGTCGCCTTTGCTGCTCCCAACACGCAGGGCCCAAGGGCGATGGTGGACCCGGTTATGAGCAGAGGTGGGGAACCTGACCTGAAGGCCTGTCACTTCCTAAAGCCGCACGCAGGCAGCAGCAGTAGAAGACAGTCTAGCATCCCCAACCCTGTCCTGGACACTTGGATGACCGTGAGCTGTCACCCCGCCCTCCACCTGCAGAGGCCCCCGCTGATGGGTGCACTGTGTGAGGCCGTGGACGTCTCTCTTGCCCTCTCCAGTGCCTCAGAGGAAGCTGGGGCCGTTTGTGAAGTTACTGCAGGTGCCACAGGGAGCAGGCTGGTGGGCCGCCTTTCCCTTCCTGGACGTCAGTCCCTGTGGAAGTCACTTCTCGGGCCTCCCTACTCCTCTCTTCCGGGTCACAACTGAGAGAGCTTTGTTCCAGAGCTTAAACGTCTCTTCCACTCTCATGGGCACGGGGGTAAACTGAGGCTCACTCACACATTTTCCAGGGAGCACTGCTATTTGGGCCAGGCTGGAGGACCTAAAAAAGCCTCAGGCTTTAATCCCAAACGCCCTCTGCCAGTGACTAAAAATTCAAAAGTGCCAGCTGTCAGGTAATTCATAGAAACACCGCTAGTTGGTTTCTCAGCGGAGTACCTGTTTTTGTTGTTTCCTGGTACTGGGACTGATCTCGGGGCTTTCACAGAGCTACATCCCCAGCTGCTTTTTTAACTTTTTATTTTGAGACAGGGTCTCACTAAGTCACTACATTGCTCAAGCTGGGCTCCAACTCGTGATCCTCCTGCCTCAGCCTTCCAGCATGCTGGGGTGACAGGTCTCATCACCAAACACTACCCACCCCTCAGTGTCCCTCCACCCACTGTGGCCCTCACATAACCCCAAGCAGCCTGGAGAGGACTCTGTGGCCAACTCACTTCCTCATGAGGAAGCGATTGATGGTTTTCTGCTTCCGCATCACCTGGACAATCTTCCGGTTGAGGTAGACAAAGAGGGCTCCCCCGAAGCCACTAGCGATACTGGAGAGGGAAGAAGCAGGAGGGGAGAAGGGGGTCTTCCCATGGGAACGTCCTGACTGTGCCATGCCCCCATAGCTGCTGCTCCTCACCCGATGACGGCGAAGGCCGGCAGCTCCTGAAGGTCAAAGGGGAAGTCCAGCCGGAAGCGGGTTTTGAAAAGAGCAGTGATGGTCTCTGCGGGGAATGGCAGGGAGGTAAGCCCAGCCTTGAGGGCCCCCCACCTGGCCCACTGCAGGCGCCCTCATCTCCCAGGCCCCTCCCACCTTCGTCCCGGTTCCAGACCGCCAGGACCCGGAAGATGAAGGCACTGAAGGTGGCGGCGAAGAAGCCTCGCCAGTAGTTCCGCACCGCGAAGAAGGTGGAGGTGACTTCGATGCTGAACAGGACGCCTGTGGGGGGCGGGGGGAGAGCGCCGCACGGCCTGAGACCCAGAGACCAGGACGGAGGAGGAGGAGAGGCCAAGGACAGGGCTGCGGGCCGGGCGCTGTGCCCACTGCGAGCCTGCCTACCTCCGATGGGCGCCGCGAAGCAGCAGCCCACTCCTACGGCGCAGGCGGCGGCCAGCATCTCTGTGTTTCTCGATTCGTTCTGGCAAAGAAGCGTGGTGGCAAAGGGGCGACTGCCTGGGTTCCGCAGCCCGGGGCTCCCCCCTCCAGGGCTCCCCTTACCTCATAGATCCCTCCAAAGAGGGAGAGGAACTTGCTCAGGAGGGAGGCACACATGCTGGCGATGTGCACGAAAGGGCCCTGGGGGCGGGGGCCGGTGAGTAGGGCAGAAGCTGGCCTTGACCTTGGCCTGGCCTCTTCTCCCCATTGAGAGCCTCCCCTTCACTCCCCCGCCCGCAGTTACCTCTTTGCCCAGAGGCATACCGCTGCCCAGGGCACAGGTCAGCCCAATGACCTTGGCCACAAAGGTCTTGAGGGTGAGGTATTCTTTTAGCACCACTCCCCGCAAGATGGTCTTCATTTCGGGGATGCCAGACCCTGCGGGGAGGGGACAACGGCCAGGACCGTCACTGGATGGACTCAGCGCAGGAGGCCTGACCGCTGCCCTCCCCTTGCTCCTGTCATACCCACAGCCTGAGGGGCCAGGATCTGTGTGAATCCAGCGGAGAAAGTGATAAGGACGACGGGGTAGGTGACCCAGGCCAGGTACTGGAGTAAGATATTGGTGTTCAAGCCCTGAGACATCCACTGCTGAGCTGCGGGAAGAGGACATGGTGCTGGGCCCTCGATGCACACAGCCAGCCGCTCCCTGCCTGGCCCCGGGGCAGCCTGATATGCCAGGTGGTTTCAGGAAACACGGCCCGCAGCCCAGGCAGGTGGAAGGGAAGGGGCCCTAGAGGGCTCTCACGGGGCAGAGCCCACCGTGGGTAAAAGGGTGAGCGGACTAAGGGAGGCAAGACACCGTGGCCTTTGGGAGTGGCAGTGGCTGTGTCTGAAGATGGGCAGTCAGGCTGGCCAGAGAAGGGGGTCAGCGGCCAAGGAGGCAAGACACCTCAGTGACTGAGGCACAGAGGAAACAAGCCGGTGGCCCCTAGCCCTCTCCCGGACAGCGCCGGCCCTCACCCTGCAGACAGGTAGCAATGGCATAGTCCATGGCCCAGCTGACCAACGCCATGAGGAGCCCCAGCAGCACCAGGAAGATCCAGTCTTCGCCAACTCTGGACACTAGGAATTTGTGGCAGCGCACAGAGCAGACTGGGAGCAGGGAAGATGGACGAGGAGGCTGGCACCCAAGGGCGCCCCCAGATCAGCCTGCCCCCCGCCCAGCACCAACCCAGCTCTCACTTCGGCATGGCGCGCAACGACTCTGCCCATACTCCAAGAGCTCTGGGGGTGCCCGTGGGGAAGGGGGCCCCTTCCAGGGCTCAGGCCCTCCCAGGCGGATCCGAGCAGCTTCCTCCTTGGCAAAGGCCCCGAGTTCCTGAGTGTAGCGACCGTACATCTGGAGCAGGGGGGCAGGGGGTCATTAGTGAGTACGTGTGTGTGTGTGTGGTGGTGGTGGGGCTCCTGGGGTCTGGAGTCCCCTTCTCCCTGCCCCCAACTTATAGACCGCCCCCCCCGGAACCCACAGTTCCCACTCTGGCTTGCAGTGTGGGAACAATGCACATTGCAGACTGTGGGGGCCGTCCTGGCCAGGGTGATGGGGACAGCCGAGGTATGGGGACAGCTCTGGGGGTGGCAGAATAATCAGTCATTAGTCCCAGGCCCAAGGGGGGGACACTGAGGAGGAACAGGAGGGAAAACCCAGGAACAGGGGAAAGATGGAAAGACCTAAGCCACAGTCTGAAAGTGGGAGGGAAGGTCAAAGAAGAAGGGATGGTCAAGGGCGAATGGGCACAATAAGAGCCTGGTGGAGCTGAAGGCAGCTGAGTTGGGCCTAGGAGCAGGCACGGCCCCAATCCTTATCACGTTCCTGCTGGGCCTCTGGCCTGTGACCAACTCAGCCGGACCCCTCCCACCCACCCTAATCCCCTTGTCCTCATTTCCACCCGCTCCCCAGCCTTCCAGCCAGCTGCAGCGGAAAGGTGGCCCTTGCTCTGGAGCTGCCCCGAGTCCAGCGGCAGGCTAAGGGACACTGGAGGCTGCGGATGGCAGGGCTGTGACTGATGCTGGGGTGATGGGACAGAGTCGAGGCGCTGTGGCCAGACCTGCCAAGCTGGGCATGTGTTGGGGGGTGGGGAGGAGTAGATTCCGCTGCCACCCGCAGAGCTTCAGGACACAAAGGGCCCCTGTTGGGGCTGGGCTGGGGGGGGAGAGGGAGGGACAGATAGAGACACACAGAGAGAGTGAGAGATAGGAGAGAGAGAAGCACAGAGAGGAACAAGAGAGGAGAGAGGAGAAGAGAAAGGAAGGGAGGGAGAGATGACAGGAGAAGCAACGAGGAGGAGGAAAAGGGTAGAGTATACAGACTCGGTACAGGACTGGAGGGGACAGAAAGACAAAGGGCAGGGCGGAGGAGGCGGAGGCCAGCGCCGAGCCCAGGGAGAGGGGCTGAGCCTGGGAGCTCGTCTAAGATTCTGCGGGAAGGAGACGGAGGCTGCCACCGATCCCAGTCTCCTGGGATCATTCTGCCTCTCCAGTCACACCTTCAGGACGGGGCACTTGGGCACCTCCCCTACTGGGTTACAGCTCAGGCCCTCTTCTCCTGGAGAGGTTCCCTCCCTGCCACCTTCCTGGGCAAATTCCAGCCAAGCTGATAAAAAGGAGTCACAGGGGCCATTGCTTTTCCTAGGCCTTGGGTCCCCCACCCCAGTGACATAAGAAGGATCAAACAACTACTCAAATATTAAGTAACGGGGTGGCCATGAGTCAGCTCTGAGCCCAGGACCCCTGCTTCTAATGAGGTCAAGGGACAACCTGGGGTGGGTGGGAGCTGCATACCCAGAGCCAGTGTGGACAAAGGTCCCAATCTCACACCCATTCCTGCTTCCACCATCCTCCCTAAAGCTCCCGTTGCCCAAGGTGGCTGGCCGTCTTGGCCCACAGGACTGACTGAGGCAGGGGCTGGGGCTGGGTGTGACTCTGATCATTGTCTACCTGCTTCTGATTCCGGGCCTAGCACAAGCTATGTCCGTGGTCGGGACACAGGGAGTGTGGGATGTGCAGCCCGGAGTGTGGAGAAAGTTCAAAGGTGTGAATGGTGCTGGGGAAGAGGAGCCGGGTGCTGAGACTGGAGCTCAGGTGGTGGGAGGAGGAGCAAAAGAAATGTGTGTGCAGGGAGGGACTGAAGGGAGCACCTGGCGAGGGGCACCTGGTGTTACTGTCCTTCGCAGGCCCCCAGCTTCAGCTGGAAACCAGCAATTTCAGCCCTTTGGCGCTGCAGCCTGTCACGCTCCCGAGGCTCAGCTGCCTCTGCTCGGAAGGCTGAGGTGGAGATGGGGAGGGCCCCAGTCCCCGCGCCTCCTGGGGTGAGGCGGAGCTGCGGGCCCGGTGCACGGCTCGGCTGCACTTACCAGGGTCTGCTCGTACTGCAGCGCCCGCGGCCCCATGCTTTCTCCCGCCGCCGCCGCCGAGGCCGCCATCTCCGCGCACTGCCCTCGCCCTCCCTGCGCCGCGCCGGCTCCGGCTCCGGCTCCGGCTCCAGCTCCGGCTCGG
>NW_004955420.1:23125213-23138109 GCF_000276665.1 Chinchilla lanigera | reverse complement strand
TCGGTGGGGTTAGGGGTGCAGAACCGTGTGCCTCGGGCTTCCCCGCCCGGACCTGTGGACAGCAGCCCCATCCGCCCCTAGGCAGGGCCCAGTGGGCCAGGGAAGGCGCCTTTTCCCTGGGCAGCTGGAGAAGCAGAGTTGGGGGGATGCAGAGGGGAGTTGTAGGCCGTCCCTCATCCTCTCCCTTTCCCTCCTGGGGAGGGGTCTTCCCCAGGCAAGTGCACCCGAGGTTGCCAGGGAGGGGACGGGAAAAGGCGAGGCCCGAGGCAAGGGAGTGATAGGTGCCAGGATGCCACTCCTGGGAGGCGGGCGTGAGGGCAGAGGTCGCCCCTCCCTGGCCAGGCCCGAGGAGGAACCCGAGGAGCTGCTGACGGCTTGTTGCTGGGAGGCAGTGTCCTGCGGGGCTCCGCGTTCGCCCTCGGCTCCTCGGGGTAGAGCGGCGAGGAGTGAACACCGGTGCCAGAGATCGGGGGAGCAGTGTGGAGCGTGGAGGCGGGACGGGAGGGGGCAGTGCCCACAAGGGGTGCAGTATTCGAGAGCTGCTAGCACCCGAGTAGAAAGAAGGTAGAAGGGGCAGCGTGCCCAGCCTGCAGGGACTCGGAGGGCAGTGCCCAGGAGAGAGTAGTGTGTGTGGGGGGCGAGCGGGACCAAGTCGAAGGGACAGTGTAGGCTTTTCTCTTCCCCATAGTGACATCATGGCAAATTCCCAAACCGGACCGACCCGGCTCGGGTGTCATCCAGCAGGGCCGGGCTGGCCTCGACCGGCTCGGGGTGCCTTGCTGCCAGCTGGAGGGTCTGAGCATCAGGCCCTGCGGCTCAGCGCTCTGGGGGCGGAGTTCTGCTTCACCCGCCCCCGGCGCGGACTGTGCCCTAGGCGGGCACGCAGACAGGCAGGGTAGGGCTAGGGCCGGGCTTCTGTGGGCCAAGGATCAAGGTCCCTGCCGGGGTAGGCCCCCACGCATTCCAATCTTCCGGACCCAGACTCTGAAGAGGGCGCAGTGGAGCCCCAGAGAAGAGCGGGACAGCGCACACCACCTCCGCGGGAGGTGGGGCCTGTAACATCCCCGCCCTGGGCGGAGTCATCAGGTCCTGGGACCCGCCCGCCACGCGCGAGCTTCTCCGAAGCAGTCTGTAAGGGCGGAAGTGAAGAAGCCCGAGAGGAAGGCGGCGACGGAAGTGGCTGCACTACTGGCACTCGGGGCGCGTGCGCCATTCTGCTCCCTGGCTGCGAGTCTTCGGCGACTTCTGCAGCTTTCTCAGCGCGAGGGTCGGGGTCGGGCGCTGCTGCTGCTTTCCTGGCCCCTTCGCGATGGCGGGTATCCTGTTTGAGGATATTTTCGATGTGAAAGACATTGACCCGGAAGGCAAGAAGTTTGACCGAGGTAAGCGGGGAGTTGGGGCGCGCCCCTGGGCCGCTTGTGTCCGCGCTCACGTGGCGGGGCGACCTCCCGCTGCAGACATCGTGTGGACGAGAAAACCGGGACCCCGAGCTGGTGCCTGGGTGGACTTTAGCTATGGTGCCGCCAAGCTCCCGGGCATCTTGTAATCGCTGCCTACGCTGTGCGCGATTTGCACACTTTGCCATATGCCTTTCAGGGCCCCTGTGACAGTTTTGTTCCCGAGGAGTTAAATAACCTCTCCTCGACCACACAGGTGGGGCTTGGGATGTAGTGCAGTGGTACGCATCGCTTGCCTAACCTGCGCGAGGCCCTAGATTAAAGAGAAAAACGCGGGCTGGGGATTTAGCTCAGCGGCACAGCGCGAGGTCGTGAGTTCGATTCCCGGTACCGGAAAAAAAAAAAAAGGCAAAAAACCAAAACAAAAAAGAGAAGGAGAAAAACAGACCCTGTGAGTTATCCGACTTCCTAACCTGTATTCTCGTATTGTCTCCCAAATCTTTAAACTCCTTGTGAAGTCCTCTCTGAGTTAGAGCTACTGGTTTGTATACAAGGGGTCTGAGTGTATCAAAAAGTTTTACACAGTAAAAGACATATCCGCTGTTAATCACTGTCAGGATACTCTCTCTGAACGCCTTGTCCCGATGTTCTTGCCGCTTTCTGAAGCAGGCCGGGTAGTCATGTTTGTCGGGTGGCTTTATGAGGTGTGATGAATGCTGCAGCAGAGGGCCACCCGGCCAAAAGGCAGGCTGGTGAAAACAGCGTGTCTTCCTCCACCGGATCTGGCGCTGTGGGACATCTGGCTTTTCCCCAAAGTGAAAATGACCATGAAAGGTAAACGTTTTGAATCAATTCAGGACATGGAGAGACAGCCACAGTAGAGCAACTAAAGACACAAAAGAGGACTTCACAACTGCTTCACAAAGTATCGGGAACAATGGGCTAAGTGTTTGGAGTGAGGGGGAATATTTTGAGGGGGGTTAATGGCAATGTGTCTCTTACTGTAATAAAGTTTTGATTTTTTTTTTTTGTCTTTTTGAGACAAGGTCTCATTATGTAGTTCAGGCTGGCCTTGAGTTCATTATGTAGCCTGGGCTGGTCTCGAACTCACTGAAATCTTATCTCGGCATCCCTAGTGCTGGGATTATAGGTACAGCTCCTGGCCCAGACCTCAGTATTTAAACATCCTCATAATCTCTTTATGATAGTGTCTAGTACAAAAAATGGTGCTGGGTATGGAGGTGCACACCTTCAATCCCAGCACTCTGGGAGGCTGAGGCAGGAGGCTTGCCAGGAGTTCAAGGCCAACCTGGGCTATAAATTGAGTTCAAGGCCAGCCTGAACTGCATAGTGAAACTCTGTTTCAAAAAGACCAAAAAAAAGTTCATTGCACTTAATCCCCCAACTTCCCTGGGCCTGGTGTTATGCCTGTCATTCTCTTTGTACTTCTCCCTAGTATCTCGACTGCACTGTGAGAGTGAATCTTTCAAGATGGACCTCATCTTAGATGTAAACATTCAGATCTATCCTGTAGACTTGGGTAAGTATTAAGCCCAGACAACAGCAAGTTTTTTTAACCTCTTCATAATTTCAGCCCTTCACCCTGAGATACTACCGTTATTTTTAGGTGACAAGTTCCGGTTGGTTATAGCTAGTACCTTGTATGAAGATGGTACTCTTGATGATGGTGAATACAACCCCACAGACGACAGGCCTTCCAGGTATGCAAGTGGAGAAGGGGATGAAGCATGCCCTGAAGATTAAGTAACTAAGTGGTAGAGGAAAACCATTATTTATTTATTTATTTATGTGTGTGTGTGTTTGTTTGTTTATTTATTTATTTTAGGCAGGATCTTGCTGTGTAGTTCAGGCTGGCCTTGAACTCATTATGTAGCCTAGTCAGGTCTTGAACTCATGACCATCATCCTGCCTTAGGTCCCCAAGTGCCGGGATTATAGGCGTGCCCCACCACACCCGGCTATTACTGTTTTTTGTGTATTTTTTGCTGTTTTGTGGTGCTGGGGATAAAGACCAGGACCTCATTCATGTGCTCTGCCATTGAGCTGTATCCCTAGGCCTAGAAAAACCTTTGTTTAATTCCTGAAATAAATAATTATTAGCAGGATTTGAATAACCTTAAGGAAATTGTTACAGTTAAGAAATCAAACAACTAGGAAGGTGGGAAGGAGGGAAATAGAAGGAGAAGTAAAAAGAAGGTGTTATGTACATGTATCAATTCCTCACAATGAATGTCATTTTTTTTCTTTTTTGAGACAGGGTTTCACTATGTAGTTCAGGCTGGCCTTGAACTCACTTTGTAGCCCAGGCTGGCCTTGAACTTCCGCAGCAGTCAATCCTGCCTCAGCCTCCTAAGTGCTGGGATTAGAGGCGTGTGCCATGCCCGACCATTGTGGCCCGAAATGTCATTATTATGGTATGCAAACGTGCTAATAATAAATTTTAAAAACAAAAAACAAAAGGAGAAATCAAGGAACCAGATATTTATTGAGAGAATTGATAGCATGCTTGTAAATAGCAGCTTTTTGAAGGTTGAGGAAATGGCCCTTGAGTGACCCAGGCTATGTGGCCAAGCTCACAAGATTGCTATGAGGACTAATGTTTTTAAGTTACCTGTTATTCTAATGCTGGCACTTACTTGCTAGTTACTGTTTTATTTTTTATTTATGTGTTAAAATGTTCTTCTTTTGTTATACTGGTAATTGAATCCTGCAGGGTCTCATACTTGCTAGGCAAGCACTCTAATCCACAACTCTTTTTAAAAATTTTTATTTTGGCTAGGTGTGGTGGGGATGCCTGTAATCCCAGCACTAGGGAGGCTGAGGCAGGTGGATCGTTCCGTGTTTGAGACCAGCCTGGGCTACAGAGTGAGCTTAAGGCCAGCCTGAACTGCATAGCAAGACCCTGTCTCAAAAAGACCAAAAAAAAAAAAATTATTCTGAGGCAAGGCCTTGCTAAATTGCCCAGTCTGGCCTTGAACTTGTGATCCTCCTGCCTTAGCCTCCTGAGAAGCTGGGATTATAGGCATGAGTCAGCCTGCCCAGCTCTGTTACCGTTCGTAAAGGGCCTCTTAACACTGTTTAATTATTACGAAGTATAACTTTGCTCAATTTTTCCACAGGGCTGACCAGTTTGAGTATGTCATGTATGGGAAAGTATACAAGATCGAGGGCGATGAAACATCTACTGAAGCAGCAACACGCCTGTAAGTTCCATAGTCTGGTGAGAATCCTTTTCCTCTCCCTGTCCTGAAACTTCGGGCCATGCTCCTGTTTCTACACTGGGTCCCTCTGAAGCACCTCAGTGTAGGCAGGACCGAAAAAGGAACTGCTCCTGGACAGTTTCCATTCTGAAATACTGGCTGCTCCCCCTGATGCTTTGTCAGGGTCTCAGGTGATCTTGCTGTGTAAAGTGCCGAGGCCAATTTCTCTGGGAACTGCCTGCAGCATTAAGTGATTAAACTGCTAAGCTTTTTTGTTTTTGTTTATTGGTGTGTGTGCTTTGCTACTCTGTAACTCAATCTCTACTTCTTTGGTTTCCCTGCCCAACTATTTTTTTCTTCTCTATAACATTTTATTGAAACAATATGTGTTCTTTGTAAGAAATTGAAAAGCAGAGAAACAATGCAAAAAAGGAAAAAGTTACCTATAATTCCATACCCAGAGGGAACTTCGTGCATAAACATTTTTGAATATCCTAGGTCTTTTTTAATAAGCGAAGGGTTCCCGTACATTAGGTAAGCACTCTGTCATTGAGCTGCACTCCCATGTCTTTTTATTTTGAGACAGGGTTTTGCTAAGTTGCCCAAGCTGGCCTCAGACTTGTGATCTTCCTGTCTCAGCCTTTAGAATAGTTGGAATTACAGGTGTGTGCCCCATGTCCAGTATTCTAATTTTTTTGTCTTTTTCTTTGCGATCATGTTCATTCCAGTGTTTTCTATTTTCGCTTAATGTTTATAAGACATATTTCCCTGTGTTAGTAAAGCTTTTCCTAGACATTTTAGTAGCTGTGCAACAGTGCAGTAAATAGATCTATCACAATTCATTGAACCATTCCCCTAGTTTTGGGTGCGTTGTTTTCATTGAACCATTCCCCTAGTTTTGGGTGCGTTGTTTTGCTCATGTAAAACACCACTTTGCACACGTCTGTGCATTCACCTTGTCTGAATTTTTAGCTCTTAATGACAGCCTCTGGAGCGTGCCTCCCTTCTTTCTCACACGGGGATGGAAAGCCACGGGGTGGCAGCTGCTTCAGAGCTCACACAGCGTGCGATCTGTTTCAGCTCTGCCTATGTGTCCTACGGGGGCCTCCTCATGAGGCTACAGGGTGATGCCAACAACCTGCACGGCTTTGAGGTGGATTCCAGAGTTTATCTACTGATGAAGAAACTGGCCTTCTGAACCTCGTGGGAAGCCAGCTTCGCTGCTGGGTCGCTCGGGTCATGGACACTGAAGCCTGAGCAGAAGTTGCTGGGTCCCTGTGGAGGAGGGACTGGCTCTGTTCACGGCGGTGCGTCTTCACCAAGCCTGGACTCAGGGAGATTGACTTGGCCAATGGAAGACCCAGTGGGCGCACCGAAAATGAATCAGAAGTCATTTTGTGGATATGATTTTTTTTTAAATTAAAATCTCGCTTTTTCAGACGGGTTCCTTCCCCTTTCTTTAAAAAATTTCCATTTTCTTTAAAATAATTTTTTTTCCAATTTGTGACAGGGTCGGTCCTGGGCTTTTGGTATCTGGGTTTAGGGTTATCTCCATCTCCGGGCTGACTCTTCCCAGCATTTATCCTCCGGTGTAGTTTTGGATCCGGGAGAAAGTGTTGTGCTTTAGCTCCTGTGGACAGTACCCCAGGCCCGGAAGATACCACCCATCTGGCACAGAGTTTTGGACTGGCGCGGAGCCCTGCTCATGTCCTTCCAGCACTTTCAGCCTCTTAGGAGTCAGTTCACGTTGTTGTGAGTGAGTCACTCGAGTAGCCTGGAAATGTTCGTTTTTATGGAAGCTTTGGGTGGAGGCTTTTAGACATGGGTATGGACTCTGACTGATGAAAGGAGGAAGAGAGGACTTGGAGGCTCTGGAGGCAGGTGGAGGAGCTGTCTCTGCTCTGCACTCCTGGGGTGACCTGGGAGGAGGCGAAGTGGTGGTGGTTCTTACTGGTGACACCAGATTTGGGGGGAGCTGCTGCATAGGCCAGTGAAGTGGACAAGACAGCAATACCAATGAGGTTGGCAGGCCGGTGCCCGCCAGGACAATGCCCCAGCCTGACCGTAGTCACTAACTTACAAGTGGGAGAAGAAACAGGGAGGTGGTGGTCACAAGGACTCTGGCGTGTGAGTTGGCCCTTCAGCCCGGCCGGCATCTGATTCTCTGGGAAAGTCAAGGTAATAACTCAGAGAGAGTATCTGTACTAAGCACTTGTCTCTTCATATCCTGGCTCTGCTTCTGGAGCGGATGCTCCTGCTGGGGTGCCTGTGGTGTTTCCTTCCCCATCATTTTCAGGTCTTCACAGGAGGTGTTAGAAATAGTATTTAGGGAAATGGATTGAAAATGAACGGCCTCAGCAGGGAGGAGGAAAGGTGTTGCTTTTACCTTAGCACGGGTGCTGGTCGGAGGGGTAGGTGATTTGGTGGGGGTTGGTATGAGTGTTTATGGACTCCTGGAGCAGAGCTTTTCCATGGTCACGTGTTTTGAGCGCTTGGAGGAGGATGGGTTTGGATTAAGTGTGAGAGTGTAATTGCCAGTAATAATTACAGGCTATCACAGCAGATTTAGGCTGACCTAGGGTAACAAAAGAAAGAACTGGTATAAAGTAGACTAGGGATGAGTGTTCTGATGGTACTTGGTGTGTGTTTGTGTGTGTGTGTGAGGGAAGAAGGGATGGAATTGCCCAGATGGAATGATTTGGAAATGGATGAGATTGGTTTTTTTCGGTTCTTGGGGATTGAATTCAGGGTCCCACACATCCCCCAGCCACAGGTTAGACGATGATGAGTTTTTTTGTTTTTGATGGTAGGGCTCAAACCCAGGGCCTCACAGCTCTCAGCTACCGAACTACATCCTCAACCCAGTTTGATTCTTAATAGGGGCAGATTCAGTCACACTGAAGAAGCCAAGAATTCATTTGCTTGTGCCCTGAACTGGAGTAAGTCAGGCACTGCTGTCAGATGCCCAGAACTATCTGCCTACATTTGCAGTTTTGCAACCCTGCCTCATCTAACTGTACTGAGAACCTATAATTCTTTGGTCTCTGACATATCTTGTTCTGGGTGTTGGCTCTTTCTACCTTGTGAAGTGTTTCATTTGATAATTTTTTTCAATGGTTACATTTAAGCTGCTACTTCAATAGTTCAGTAAGTTACATTTTGCAGTTACCATTCCCTTAACTTCATACTAGAATTTGTAGTGTAAGTGAACTAATTTTTTCCTATTGACCCCATCTGAGATTTGGAGACCATTTTGAGCTTTGCGTATCTGTTTCTTTTGTTTGCTTTGTGTTTTCTTCAGTGCTGGGGATTGAACAGGGCCTCACAGGCTAGGCAGTTGTTATGCCACTGAGCTATGCCCCCAGCTCTGTGCATTTGTTGATTCCTTCTCCCTAGTAACTGTTCTGCCCATGGAGAGAGAGGACACCTGGAGATGTCCAAATTGGCCACCCCCACCAAGAGCTTTGGTTTTCTGCTCAGAACTCGTTAGTAGTTGGTGGGTTATTCCCTAGAGATTTGGCAGTATCCCAGTAGTCAGAATCCATGAATGATCGGGTACCACACTGGGTAAGAGTGTGGGCTTGAGAGTGAGTCTGACAAGATATTTTCCTGCTTAGAGGCTGCATGACCACCTGGAACTCACTTGGCTTCTGTGAGCCTCAGTTTCCTCATCTGTAAACTAGAAACGGTAATACCTACCTTACAAAGTTGTGTGTGCATTGAAAAGGGAATATGCATATGGTTCCTGATGTTCACCCAGCTGTTTTGGGGTGATTGTAGGGGTCCTGGGATATTTGAGGCAGTGTTTGGAACTCTGGGTTCCTGGATCCTCTACTTACGTGGTAGCCTTTCGTCCTTTGGGGTTTGGGAGAGGGAAGGTCTCCCACTCGGTTCCTACAGGAACTCTGGAGGTAGCCAGCTGACTTGGCAGTGGAAGTTTTGCACCAAGCAGCATTTACTTGGAGAGCTTCAGAAGGCTCTCTTGCTTAGGGATCCCCTAGCGGCGTCTGTGGTGGTCACACAAGGCTGCATTTTGCATGCACTCTTCGGGATGGGGAAGCGAGCCTTCAACTTGTTCTTGTGCCTGTCCTCCTGCTGTGTCAGCTCAAGGAGCCTGCGGCAGGCCACGTCCTGCTCTTCCCCTGACCTCCACAGGAGGGGGCTGGAGCCCAGGCCCAGCAGAGCCTCCTGCTGAGCTGGTGAAGTGCCTGCTGTTTGCTCAGCTGCTGCATGCGGGTCTTCTCTTTACCAAAAGGTCTGCAGAGCCTTACCTGGGGTGTGAGGCTCTCCAAGGCTTCCTGTTAGCCTTTCTGGGAGGGGGTGGGCGAGGGGGGGGCTGGAATCTATTTCCCCCTGTGAAGAACATCTTTCTCTTGCGTTTTGGTTAGCTTTTGGGTACTCTGATTTATTCTTTCCCAAGCTCAGTTTTGTATATTTATATAGGGACAGCCTTTCTGATCGACACCTGTTACTCATTTATCAAGAGGAAGGATCTCAAAAATAGAGGAGCGGACTGAGTTCCACCAAGAATGATGGTGAAGGGGAACAGGGCATTTTAGAAGGCCTTAAACTTGAAGCAAAGGAAGTTACACTTTCCGTTTTCTGACACAAGGTTAATCTACCTCTATTCAAGGACCAGGCAGGCCAGGCCAAGCCTTTGTAGTGTTACCATGAAAAAGAGCACATCGATAATTAGTGATTTGCAAAATTACACAGAAAACACCAAAGATAACTAGCTGCTCTGATGAATACATATTGTCAATAGCTTAAAAAAAAATATCTCTGTCCTGGGCCTCCCCCTCTGCCAGCGCTTCGGCTTGCAGGTAAAAGCAGGGCATCGGGTAGAGCTGCAGGTGCCGGGCAGAGCCCTCCCGTGTGGCTGTGCGTGGGCACCTTACCCTTCCTGAGATGCATTCTGGGAGTGAGGGTGGGATGTGGGTAGCGGAGGGCTGCTGGAGTTGGCTGTCACAGAAGGGTCAGGAAGCAGGGGGTGGAGCTGGACCACAGGTGTGGGCAAGGTGGGCGAAGGAGAGAAGAGTGTGCACTGCCCAGCAGGAGGAGCGGCTGGGGAAGCAGAGTATCCGGGCTGGAGGTGGGGTGGCCGGAAGCCTGTGTCCAAAGTTCCAGGTGGAATGGCTGGAACTTCCAGGGCCCTGGCTGAAGCTCCAGGAAGGAGTCCATGAGTTCCGTTCAAGGGTCTTGGTGTCCTGTCCAGGTGTCCAGGGCTTCGGTCTGAAGACCTGGAAGTCTGATTCAGCAGACCAGGAATCTTGGCTGCGAATCCCTGCCGTCTGTTCAGAAGTCCAGAGCCAGTAGTTCTGGCTGAGACGCTGGAGTTCGTCTCCAGCAACGCAGAAGTCCTGTTTGGGAGCTTGTTTAGTGTGAGCAACAGAGAGGGACTGCTTGGGACAGCGGTGGTGGGCAGGGCCCGCCTGGCGCAGAGGGTGGGCCCTCCTACAAGCAGCAGGAAACGCACCTTTCCTCGGAGGAGCTGCTGGAAGCTCAGGAAGATGGCGTTGGGGTCCTTGTGAGCTGTGGTCCTGCCCTGTGGAGGAAGCTGAGGGCAGAGGATGGGCCTGAGGCCAGAGACCACGCCCAGACTCCGGCCTCCCCTGACTGTAGGAAGACGGGCGCCAGCACCTAGGCTTTGTGGTTGGGAGGGAGCACGCCTTGGTGGGTGGACTCCTCTATCCTCACCGTCCTGGGTCCCCCTTCTCCCCTCAGGTCTCCTAGGGGGACTGAGGTGGAGGACAGCTTCTACAGGTTCCTTAACTGGGGACTTACCTGGGTCCCCAGGAGGCCCTGCAGGGCCCCAAGGAGGAGGCGGACCTGTCCAGAAAGCTGTCCCAGGAGGGATGAGAGGCACGTGGGTCCCAGCTGTCCCCGCGCTGCCATCACTCCCTCCAGTAGAAGGGTCACCGCTCCTAGAATGTCCTGTGCTTTGGTCTGCTCCTGGGAAAGAGATGGAGAGGAGAAGCGGGCTGCTTCAAAGGGCGTGCTAATAGCGGGTGGGGAGCCCGGAGGGGCAGCCAGCAGGATGAATCATAGGAGCTGAGAACTGGACAGGACCGGGGTCCCGCCCAGCACAGGAATTCCTTCACAGCCTCCCGACAACTGGTCACTGGCCTCTGCTTCAGTAACTCCAGCGTCCACAGCCCAGATGGTCTCCCACTGACTTCAGCTCATGGTTTCAGTGCCGCCCGTCTATTCTCTCTGCTACAGAACCTTAGGACCACAGCATTTTAAAACCAAGACTAGATGTTACTGTAGTGGGACTTACTCGTAAGTGGCAGAAGTGGAATAGAAGCAAGCCATAGGTGCTGCCCTTCCCCCTGACCCAGTGCCCCAGCAGACGCGAGGGAAGGAGGAAGATTCTGGGAATCATGGCAGTAACAACAGTTGATCTGGGTCCCAAGGGAGAGTAGTTCTTGCTGTACACAGAGTCTAACCAGTTAGGTTTGTGGCTCTGTTTCTCTGACCATCCCTCATCCTACGTGCTTTCTAGCCTCTTGTTCAGGTGTTTCATTCTGGACACATGCAGTTTAATATGGTCCCCTTAATAAATCAGCGTGTGTCTTGAGGGGGAATGTCCAGTAGTCAGACCCGTACTCCTAAGTATAGTCCACTCAGAACAGAGTTCTAGCTGGGTGTGGTGGCGCAGGTCTGTAATCCCAGTACTCTGGGAGGCTGAGGCAGGAGGATTTTGAGTTTGAATTTAGGCTGAGCAGTTTAACAATTTAGCAAGACCTTGTCTCAGATTAAAAGTAACATGTGGACTAGGGATGTTGGTCAGTATAAAGGCTCTTGGTTCAATCCCCAATACAAAAAAACAAAAAACAAAAAACAACAAAAAAGAGAATAGAATTCTATAAGAATTTTTCTATAATGTGGATGCTAAATTTCTAAAGCAGTCCAGAATTGTCAGCTTTAAAAATAACTGCTTCACAGTCTATATGTGCATCAACTGATGAATGGATAAAGAAAATGTGATATCTATACATAATGGAGTACTATTCTGCCATAAAGAATAAACTTGAGGCATTTGTAGGAAAATGGATACAACTTGATTGTTTTTGAGACAGGGTCTTGCTATGTAGCCCTGGCTACTCACTTCCTATGACAGGCTACCCACTATGTAGCCCCACACTCACAGTGATCCTCTTGCCTCAGCCTTCTGAGTGCTGGTATTATAGCATGTGCTACCACACCCAGCTTAATGGATGTACTTTGAGACCATAATGTTAGGTGAAATAAATCAGACACACAGTTTAAATATAGCGTAGTTTGTCTTATATGAGAAACCCAAAATATAAAGATCCAAGTAAACAGTAATAGGAAGATAGATGTTTTGCAAATGGGAAGGGGACCAGGAGATGGGGAGGGAGCGGGTGCCGAGGGGAGGGCAAGGGGATGAGAAAGAAGTGATATGCACATGCGGCAACTCCCCACGAGGAATGCGATCATTATGTACTACAAATGTGTAGTAATAAAAATAACAGTTAAGAAAATAGCTGTAGGCCAGGGATATAACTCAATGGCACAGTGCCTGCCTTACAAGCACAAGGTCATGAGTTCGATTTCTGGTACCACCAAAAAAAAAAAAGCTGCTTCAGGGCTGGGGGTGCAGCTCAGTGGTAGAGTGCTTGCCTAGCACGCACAAGGCCTTGGGTTTGATCCCCAGCACTGCAAAAAGAAATAAATAAAAATAAGAGCTGCTTTGATAACATTACACACTATGTTTGGATCTATTCCGCACTCTCAAATCTTTTTCCTGCAGCTGGAAGCTTGAATAAGGGCCATCGTGAGCTGAAAGCTGGAAGAAAAGTTTACTCAGTTTACACCTGTAGAATTAATAACATACACATCTCTGTTAAATTTCACCTTGAAATTTCATTCCTCTTGCTTCTAGCTTTTGTTATTTTAGTGGTACATCCCAGCTTCATGTCATCTGTAGATATTTATACTCAGTCTTAGCCCTTCATGCCAGTTTAAGAAGGTTGAAGGGGCAGAGGTCCAAGGCATGGGCACAAGAGTTCTGTTCAGCTCCGCGTGTGTTCCACCTCAAGTCTGCTTAACATATTAGGCCCAAGCCCATCTTGTCTAGGGGTTAGCATCGTAGGTGGACGTAGGTTGGGTTTGGCTGGCCAAGCAGAAGGTGAGATAGTTGTAGGGAGTTCAAAAATTTAGAAGAATCAATGGTAAGCAAGAGGGGCTTGGTAATGACAAGACTTACAGAAGCCAATGTAAGGGACAGTTTTCTTTTTTCCCCTCCCTCCATC
>NW_004955420.1:23120664-23124868 GCF_000276665.1 Chinchilla lanigera | reverse complement strand
TTGCCTTCCTTCCTTCCTGCTTTCTTTTGAAGTCGGAGACCAAAGCCAGGGCCTCACACATGCTAGGCAAGTGCTCTACCACTGAGCCACATCTCAGGTCACGAAAGGCTTTCTTACCGTCTGGGCTTTCCATTCTCCCAAGCTAAAATCCACAGCAGGCAGCAGGATGGGTGTGGATAAAGGGTTAACTTCTGGGCACTGGCTCTGTTGAGAAAGAGGGGTGGGGGGAGAAGGGAGCTGAAATAGAGGAGGGTATGGTGGCCCAGTAGCTGGGACAGCTTCCCATGGTCCAGGCTAGAGCTTCTAAGAAAGGATCTGGTGCAAATCACAGTCCTTGGCAGAAAGTGATCAGTAGTAGGCAAAAGTCATTATTATTGTTATTGTTGGTGCAGGGATTGAACTGAGGGCCTTGCTCATGCTAGGCAAGAGCTCTACCATTGACGTACACTCCTAACCCCAACCACCTTTTCTTTTTTCTTTCTTTTTTTTTTTTTTGATACAACGTCTTGCTAAGTTCTCCAGGCTGGGTTCAGACTGACAGTCTTCCTGCCTCAGCTTCCTGAGCAGCTGAGGTTACAGGCCTATGCCACCAAGCCTGGTTGATGGTGGCCTTCCCAAAGACAACAGTGGAGGAATAGTTACTGGTCAGGGCGTAGAAGAAAGTGGCGCAAGTGAGGGCAGCTTACTAGCCAAGTGGACAGCAGGGCGAGGGTGCGGGATTCTTACCAGTCTGCTATGAAGGACGTGAGAGTCACGAAGCAGTTTATTTAGGAGCCGGGGGTCACAGGCAGGTGGAGCTGAGCCGGACAGAGTTAGTCTTGCAGTGAGGAGAAGAAGGACCACCTGGAGCAAATCTTAGATGAGGTTGAAAGGTTGGCGGGGCGGTAAGGAAGAAATCACAGTCAGGTGGTGGTCCCGGATTTCCTCTTTAGGACCCAGACCTGAACCCAGGGCTCTGAGATCAGACACCTTATCCCCGAGAATGGCTTCCCCAGCCCCCACCCCGTAATCTTTTTTTCTCTTCCCTGCTATGTTCCAACCTGGCCTCGTCCCTCAAGGACGTTCTTACCAGTCAGCTCCATTCTGGCTGGGGTGTCTGGCTGGAGCGGCTCCCTTTATGGGACCCCTCCCCCGAGTCCTTCCTGGGGCCATGGAGGCGGCTTGGGCTCTTGCACTTCTGGGCAGAGTGGGGTGGGGCACAGGTGGGCCGAGGAAGAGGTCTGGAATCTGTCCTGTAAGCAACAGGAAGACTAGCCATTTCATCAGGTTTCAAGAAAGAGACTGCCTGGCCAGCGGGAACAGATGCTGGGAGGGCCTGGCCAGCTCTGACTGTCCCCACGTTTTCCGGGGATTGCAGCGCATGGTGCGGTCTCCTTGTCAGTGACTCTGATGTGGGTTTGGTGCCACCCACACCCCCACACCTGCTGAGAGCGGCGGGACGTGACACACACACACACACACACACACACACACACACACAAGGCTTAACTGGCTTTAAATTCTGAGCAAGCTTGCTTGTGAGGGCTGAGAATCTGGGATGGGGACACGGAAGGGCAGAACGGTGGCGCGAACCTGGAGAAGCGTGGAAAATGGTATGGATGAGGAAGTAGTGAATATGCATAATGTGCTGGGGGAACTGAGCGAAGATATAACTGTGACCACCAGAAGGCAGGGATTAAAAGCGGGTGCAAGACGTTAGCTTCTCATTCCTTCCCTATCTACGCCACACAGAAAGCCTCCTGGAGTTTCTCTTTGCATTCCACGTTCTGAAAGACCGAGATGGGCTCACAGCCCTGGGACTTCCTTCCTGAGGCACGCGGCCCCCGGATGGGCACCTGCTGAGCGGGACGATGCCCATGTTCCGTGCCTTACTTCACCGGAGACAGTAGCCGGCCTATCTATCTCATAGCTGCACCTGCCTCTCTGCCCCCTCTGCAGACCCCTTCCGGGTCCTTCACAGGACCCCCCACATGGCTTCCTCCTCCTTTCACAACTTGTGCAAAGAGGTCTGCACCTGATTCAATATTGGGATTTCCTGTAGGTCTGTCAACATGCACAAGCTCTCCTCCCCTGACCCCCTTCCTGGTGCCCTGGCTCGCCTGAGCCGGCTTCCTCAGCCTCAGTACTCAGAACCTGAAGCTAACGAGGAGTGACCGCGCGGAAGAGTGGAGACTGGGGCTCTATCCACCTCGGTGCTGGGTTCTCTAACCCTGCGTGCACCTCCTCTATTTTCTCCCCGGGCCCAGGTCTCGTTTCCCTAGAGCCAGCCAGGACGGTGCTGTATTCTACCCCTTCTGTGATCAGTCCCTCGGAAACCAGCACCCCACCCCCTACCCCTGCTCTATCCTGCTCCTCCCATTCTGGGAAAGCTACACTCTTCTCGACAAAGGTCAGTGCCTGTAGGTTCCAGTTGGCCTGCCCCTCCCCCAGCTGAGAGCCCAATTTTTCCCTGTCCTTCCTACCCTCACCAACACCGCCCCAGCTTGCCACTCACCAGGTAGAGAAGGGCTTAAGGGCCCAGGTGCACAGTGGACAGCTCTCTGGAGAGCAGATGAATAGGAAGACATGTGGCGTTGGGGCACAGCCCTTCCACAGCAGTGGGGTCACACGTCTGACCCGGCCACGTCTGCCCAATCAGAGAGCAGAGAGCCACCAGACACTGGTGAAGGCCCCCGGAAGTGACGCCTTCTCCTCCTACCCGTGCTGGGCCTGGATCCCCTGCCCTGGACCATGGTCCACTAATGAGGCCCAGCTCCTCCACCCACACACACCGCAGGGAAGATCTACATAGGGGGATCCTTTTTTTCCCGGGGAGCTGGAATCTTGGGACCTGGCTGGGGAAGAGATGGGAAAGGGAGCAGAGGTTTTGTCCAGGAGAGATCTGGCAGTATGTGTTTATCCCTGGGGAAGAGCCATGGAGGTCTTATTTTAGATTGGTGGGGTTTTCAGTTCCTGGCTATCCAAATTTCTTTTCCCTGGACAGCACATCTGCTGTCAAAATCCAACAGGACTCCACCCCACCCCAGGAGAGCCTCTTGTCATTCCTCTTTTCTGCGTGGAAATCTGGGTATTGTCTATTGTACAGAGCGATCTCTTTGTGAGGGCTCACGTTATAGGACAAGGGCGCAGTCAGTTTGAGGGGACTGGAAGGTGAAAGCTATGTGCTGGCCAGGTGACCTGCTGGGGCCCAGGGGCTTGGACAGCTAAGGCCACTTGCCTCTGTGCCCATGTGTTCCTGTCTCAGAAAAGACCGCTGCTGGCCTCCCCCAGCTAATACCTCCTGCTGGCCGCCTTCGTCCTTTGCCTCTGGCTCCTTGGCCTTCCCCTTAGTCCCAGGCTCCCCACAGTCTCAGTCTTCGGGGCTCCTGACACCACCCCGCCTCCTCCCAAGCTCTCTCCTGTTCCTCATCCCAGGGATGGGGCTGTCTGCTATGGAGGATGGCCTAGATCCCGGAATTCTCCAGTTCAGCCAGACGAGATGCCTCCTGAGATTAGGAAGGAGGGTGCTGGGATAGCTGGGAGGCTGGTGGGGGAGTGGGGTGGGAGGGGACAGGGAATATGACCAGAAACCAGGACAAAGGAGGTTGGGGGTGGGCTGGAGGGGAAGACGGTCCTGGGGTGAAGGAAGAGGGTGAGGCAGTGAGGGGTGATGGTTGAATAGCTTTGAGGACAAGTTACTTTGGAGAAGAAAACCCCAGTCACCTCACCGAGGGGGAAAGGCTGCCTGTTTCTGACAAGTCCCTGTCCCGGGAGCTCTACGGCGCAGGCATCCTCAGGAGGGATGTGAACGCGTGAGAGCCAGGGCCAAAGGAAGAAGGGTGCTGTCAGGGAAGGATCAGCTGTCGGCCTTAAAGACAAGTCTTCATCCTTCAGGCAGGGATCGGGTCCTCGCCTAAGTGACCGGTCCAGGCCTCAGGCCCAACTTCTGCCCCTCCCCGGCCTGAGGATCCCGTTTTAGGCTGGACACACATCTCCTGGTCTATCCACCCGTGGCTGTCGGCAGAGGGGGGCTTCAGGCCCGCCTCTCCTCCCCTCCGTGCGCCCCCGGCCCCTCCCTCCCCTTCCCCTCCCTCCTCTCCCGCCGGGTCCCAGCCCCTCCCTCCCCTCCCCCCCTGCGATCCGGGCCGCTGCTGCTGGGCCGGACCCCCCGGGCTCAGCCCGGCCCCTCGCCGAGCCGCCGCCGCCCCGTTTGCAGAGGAGGAGG
>NW_004955420.1:23097517-23120086 GCF_000276665.1 Chinchilla lanigera | reverse complement strand
GGCGGGGGCTCCAGGGGACAGCGCCGTCAGCCCAGCTCGTCCCCGCAGGCTGCTCCTTCGGCGGGAAGGTCTACGCCGTGGACGAGACATGGCACCCGGACCTGGGGGAGCCCTTCGGGGTGATGCGCTGCGTGCTGTGCGCCTGCGAAGCGGTGAGGGGACCCGCGGCCACCGCCCGGGGCCCTGGAGGACCGGGTTCCAGAGGAGAGGCGGGACCGCCGATGTTTGGGGTGCTTTGCGGGTGCAGGGAGAGGGGTCACCCTTCGAGTCGCAGGTGTTGAGTTGCTGATCCACGGCGTGCCCAGCCCAGCGCCGACTGTCTGTAGCCTGTCTCGCTGAACTCCCATCACAGCCTTGCTAGGCAGATGCCACTGTCATCCCCATTTTCCGGACTGGGGCCCTGAGGCCAGGGAGGTTAAGTGACTTGTCTAGGGTCGCAGGCAGCCACTTTGACTTTGCTGAACGACCCTGCCCTGGTCCCCGGGCTCTCCCTCCTTTCCCTGGTCCGACCGTTTGACATCTTGCACTCACTTCATTTTTCTGTGTTCTCTGCAATCAGCCTCAGTGGGTTCGTCGTGGGAGGGGCCCTGGCAGGGTCAGCTGCAAAAACATCAAGCCCGAGTGCCCAACCTTGGCCTGCGGGCAGCCCCGCCAACTGCCAGGACACTGCTGCCAGACGTGCCCCCAGGGTAAGGACGGCTCCACCCGCAGGGCTGCAATACCAGGTCCTGGGCCGCTTGGACTGGGGCGGCCTGCTGAAGCCAGAGCGTCTCTTCTCCGTGGCACAGAGCGCAGCAACTTGGAGCAGCCGCCGCCGAGCCTGTCCTTCGAGTATCCGAGGGACCCGGAGCACCGCAGTTACAGCGACCGCAGCGAGCCGGGGGCCGAGGAGCGCGCGCGCGCCGACGGCCACACGGGTGGGTAGGCGGGGGGCCCCGGGGTGGGGTCGAGGCCTGGGCGGGCTGCCACGGTGGCTGATAGTGCCCAGGCCATCTTTCTCCCCTCGCAGACTTCGTGGCGCTGCTGACAGGGCCGAGGTCGCAGGCTGTGGCACGTGCCCGGGTCTCCCTGCAGCGCTCCAGCCTCCGCTTCTCCATCTCCTACCGGCAGTGAGAAAGGGGAAGGAAGGAGGGAGGGGCGGTGCTGGTGGGGAGCGGGAGGAGAACTGGAGAGGCAGGGTCCAGCCTCACTGCCCCTCTCCTTGCCAGGCTGGACCGCCCCAGCCGGGTCCGCTTCTCAGAGGCCACGGGCCGTGTCCTGTTTGAACACCCTGCAGCTCCCACTCAAGATGGCCTGGTGAGATGATGCCATTTATGAGCGCTTACCCAGTCTGGGCACTGTGCTGAGAGCAGGCTCAGTGTGGCTGCCCCGGATCCTCACAACAGCTCCGTGGGAGGAAGGGGTTGCGCTAGGGGGCCCATTTTACAGATGAGGGAACTGAGGCTCCATAGCAGAGTGTGATTTGTCCAAAGTCACACAGTAAGTGGTGCAGCCAGGATCTGAGCACAGCAGGGTCCTTCATAAGCCTCCTAGGAGGGCTGTGGGGGGGGGCTCCTTTCCATACCCTTCCTTCCCAGGTCTGGGGCTCCTAGTTGGCCTGTCCTGTGTACTGTCTGAGTGTGGGCCTTCTCGGTCCGATCCAGGTCTGTGGGGTGTGGCGGGCAGTGCCTCGGTTGTCTCTGCGGCTCCTTAGGGCGGAACAGGTGCATGTGGCACTCGTGACACCCACTCACCCCTCGGGGGAGGTCTGGGGGCCTCTCATCCGGCACCGGGCCCTGGCTGCAGGTAAGGGGAGCACACAGCCCCTGCATATGAGGACCTGCGGCTTCTCTGCGCAGGGACCTGGGTGGGCTGAGGAGGGGATTTTCTGATGGACTGTCACTGTCTCCCCTCCCCCAGAGACCTTCAGTGCCACCCTGACTCTGGAAGGCCCCCAGCAGCAGGGTGCAGGGGGCATTGCGGTGCTCACCCTCAGTGACACAGAGGACTCCTTGCACTTTCTGCTGCTCTTCCGGGGGCTGCTGGAACCCGTGAATGCAGGTAAGCGGGGGAGGGAAACGCAGGAGAAGGTGGGGAGGGCACAGCCGCTCAGAGCTGTCCACACGCGGGGCTGTTGCAGGACCGGCCCAGGTTCCTGTGAGGCTCCAGATTCTACATGCGGGGCAGCTGCTGCGAGAGCTTCAGGCCAACACCTCAGCCCAGGTGAGGGAGGGTCCGGCCCGCGCCGTCATCTGCTCCGGCCTCTCACTGTTGCCCACGGCACCCTGCTCTGTCCCCAGGATCCGGGCTTTGCTGAGGTGCTGCCCAGCCTGACGGCCCAGGAGATGGACTGGCTGGTGCTGGGGGAGCTGCAGATGGCACTGGAGAGGGCGGATGGCCCGGAGCTGCGCATCAGTGGGCACATTGCTGCCAGGCAGAGCTGTGATGGTGAGGCAGCCTGGGGCCTGGCGCCTTGGGTACACAGGACCAAGAGGCGCAGATGAGGCCTGGGTGGCTTGGGGAGTGCGTGGGCCTGGGACAAGCCTGCTGCTACCTGTCTTGGCCCTCTGCAGTCCTACAAAGCGTCCTTTGTGGGGCTGATGCCCTGGTCCCTGTTCACACTGGTGCTGCCGGCTCCGCCAGCCTCACACTGCTAGGAAACGGCTCCCTGGCCTACCAGGTACAGAGGCAGGCACTGGGGCAGTGGGGAGGGCAGCAGGCAGGGCCCTGGCACTTTGCTGCCTTTCCAGTTTGCCCGCCCCTCCCCTGGCCACCAGGTCCAAGTGGTGGGGACAGGCAGTGAGGTGGTGACCATGACCCTGGAGACCAAGCCTCAGCGGAGGAATCAGCACACTGTCCTGTGCCACATGGCTGGACCCCAGCCCGGAGGACACACGGTGAGGGCTCCAGGCAGCGCTGGCCGCAGGGCTGTGCGCTAGGGCTGCTGAAGCATGGGCTTCGGGAAGTGAGGCAGGAGAGCAGGGATGTGCAGTGTCGTTTATTTCATCCGCGACTCGCTCGCTGACTCACATGGTACGTTTTTAGTGAGCCTCAGACTGAGGCCTGGAGGGCAAAGATAATCAGATGTGGCCCTGTCTTCGACAAGCTACCGTTAGTTTATTTGAGGCACAGTCTTGCTATGTTGTTCAGGCTGGCCTTGAACTCGCTCTGGTCCTCCTGACTCAGCCTCCTGAGTGCTAGGATTATCAACAGGTGCCACCATGCCCACCTTGACAAGCTACAGTTAAACAGAAGAGTTAGAAGGAACAGTATAGTATTGTATAGTAATACTATTGTATAGAATAGTATTGTATAATAAGCAATAGGATAGCAGTGGTGGCTACTTTCTGTGTTTGCGGGAGGGTTATGGGGGGCGGCTAGCTCAGTGTAGAGTGGTGGCCTATGTGTGAATCTCTAGTTCAGTCCCAATCTCCCTGGGGTGGGAGCCCTGTTCCTCCTGGGGGTGGGGGCACAGGCACTGCGTTGGTTCTTATTTTTATATTTTTTGCCTTTCATACTGCCCATCTTATAGATAAGGAAGTGAAAGCCCAGAGAGCTTAAATAACTCTTTAAGGGTGTTATGCGGCTAGGAAGGGGCAGAGCGAGGACTTGATCTAGGAAGTTCTTTTCTAGCACTGCTGTGTGGGCAGGCCTGCATGAGTGCCGTGGGCACACGGAACGTGGAAAGGCCTCAGAATCGGGGCTGTGTGAGAGCTGAGGGGCTCTTCCTTCCTGTGCCCCAGGCTGTGGGTATCTGCCCTGGGCTGGGTGCCCGAGGGGCTCATATGCTGCTGCAGAATGAGCTGTTCCTGAATGTGGGCACGAAGGACTTCCTGGACGGAGAGCTGCGGGGGCATGTGGCTACCCTGCCCTACAGTGGACACAGTGCCCGTCACGCCAGTGAGTGCCCTGGGGTCTGCCCGCCCTCCCGTGTCCCCTGCCGCGTGATGCAAACATGTGCGAGATGCTGCCAGCGGGCCAGAGTCTGGTGTGTCCTCCCCTGCATGAGCTTCAGCCGGCATCTGGAGAAGGGGGCACGTATAGGGTGCTCCTGCCGGCAGGCCCTGTGTGTTGCCACGGTGCATGAGTCTAACACTTGCCGTTCCCCAGGCTCTGGTCCTGTGGACAGTGCCTTTGCGTTCACAGAGTCTGTGTTGGGGGAGATGGAGAATGCTGAGATTAAGGGGCTCTAGGCTGACTTCTCATCTGTCACCTCTCCTCTGTCTGGACCCAGCATTGCCTGTGCCCCTGGCAGGAGCCCTGGTGCTGCCCCCTGTGCAGAGCCAGGCCGCAGGGCATGCCTGGCTCTCCCTGGATACACACTGCCACCTGCACTATGAGGTGCTGCTGGCTGGGCTTGGTGGCTCAGAGCAGGGCACTGTCACAGCCCACCTCCTAGGGCCTCCTGGGATGCCAGGGCCCCGGCGGCTGCTGAAGGGATTCTACGGCCCAGAGGTGCGGATCTGATGGTGGGAGACAGCGTGGCGGGCTGAGCGGGGCTGCGGCGGGGAGGCAGAGAGCCGGCAGCCTAGTATTACAGATCGGGCATGGGCTGGGGAGTCAGACAGACCTGGGTGTGATCTGAGTCGGCCTTTTATTTTGCATTCACTGTGTTCTTCTCCAGGAGGCTATGGGCTTGCGTATCGTATCCTAGGCCACTGGAAGTAGGGGGGATGGACCAAACCCACAGACTTGGAGTCAGAGAGACCTGTCTTCCAAGCTTCACACCACTGCCCATGGCTTTGCTACCCTAAAGACTTTAGTCTCCCTGGGTCTCAGTTTCTTCTACAAATTGGGGACAGTAGGTTCTGCCTTAAAGTGCCTTGTTCCTATCCCTCATCCTGCGCAGGCCCAGGGTGTGGTGAAAGACCTGGAGCCCGAGCTACTGCGACACCTGGCACAGGGCACTGCTTCGTTGCTGATCACCACCAAGGGGAGCCCTAGGGGGGAGCTCCGCGGGCAGGTCAGTGGGCAGTGTGGCTGTGGCGGGGTGGAGCCGGCCGCATGTGCCTTTGCACCTGTCACTTGCTCTCTCTGAGTCCTGGGGGTGGTAGTCTCAAACTTTGGCCAGTGAGAAGGATGAAGCCACACAAGGCGCATAAGGAGGCGGGTCCCCTGGTATCACAGTGCTCAAGGGCTGGAGGTGTCTCCTGTCCCTGGCCAGCCGTAGCTGGTGATGCCAGGGGGTATCCAGAGCACTGCCTCAATTGGCCTCTCCTCCCAGGTGCACATCACCAACCAGTGCGAGGCGGGGGCCCAGCACCTTGCTGCAGCTGCTACGGAGGAGATGCGGACCCCCGGGACTTTGGATGTAGCTGCCAGACCAGCGGTGCCCGCCGCCCTGGCCCCCGAGGCCCCTGCACCTGCCAAACCTGGAGGCTCTGGGCGGCTCCGAGACCCCAACACGTGCTTCTTTGAGGGGCAGCAGCGCCCCCATGGGGCTCGCTGGGCACCCAACTATGACCCGCTCTGCTCCCTCTGCACCTGCCAGGTAAGTGGGAGGTCCAGGAAGGGTGATGAGGAGGATGAGGATGACTGGGGACAAGGAACTTGGTCAATGCCTCTGCTCCTCTCTGCAGAGACGAACGGTGATCTGTGACCCCGTGGTGTGCCCACCCCCCAGCTGCCCACACCCGGTGCAGACGCCTGACCAGTGCTGTCCAGTGTGCCCTGGTGAGTTCCCTGCAGGGCTGTGGGGGAGGGGTCCCAGGGAGCGAAGGGGGCAGATCACCTTCCGCCTCCTTTTCTTTGGCCTCACAGAGAAGCAAGATACCAGAGATCTGCCAGGGCTGCCAAGGAGCCGGGACCCGGGAGAGGGTGAGCTGGACGGGTGCGTGCAGGGGTGGGAGGATTCAAGGGGCCATCGGGTTGGACAAAAAAGGGGAGAGAGAGAGTGTGTGGGGGAGGGGAAGGGCCCAGGGTCCAGGGCCCAGGGTCCAGGGCCCAGGGCCCAGGTATGGGGTGATACCTCACAGGCCTCCGTAGTGTTTCCAGCCCCCAGTAGCCTCTGTGTTAAGCTATTGTACAGCTGTCCTGACGCTCAAGCCTTGACTGTGGGCGCAGCTGATGAGCTCACTACTAACAGCAACTGGGCACCCTCCCTCACCAGGCTGCTACTTTGATGGTGACCGGAGCTGGCGGGCAGCGGGTACCCGGTGGCATCCTGTTGTGCCCCCCTTTGGCTTAATTAAGTGTGCTGTCTGCACCTGCAAGGTATGGCTGCCCCATCGTCTCTGGTGCCATAAGCCAGCGGGGTCTGCAGAGTTGGGGAGGGGGCGGGCTGGAAAGCAGAGCTATCCGCGTGGGGAGGGCTCAAGGACGCAAACATGCTAGAGAAGTCCCGCGGGCACCGGCAGTCCTGTGGGCTTCGCAGAGCACAGCGGTGTGAACGTACGTCATGTGTGTCACACGCAGCAGGCTTTCATAGATGAGAAAGGGCTACCTGGGTACGAATCCTGCCTCTGTCCCCTGACTGGCTCCATGCGACCCTGGGTGCTTTCTGAACCTCGCTGTGTCACCCTCTTCTCTCCTGTAAGCAAGTACATGTCACCTATCTTGTAGGGTACAGTGAAGATTTGAGGTCAGGTAGATAAAGCGAGTCTAGGACTTTGAGTAAAACACCAGGCGTGTATTTCACTGGAATGGGGAAAGGAGAGGGAGGAAGCAGGGGGCTTACGTGTCCTTCTCCTCCCTGACCCCCATCACGCGACGGATCCCTGCAGGGAGGCACTGGAGAGGTGCACTGTGAGAAGGTGCAGTGTCCCCGGCTGGCCTGTGCCCAGCCTGTCCGCGCCAACCCCACCGACTGCTGCAAGCAGTGTCCAGGTGAGCAGCTTGGGCACCGAGACCTTACCCTTGGGGTTGGGGCAGCCGTTGACCCGGGTGAGGGGAAGGGGCGTCTCAGCTACTTCTGGATCCACTGAGCATTGCTCTGTGCCCAGCCTGCAGCCAAAGCTCTAAGCACAGTGGAGAGAATGTACCTGTAGTCATGGGATGTGATGGGCTTTAGTTTCTATTCCTCCCATCCTTCCATCTGTCCATCCATCCCTGTGTTCATCCATCCATCCATTCATCTGTCCATCCATCCATCCACATTTATCACCCACTAAGTGCCAGAAACTGCTAGGTGGTGGGAATTTAAAGAAAGATCCAAGCTGGGTGACCCTCTGGGGCTGACCTCTGCCTCTTTCCCTCCCAACCGTGGGGTCAGGGTCCCCCCAGCTGGGGGACTCCATGCAGGCTGACGGCCCCCGGGGCTGCCGTTTTGCGGGACAGTGGTTCCCAGAGAGCCAGAGCTGGCACCCGTCAGTACCCCCCTTTGGGGAGATGAGCTGTATCACCTGCAGGTGTGGGGTAAGTGGGGTCCTGCCGTGGGTGGATCTTCCTGGGGAGGGCGGACTCCTGGAGGTGGGCTTCCTGCAAGAGGCTGATGTCCACTGCACCCCCGTGCCGCTGGGGACCCTCAGCATCTGCTCTGTCCTACGCCAGGCAGGGGTGCCCCACTGTGAGCGGGATGACTGCTCGCTGTCACTGTCCTGTGGCCCGGGGAAGGACAGTCGATGCTGCTCCCACTGCACACCCCGGCGGCGTAAGTGAGGGAGGCCAGGGACAGCACCTGTGGACTTGGCCTTGCTGGCTGCAGGACACCTGGGAGGGAGGGGAGCCCTGGGAGCCCCTGTGCTGCCAGGAACCGTGTGGTCTGCTTCTCAGGCACCGTCCTAGTCCACCCACACAGGTTGTCACCCACCAGGGGTTGTCATGTACCATCATTTCCTTACGAGTGAGATTTCTGAAGTGCAGAGGAACGAAGCAGCTGGGCTGAGGTCCACTGACTGACTCGGACAGTTGTTTCCTTTCTGGGGCCAGGGCAGGGCGCTCTGCTCAGGTCCCCTGTGCCTTTCTCCCTGCCACCCTCTCCCCTGTCCTGCTCCACCCTCTGCTCCCTTCTGTCTCCAGCGGCCCCCGAGAGCAGCAGGACTGTTCCAGAGCTGGAGAAAGAAGCCGAAGGCACCTAGGGAGCCGGAAGGGCCCATGACCAAGAGGACAGGGTCTGAGCTGGGGGAAGGGGCGGTGCTGAGGATGTTGCCTTCTCCTGTGCGGAAGCCCAGTGCCTTTAGCTCCTCCGTTCTGCCTCTTCTCCCTCCCCCACTACCTCTGGGAACCACAGATCCACAAGGGGGAGAGGTGGCCAGGCCAGGCCCAGGCCATACCCACTCCAGCTCTGCCCTGCCACCCTCTGGCCTCTGCCCGGGAAGCCCCGCCCATTTCCTTCTGTACATAATAATGTCACTGGCTTGTTGGGAGTTTTAATTTATCCTCACTCAGCACCAAGGGCCCCCCCTCCACTCCTGCTGCCCCTGAGCTGAGCAGAGTCCTTACTGGAGATTTTGGTATTTATTAAAACATTGTTTTTCAGTCCTTGGGCTCCAGATGGGTTCCTTTTTGGCCAGGGACCGGAGTGGATCTCAGTGGAAGAGGGTCTGAGGGTAGGAGATGAGAGCTCTGCTCCAGGGGCAGGAGGAGTCCTGGACAGGGCCAAGATGGCACAGTAGCTGGCTGAATTCTGCAGAGGGGTCGGGATCGCCCGAGCTGGGTTGGAGTTTTGAGAGCTCACACAACCTGAGGCAGAATTTAGACTCAAGCTGGCTTGGTCAGGACTGGTGTTTTCTGCCTGGCTGTCTATTTGAAGTTGCTGCAAAGAGAGGAGCAAAAGAGTCACTCGCTTTATTGTCTTTGTCTGGAGTGAAGCACATACTTTCTATTATCATTATTATTATTATCGTTATTATTATTTTCCAGTACCGGGAACCGAACTCACGACCTTGCACTTGCCAGGCAGGCACTGTGCCGCTGAGCTAAATCCCCAGTCCCCAACACATACTTTCTTACTGTTCTTTTTTCCTGGAAATAAATTGTGTCTTTATGGTTTTTTTTGGTACCAAGGATCAAACTCAGGACCTTGCGCTTGCTAGGCAAGTGCTTGTGCCACTGAGCTATATCCCTGGCCCATACATTGTCTTCTGGACCAAGTCACGGGGCAAATCGAGATCACCGTGGACTGGGATCAGCTCAGATCCAGTTCTTGACTGAGCTCAACTTGAGACTGAGTGATGTGATGTACAGAGCAAGACTCCACACGCCTTCCACATTTCTCCCTCGACCCCTTATTCCTGCCGGTTATTCCCACGGGCCCCATAGGCTGTAGGAAATAAGGTTATCAGGATGGAAACTGACAGTGTGTGTAACGTGCAGATCTATGTTTTGTGTAAACCATACAGGGTAAAATAAAGGGGGATTTTATGATCTAGTAAGGCAGAAGGAAAGGAAAATCATAGCCTTTTTATGTAGTGTGAGGCATGCTGTGTGCGGTTAGTTACTATCTTTGCCCGTTGAAATATCAGGTTCCAGTTCTGCTGTTAACTAGCTGAATTATTTCACTTCTGTGCCTGTTTCCTTTCTGTGAAACAGATATCGCTCTCGTAGGATACAGTCAGAACATGTGCTTTATGTAGTAGCAGCTCAGTGCCCGGCACATACTCCTTGGCAAAGACACTAACTGTGGTGGAGTTTCTGGAGCCGGTTGGGGAATTTCTGGAGGGAGAAATGTGGGAGGAGAGGGGCAACGGGTTTCCACTCTGCCAGGATGTTCGTGGATGAGCCGAGCTGAAGATGCAGGATGGTAAGGATGGGGTAACTGGACTTGGGCCGGTGGAGGATGAAGAAGCAACAGGATTCAGCGTGGGGTTAGACACAGGGAGCTGAGCACAGTGCTAGGTATGGTGTGATGGAGGAGCTGGTCTGGAAATGCATGCACTGACAGTACTGTCCTTCCCGGTGAGGGAGCAGGGAGCCAGGCGCAGGTCAGTTTAGTGGGCCGCGTGAGGCTGGGGCTCACCAGGATCCTGAACCGCAGGTACCCGCAGGGCTTCAGTGCAGGCCTCAGCTGAGCAATGGAAGGCACATCAGATCATGGATCCGGGCAGAGCAGTGTTCTCTTCAGACAAGTCTTTGAAATACCTTTCCCATCCTAGCCTGTGTTCTACCCAAAGCTGACCAGGCCTTAGGCCCCACCCAAGCCCCAGGGAGTGACTCGAGAAGTCAGCCCGGCCCGGTGCAGTGTGTGCAGGACTTGGTGTCAGGTTCCCCGGAGCCCTGGCACGCAGAGACCTCAAGAGGGCTCCCCATCCCTTCCCCTCTGGCATCCTCAAGAGCCATTTCCCTTTCCAAAGGAACCGAACCAAACCAAACCAAAAAAACACAACAGCAAAAGCCCAAGGAGAAACCTGCCTTCCTAGGTAGAATATTTCAGTGTCAAGACAGTTACTGGTGGGATTTAAAATTTGGCTTTGGTGTGTCAGGTGACAAACGTCACCAGTTTGGAGCGATGGCATGGTGAGGCTGCTGGCAGCCATCTGTTTACTTTTGGCCAAGCCACCAGAGCCGTTGTAGGAGTATCGCAATAATTTATGGGAGTGACTTAAGACGAGCAGGTCTCAAACTGTGGCCAAGGACATGTGAAAGTGCCATCAAGCAGAAAGAGTGCTGCGGGGCCCAGGGACCTGCTATGCATGGGGACTCCAGGGCGCCAGCTCTGCTTTTCTGACAGCTGCTCCCCCATGGGCAAAGCCTGCATTCCAGAGCTGAGCTGGTTACTTTCGAGAAAAAGTTTTTCAACTTTGGAATTTTATTGCATTTCACCCCTGGGCCTTTTATAAAACTGATGAGAAATAGAAAAGCAAAAGTGACAGAAAGGAGAGTCCTTGGGGCAAGGAGGGTGTCTCAGCAGGGGGGATGAGGTGCGTTTCAGCCTGTCAGACTTTAGGTGGTTGCAGGTGGTGTGAAGGGGACACAATTATACACGGGACACACACACACAGACTACGGATGGGATGCTTGCTTCTTAGGGATTATGGCGTAATCACAGCACTCTCAGGATGAGCCATCAAACACCTTGTACTGTTGTTTGGTTTTGATATTTGATATTTTTACTTGCCTGTGCAAAGGAGGCTGAATTGGTTCTGCTTATCATAGAGGAAGTCATTGTGAATAATTACAGCAATACCCAGATACATGAGCAAGAGTGGTTCACCTGTCCCTCCAAACCCCAGTAGCGGTTCTCAAAGCAACCACTGAGCAGTTTTCCAAGTTTTAGTTAAGACCTTTAGTTGCCCGGCTCCACTCCAGCACCACTCTGGGTCCTGCCCCTTGCAGTGTCTCAGACCCCACCTGTGCAGTGGCTGTGATGTCCCAGTGTAGGGTATTTGAGTGGCAGCCTTTGGAGGTAGGGTAGGGAGAGCAGTAGAGCACATTTAAGGGAAGTCTGACCTTTGGCATTGGAAATAGCTGAGGAGACAGAAAAATAGAAGGCTGGAAAAAATCCCAAACAGCTCAGAGAATCTGGCAAATTGGCATTCAGTGGTCTAATCTTTAGGAAATTGACCAGAGCCCACCAGTGGGTCTCAGATCCTCAGCCGGTGGGTGTTGCGCAGGCGAGGAGATTGTCCCGTCCTCACATGGATAGCAGAGGTCACCCAGAAGGGGCATCTGCAGCCAAGGCCCCTGCTTTTCCTTGGGAGCGGTGGTCCATGGTGTCTTTTTGTGTGCCTTCTTTGGCTACTGGTTTATTGGCCGAGCCACAACCTCTTGTGATTCTCCAGGTTTCTTTTGTTTTTGAGCTGAGATCTCTGCCCTACTTTGGGGGCAGAGATTGACTCTCTCCTGGATGCAGTGGGACAGGCAAGGCATAGGTGAAGGTAGCAGATGCCAGTAAAGTGTCTGATGAGCATGGGGCTGAGGCCTTCTCCACTCAGGGTCAGGAAGGCTGCTGTCTGGAAGCCGAGAAGCTGACCCAGCCAAGTACGTTTGCTTCCAGCTCAGCAGCTGGGGGACCTCAGGAGTCTGACGTGACTGGCAAAGAGGCACTCGAGGCCAGAGCAGGTGGCCATGGCTGGGACTACACACACACACAGCAAGGACATGAAATACCCAGCCTGTCATTGCTGTTGGAATTCCTGGCGGCCCTGGGACTTTCCATATGGGGGACTTGTCCCCGCAAAGCCTCTGTTCTGAGGGAAAGTGAGGGAAGCCAGGGACATTCTCTTCTACATGAATATAAAAACAGTCAAGTTCTTCAAAGCCAAAGCTTCCGTAGTCTTTTCAGTCTTCTACACTGTCAGCAGTAGAGACATATTCTTTAGACTGGGGGGAGATTGTGTGTGTGTGTGTGTGTGTGTGTGTGTGTGTGTGTATGTGTGTGAGCTAGAAAGCAGCAAGGCAGAGGCTGCAGGAGACAGAGCCAAGGAGAGACAGCAGGATACTGTCCACTACGTACCATTTTGTAAGCTGTCAATTTAATCACTTTTAAATAGCTAATAAGGTACAAAACAATATCTAGGGTACAGTTCCCCTGCCCAGGCGTCAAGATTCACTCCCCAAAGAAACTCAGTTGCTAATTTCTTGCATACAAGAAAAGCCTTTTGAGAACAGGGATGTCTAAGGTCCAAGGCTAAATTACCTGCATTGTTGTGAAACAGACCAAAGCTTCTCAAACTTCCACAAGCACTTGGATCCTCTGGGGGGGCTTGTAAACTGCAGATGCTGATTCAGAAGGTCTAGGTGGGGCTTGAGCCTCCTGTATTTTCTGAGGAGATTCTAGGGGCCCTTGATGCTGCTGGTTCAGGGACACACTGTGGGCAGCAGGGATGCAGCTGGGCCCTCACCTCACATTTTCAGCAAAATGTGCCATATCATCAAGGTTTCTGGTAAGTTTATTGAGCTTCTTTTGCCAGATACTGTCCTAAGTGCTGGAGAGTCAACAGGGAATGAAACTGACAAAAAGCCCTGCCCATGTGGAATTTATAAATTTGTGAGAGAAGATTGTCAATAATGTACTAGCCAACTTTCTATTATAGTAACAAAATGCCTGAGATAATCAACTTAAAAGGAGGAAAGGTTTATGTTGACTCATGGTTTCAGAGGGTTTAGTACATGGTTACTTGGCCTTGTTGCTTTGGGCTTGTGGTGGTGCAGGAGGCCTGTTCACCTAATGGTTGCTGGGGAGCAAAGAGAGAGACACAGGGGGGCTAGAGTCTCAATGACCTAACTTTCTCCTGCTAGGGCCCACCTCCTAAAGAGACCAGCACCTCTCAGTGGCACCACACCCAGGGACAACACCTTCAAAAGTGAGCCTTTGGTGCTGGGGATGTGACTTGCAGGTAGAGCTCTTGCCTTGCACACTCAAGGTTTGATCCTCAGCTCCACACACACACAAAAAGACTCCACATCAAAAATGAACCTTTGGGGAACACTCCAGATCCAAACTACAGCAACACATGTAATCAATAGATCAATTATAATATAGCAATAAACATAGCACATAAGTCAAATAGAGGGAAGATGGTGCTATGGAAAACATAGGGCAAGAGAAGGGCAACTCGGTGCTCCAGGGGAAGAAGAACTGGATGTGTTTGAGAAACGTTCCAGTCAGGTGCCATTTTGAATGAAGACTTAAAAAACAGCAGAGAATGAGCCATGGGAATATGTAATGGTTTTAAAAATTTTTTATTTTATTTTAATTTTTTTGAGACAGGGTCTTACTACATAGTTTCAGCTGGTCTTGAACTCACTATGTAGCCCAGGCTGGCCTCAAGTTCATGGGGATCCTTCTGCCTCAGTCTCCCAAGTGCTGGGATTACAGGTGTGTTCCGCTACGCCCAAATTGTAATGGCTTTTTAAAAATTAGGAATGTGGCTAAGTTTCTTGCCAAGGGAAGCAAAAGGAGCTCACATGCCAGAATTGTGAGATTTGTGTGAAATCTACTGATTTCTACTGGTCAGTAGACATCAGCACTCAGAGCAAAAGAGGATTCTCAGAGCCCCCTGGGATGAGAGGACAATCCGACCTCTATAAGAATTGAGGATAGCTGGGTGTGGTGGCCCACGCCTGTAATCCCAGCACTTGGGAGGCTGAGGCAGGAGGATCGTTGTGAGTTTGAGACCAGCCTAGTCTACAAAGTGAGCTCAAGGCCAGCCTGAACTGCGTAGTGAGACCAAAGACCAAATAAGACCAAAAAAAAAGACCAAAAAAGACTAGAAAAAGACCAAAAAGAGACCAAAAAAGAAAAAAAGAGAATCGAGGATAAAGTTAAGATTAAATTATATGCAAATCTCAAAGGACACAGTGTCTCATCTAACATTTAAATTCTATAATATATAAAGATAAAATATGACCAGAGTGAGAGTTAAAGAAATAGCTGTTACTTGGTACAATTAGGCCACATACATTAATGTGTTGGTCTGTTTGTCTGAGTTTGCTTCCAAGATACAACCACCCAGGCATTTGGGAGTCTGGAGAAGGAGGGAGAAAGAAGGAGGATTTACTCAGGACTAGGCAGGGAAACTACCATCACATCTCTGCTAAGGGAGAGGTGTAACTTAAGCACATATTTTGTGGTTAGAAGTGTGAGAGTCCAAAATGCCCCATGAAGCATAAAGAGGCTTCCAGGCTGGCAGGCAAGTCAGGCTGCAGTTTGAAAAGCTTGCTGAATGCCACCTAACGTGACACCTTGCCAGGAAACACAAGCCAGTCCCTGGAAACTCTGAGGAAAGGGGTGAACCTGAAAGAGGGGGAACAAAGGGACGACAGCAAGGGGGAAGTACCTGGGAGACTCATCCCGGGAAGACGGGCTGCAGATGTTGAAGCACAGAAGACGCCTCATGGTTTCCCAGTAACTCCCGCAGCTGCAACTGACCCCGCCCAGTTTATCTTCCTAGAGAAACCCCATGGGAGAGCACAGGCACCCCTCCTTCTACTCCCCTGGCACCCCAAGTCTCAGGAAGTCTAAATCAGATTTACTCTCAGGACCCACGGCCCTCTCCCTTTGGCAAAAACATTACTGCACCTGCTGGCTGACGCCTGAAATTCTCTGGTAGAGGTTTTCCTTCTGAAATTGGAAGATGGAAGCTTTTAAATGTTAATGACCGGTTAAGCTATTAGGCTGTCCGCCGAAAGTGTAATCTATCCGTCAACAAGAGTAAATGATTCCTGGGAGATCCTGTTACTTTTTGACACGGAGGAGGACTACAGAAAGGAATAGATCACAGAGGAGTGAGGAGGTCAGGCACTGGGGGCTTGGTGGCCAGCCTTCCAGGCAGGGACATTCACAAGGGCCGGGCTATTTACCTTCCAGAGCTCCAAGGAGGCGTTGGTGCTGTGCGGAGAGGAATTTCTGTCCTGAACATCTGTACACTCAGCCAGCTTAGCGGGAACTCCGCCACTCAGACATATGATTCACATCAACTGTGTTTTTCATGACTTTTAGAGACTTTTTTTTTTTTTAAGCAAGGCTGACGTCATTATGAAGGAACGTTCTCCTCATAGGTTCCAACTGAGGTACCGTTGGAAGTGGCATCCGACAAGACCTTCAGAGTAGCTTTTCTTTTTTATTTTTCTGCCCTCCTCCAGAGGTAGGTGAGTAGGGGGACCCCCTGACAGGGATAGGAGAAATATCATTTTATTTGTCATACATGCAATGACTCTTCTTTAGAAAAGTTCTGAAAAATGGACCCCACAATATAATAAAGAAAAATTAAGTTAATTTACTTAATAAAACTAAAACTCCAACTCAGAATGACCCAATCCTCATCTACTATTGATTTTTATCCTCTAATTTTTTTCCTGAAGATTTAATGTGCCATGATATATTTTAAAAATTAATATTTTTAGTGTTTTTTTTTTTTTTTTTCTCTCTCTCTCTTTCTTTCTCTTTTGGGGCTAGGGACTGAACCCAGGACTTTTGCACTGCAGTACATCTTCAGCCTTCTTATTTACTTATTTTTTATTTTGAGACAGGGTCTCACTAATTGCTAAGTTGTCCAGGCTGGGCTCCAAATTGTGATCCTTTCACCACAGCCTCCCAGAGTGCTGGGATTATAGGTTGGGCCACCGTGCCCGGCCATGAGGCGTGTGTTTTAATTATAAAAAAATATTGGCTTGAAGTAGAAAATTTGGTTAAAAATGCAAACAAATAATAAAAAGTAACCGGGAAAAAATTCTTTGTGGAGGCTACGAGGTCTTTTGAAATGTTTTCTGCTTTCTGTGTGTTTTGTTGAGCTTACCCTCTGTTTATAGCTTACATCCCTCTTTTCCTTGCTGGGTCCTATTACTGCACATATCATAAGCTTTTGTCATGGACTGTTGGAATTTGAAGAGACACAGCACTGGGGCTGCTGTTTTTGCACATCTGGGTTAAACCAGGCACAGGCGGTGCAACACGGAAACCCAGAACAGGCGCCATCTTGGCGAGGCGGATGGCCCTGGCCAGCGGGTGGCACCTTGGATGAAGAAGAGTGAGTATGTACATCCAAAAAAACCCGCAGTCGGGGCACTAGGGAGCCATCAGGAGGCAGGCAAGTGGCTGTTTTTCCAGGAAGTGACTGCAGCCAGAGGGAGTCTGAGATGCCACTCTGGAGAAGGGGGACGGCCCTGAGATCAGTCAGAAGCCACCCCGAATCTGGACGCGTTCTCCCCACATAGCTGTGGTTACCTTAATAGTTTGCAATGTGTGTATGCATTTTGGTTGCCAGGAAGACCGAGCAGAGTGGATTTGGGCTCAGTAGACTGACATTTCGTGATGAGAAGGGAGGCATCGAGGGGTGTGGGAGCCTCTTGAGGAGAAGAAAATTGTGCTTTGACAGTGATTCTTTTGGTCACTTGATCTCCAAGGAGAGCCTCAGTTCACTCACTTGTGAGAACTTCCCAGAAATGCGGTGAATCTTGAACTGGCAGCTGCTTAGTAGAGCGCTCTGAATCCAAGGGCCGAGAGACTTGTGAGCCGTGTGACCTCGGTTGGGCAAGGCCTTTGCCCTATGTGACTCCTAGTTTCTGGCAAAATGGTAATAATAACGGTTTCCTGTTTGAGTGTTATGAGGCTGGTAGAAGCATATGTACTGTGCGTGGCATATATGTAGCTGGCACTCAAACGGCACTATCACTGTGTCTGATAATGGGTGTGAGAATCGCTATGGAGCCGTGAAGCGCTACATGCCCCGAAAGGGTGGGGTCATTCTGGGGTGGAGGGAACTAAGTCCTCAGGCTTCCATTACCACCGTGGGTGTGACTATAACCTTTCTACCTTTGGCAGCTGGTTGGTTCTCTGTAGCCAACCTACTCCTCACCCTCCTTTTCACCCCGAGAGGAAGCATTCTTTCTTACTCCGAGCGAGGCTACGAACGTCAGTCTATCTAATCTAGTGCCGAGAGAGGGAAGGTGCGGGGGCGAAGGCTATAGAGCTGGCGGGGATGTTGTGACCGAGAAGTGTGCAGAAATAAATGCGGGCTGAATAGCTGGGCATGGTGGCGCACGCCTATAATCCCAGCGCTTAGGGGGCTGAGGCAGGAGGATCCTTCTGAATTCGAGGCCAGCCTGGGGCTACATAATGAATTCAAGGCCAGCCTGAACTACAAAGCGAGACCCTGTCTCAGACTAAAAACCAAAACCAAAACAAGAAAGCCCCAAAGACAGTGTGGGCGGAGAGAGGTATGGATATGACAGCCAAGAGATTCCAACCTGTGGCTCTGGGCTGTGTCTATGAGCTTCCCTTACTATTTTTCAAGAGATGAATAAAAAGTGGAACTACTTTTTTGTGGTAAATTATATGTATAAAATGTATCTTTTAAACCATATTTAGATGTATCATTCTAGATATTAAGTATATGTATCTAGATATTAAGTATATGTACAGTATTGTATAATCATCAGTACTATTCATTTCCAGAGGGTTTTTAAAAAAAAAAAACAATTCAAACAGAAACTATTAAACAATAGCTCTCAAACCCCTGCTCCCAAGTCCTTGGTAATCCCTCTATTCTATTTTCTGTCTCTATAAATTGGCTTTTTCTATAGTCACCTTATATAAAGTAGAATTATACAGTATTTGTCTTCTGAATTGGGTTTATTTACCTAACATAATGTATTCTGTGACTGGGTCATATGGTTAATCCTCCCGAAGTGCTTTGGTTGTCAAACTGAATCGTTTGTTTTTACTACGTTTCCTGAATTGTTTTATTGCTCCTCCTTCTCTTTATTTCCTGCCGTTAATTTGATGGAGAAACTGGATTACTTTTCACTAGCGACTGATCCACAGTCTAGACTTATATGCTGCCTTTTCATAGTGCCATTTATTTATTTATTTATTTATTTTTTCATAAACAAGAGCTCCCCCCTTTTTTTTCCATTACCAGGAATTGAACTCAGGACCTTGTGCTTGCCAGGCAGGCGCTTATGCCACTGAGCTACATCCCCGGCCCCATAGTGCCATTTAGTTTGTCCCTCCACACCCCATGTTATCTGTAAATTCAAAGTTAGATAAGAGTCTTGATTTGATTCTTGTTTAAGTTTTTGAGAGGGCTGTTTCATAAAGGTACTCTGTATTCCTCACTGGACTGTAGCAGGAGGCATCAAGGCATCAAACACAAACATAAATTTATGAGAATAAATTTCTGAGGCTGAACCAGACTCCCAGGGCTGGCTGCCCATGAAGACAGGGTGGTCCCTTCTTGTCCTTCGTCCTCGGCTCATGGGACAGTGCTCACTCTTTTGACCATACTTACAGTCCCTGGTCCCCCATTTCAAGATTTCTGGGATTATTAATCCTCCTTCTTGGACTCACTGAGGAAGTGGATGCTGGAGCCCTGGTTCAGAGCTGCCTGAGTTCCTGATGATGGTGTCCCCCTCTCCCCATGCTGGGCTTTCCTCTTCCTCCGTCTTCTTCTCTGTCACCATCACGACCGTTTATTAAATACGGATCACGCACTGAGTCCTATGATATCAAATCAACTGCTGGTCAACCACTGGAATTCGCGAGCATTGCAGCCCTTTCCTATTTTGCTGATGAAGAAAACCCAGTACATAGCAGTAATTTTCTGAATTGATGCAGCCAGGTGGATATACATTGCTCCCTGCCTCTTTGCACTTCGGAAAGCGGTGCATTTGGAGTATTGGGGAGCAGCCCCCTGGGGTACCTTGATGTCGCTGCTGGCCTGACCTTCGCACTGCTTTCCTCACCTGTGGTGTGTTCCTTCCTGGGCATCCAGTGGCCGCTTGTGTTCTGAGTGTCCACCAAGCCTCTTCATTCCCACCTCCACCCAATAATGGTGACCACCTGTTAATTACTGACCGTATGAATCTCAGATGGCAGCAAGGTTCAAGTTATTTTCCATGGGTCTAAAACACCTATTTTAACCAAGTGTGGTGTGCACACCTGTAATCTCAGCACCCTGGGAGGCTGAGGCAGGAGGATAGCAAGTTTGAGCCAGCTTGGCTAACACAAAAATTTATAAAAAGCGGACAGGGTGGGGATGTAGCTCAGAGTGAAAGCTCTGACTTCAATTCCCAGCACTACAAACACAAACAAGCAAAAACAAACAAACAAAAAAACCTAAAACCTCACATCTCAAATCTTCAAAGATTTTATGACAACGTAGTTGTCACAAAGGTGCCTACCGGGTGGCTGGTGTCACTTGAGTCCATAAGCCACTTTGTGTGTTTGTGTGTGTGTGTGTGTGTGTGATGTAAAAAGTCAAAATGCTAATAATCATCATTCTTGTACATTAAATATTTAAGGCTTGCATAATAAAAGTAAAATAAATATAACTTACTAGAAAAATGTAATAGCTTATAGAGAAGGAAACTAAAACCACCCAAAATCTGACACATTCAGAAATAAGTACTGTCAAGGTCGTGGGCCGGGCGTGGTGGCGCACGCCTGTAATTCCAGCACTGAGGAGGCTGAGGTAGGAGGATTGCTGTGAGTTCGAGACCAGCCTGGGCTACAAAGTGAGCTCAAGTGCAGCCTGAGCTGCATATCGAGACCCTGTCTCAAAAAGACAAAAAAAAAAAAAAAAAAAAAAAAAAGGATCTTGGTTTGACTGTCTGCACTTTTCCCCCCCTGCTGTTACACATATGTATAATTGTCGCTGTTTTGTTCTTTAGGTCACAGCTAACACATCCTCTTCGGTAAAATTAATGAAAAGGAGAACATATTTGGAGGCTAGAAAGAGGCGCACCGGGCAGTTCCGAGGCCTGAGCGAGGGGCCAGGCCTTGCTGTCTGGGCTCAGAAGTGGACTAAGGCCAAGGTACTTGTGGGCTGCCCAGTGTTGCCCCTTCTCCTGCTGCCTGGGCAGATGTGTTAGAGATAGAAGCTGGCACTGCTAAAGGTCCCCCCTTTTTTGTGGCACTGAGAACTGAATCCAGGACTGCTATACCACTCAGCCTTTTTAATTTTATTTTTTAAATTATGAGGCAGGGTCTCACTAATTTGCTCAGGCCAGCCTCAAATTTGTGATCCTCTTGCCTCAGCCTCCTGAGTAGCTGGGATTACAGGTGTTCACCATCATACACAGCTTGAAAGATCTTTATACTATGGCAGATAAAGAACTAGATGCGAGTGGAATCAAGAGGTAGGGAAAGGGACAAAACTCCGCTACACAAGGATCGCTGGGCCCGAAGTAAGAACTACCCTTAGCCACTGCGAAGCCCAGGTGGTCCCTTTTGGCTTCAGCTGGTTTGATCTGAGTTTCTGCCACTTGTGTCTGAACAAAACCTGACCAACACCACTTCTCCTGGCCTGTCTGCTGTAGCTCCTTCTGGACACAGGTCTCTTCTGCTTTTCCAGGTACAGAATGTGTGTCCACAGCCTAGAGGTCTACAGATTAAGTCCCGGCCATGCGCAGAGATTCCCTGGCTGCTTTTGAGACCCACATCTCTAGAGAGGTAATTTGTTTGGAGGATGGAATCACAGGGACTTGAACAGTAGAATTGTGGCTGCCAGGGACCCTTGTGGGGTGTGGAGCCGGGGTCCGTAGGAAGGACCACTGTGAACCAGAAGACATCATTGTGCTACTTCCCAGGGTCAGAGTACACTTATTCAGTGGGTGCATTTTTGTGTTAGTGACAGTGGTTCAGGTGCCACTTGTACCTTTATTTCTCCTGCCCTGAAGATGTCCTGACCCGTACCTTGCTTTTGGCCCCTTACCCCCTGTCTCCTACTCTGGGCCTTTCTGTTCCTTTCCTGGTGCCCCCTCACAGTGCTTTACACAAGTGCAGACCTTGGATTTTGGGTTTTCATTATCTGGTATGAGGGACTTGACTTGTGCATGGAATCCCAATGGCCCCGAGCAGATGTAGGTCTACCGGAGATCAGGGAGGGAAGGGCACACCTTGCTGGGAGAACCAGGAGAGACCTCATAGAGGAATGTCTCCTGAGCCAAGCCTGGGGAGATACTTAAATTTAAGCACTGCAGATTCAGGGTAGGACATGGAGTGGCAGGTAGCAAGAGGACAGTGGGGTTTAAGAAGAAGTACGGAGTGAGAGGACAGCACAGGACAGGAAGACCCAGGCAGCTCGGCAAGGGCCCTGAATGTCACACTATCTCTACCAGAAAAACCACAAGGTGCAGGGCTGAGAGAATGGCTTGGAGGTAGACTGTCTGCTTGGGCCAGTACCAGCCTTAGGTGTGGGCAAGCAGGTCTATGCACTAGGCTGGGCCTCATAGAGCTCAGCGTTTTGGAATGCCTGCCTTAGGATGTTCTACCCTCCTTGGCTATGGGTTAGGCTGGGCTGGCAGTACCAGTAAGGCTAGGCGCCTGGAGTCTTCTTTTTTTTTTTTGGTTTTTCTCCGGTACCGGGAACCGAACTCACGACCTTGCGCTTGCCAGCCAGGCGCTTTTGCCGCTGAGCTAAATCCCCAGCCCCTCGCGCCTGGAGTCTTGATGGGGTTTGTGGGAGTGAACCAGCTGTTATTAGTGGCTGGGGACCCCAGGCCTATGGGTGGTCCTGGGGTCTGTGAATGGGTCCCACTTCCGGGAGGGTGGCTTGGTGAGTTGTTTTGCTTCTACTGGTGAGAACAGCATTTCTTTTGTGTGATCATATGTGTTTGGGTTACCCCAGTTTGTTGGACAAAGAACAAGTTCAAGGCTTTGGGCTATAAATGGTTTTCTGCCAGCTCTTGAATGGGCCTGTGTCCTTGTCTGTATGTCAGCTCCCACCTGCAGATGCTTCGGCCACAGTGTTTCTTTGTCTCCAGCACCTGCGAGTGGTGGGGATGGCAGCAAGTGTTCCTGTGAGCGCCCTCCATTCTGCCATTGGCACGGGGGCAGTCATCCCTCTGTGAGCTCTACACCATGTGTCAAGTAGTTCTCAGGTGACTCACCTATCTCCTCTAAGGCCTCTCAGCACCACTCTCAGTGCCAAGGGGCATCCATTGCAAATATCCTTACTTGCCCTTATGGTTATGGTGAGCACACACAAGACTGTTCTTCTCACTGTCCATGGCTGTCCCCCGGCCAGTCCTTCTTGCTCATGGTGTATGGAAGTTTTGGGGTGCTGTCAACAGGATAAGAGATCACATTCTAGGGATTCAGGGACCGTGCACTCAAGAGCTCCAGAGGAGTAATGGTTGGAAAATCTGTTCTGTTTGGGCTATAAAAATCGTAATGATAGGGCTGGGGATGTAGCTCAGCAGCACAGTGCCTGCCTGGCAAGTGCAAGGCCCTAAGTTCGATTCCCAGTACCAAAAAAGAAAATAGTAAAA
>NW_004955420.1:23088384-23096567 GCF_000276665.1 Chinchilla lanigera | reverse complement strand
AAGAAATCTCAAGGCAGTCAAATGTTGAAGCAGTGGATGGCTACTGTTGAGAGATTTTAGCCAGATTTATGTTAAAAAATAAATAGCAAAGAGCCCAGTAGAATGATTTAAAATATTTTGAGTTTGTCCAGAAAGGAAGCTCCAGTAAAGCTGTGGACTGCAAAGATAGAGCTGGGGAAATCCTTATTGCTAAGAAAGAACAGGAGGATAGAAAAGATGGCCTGAGAGCATCACAAGAAGCATCAAGACTCCACCCTTTGCAGCCTCAAAACTGCAAAAGTAAAAGACTTTGCTTTGAGAAAAAAGCCCTGGCATCATGTTACAGAATGGTGGTAGCATAGAGAATTTGTTCCTCAGAATTGGATTCAGGGTGGTCAGTAATCCAGGCACTCGACTCCTACACCCAAGAAAGAAGAAAACCTGGCTACTGCTTCCCCTGGCAGCAGACCTTGGCATCATCCACATGGTGCTGGTTTTAGGCACATGCAGAATGCAAGAGTTGTGGGGTTAGAAAGAGTTCCACCTAGATTTCAGAAGGTATGGGAGGCCAGGCAGCATGCCCCTGAGAGGGCAGTGTGTGAAGCTGTGAGTGTGAAGATAAAGGTGCTGCAGTGGAGACCCCAGAAGTTTGGAAAAGCCAGAAACACGAACCATCTGAGGAAAACTGCAAGGAGGAAACAGAGAGGGCCCAAGAGAAAAGCCATGGGGGCTACAACCAGCAGCAGTGCCATAGAGGCAGAGCCACCTAAGCCCTTTGGAGTTCAAAACTTGCCACAGATTGCCTTGGATGGTCCACATGAAACTACAGGATTTAATGTTTGCCCTGCAGGATTTTAGACTTGCTTTGGTCCCATTCCTTTGTATCGCCTTGTTTGTAACTTTTGGAATGGAAATGTCTATCTTGTGCCATTGAATGCTGGAAGTGTTTAACCTTCTTTTCTTTTATACGGGGGCTCACAGCTAAGAGTTTACCTTAAATCTCAGAAGGCACTTGGGACTTGGACTTTTCAGCAATGCTGAAACTGTTAGGACTATGGCAATTCTTAGAGATGGACTAAATGCCTTTTACATCAAGGGATGTACATGAATCTTTGGAGGGCCAGGGGTGGAATGTTAAGATTTGCATCCAGATGTCTTCCTAAGCCTCATGCAGTCATTGGGTGAGCTGCCAGAGTTTGTGATTGATTTATGGTTCAATGCTGGCATTAAGGGTGTGAGTACTATCCTTGCCATAAGATGGGTAGTCTGCATACAATATAAAGGACAGAAAGAGGATTGTTTCTCTCTCTCTCTCTCTCTCTCTCTCTTCTCTTATTGCTTTGGCTGTCTTCTGCCATCATGAACTGTTGAGTGTCAGGAGCAACCAGTTGATCATGAAGAACATGAGGAGGTGGATCTGGATTGAACTGGAGAGATGGTGCTTGTACCCTTTGGAGAATCTTGGTGTGCACTGACTGCACAGGGATAAGGACCTCTTCAGGTAGTCAGCTTGAGTAGCTTGTGTGGACCCATGCTTTCTTTCTTTTGCTTTTTTTTGGTAATAATATTATAAAGTCATTGTTTATGTGGACAGGGGCTCCACAAAATGTACTGGCCCAGGTCATGGACACCCTAGGGGTGGTCTTGCCTTGGGTAGTGCTCGACAGACTACAGGCTCATACTTTGGGTACTTGTGGGCAGACCTGTCCATCTTGGGCTTGGGAGGATGGTCACCGCCCCCTCTTGATACCCATCTCAGCATCTTGCCCCATTGCACCAGGTGGATGTGACAGACAAGAGATGTGTAATGGTGCGGGTCTTGGAATGGTAAAAGATAAGGTCACAGGTCAAGTGGAAGGGAGGACTGCCAGATGCTTGAGCTGTAAGCCAGGGCATGTCCTGGACTCCGTCTGTCCCTCATCCCTGTACCAGTCAATTAGGCAATATGTCCATCCTGTTCTGTCCCCCGTAGAACTTGTATTAGTCAGTTTTCCAGGGAAACAGAACAAACAAGAGATACAGACATACATACACATGAAACATTACTGTATAAGGCACAGTATTATGGGAATTGGCTCACATGGTTACAGAGACTGAGAAGTCCTGCTGTCTGCTCTCTGCAAGCTGGAGACTCAGCCAAACTAGTGGTGCAATGTAGTCTGAGGCCGTAGCCCTGAGAGCCAGGTGCTCCAGTGTCTGAACGCAAGAATTGCTGCAGCCTTTCTTCCACTTTTTTGTTCTGTTTGGGTTCTGCAGGGAGCATATAATACCTGTCCACGGCAATGAAGGTGAATCTTCTCCACTCCTTCTGCTGATCCAAGACATACTCAGAAATGCTTTTACCAGGGATCTGGGCATCCCTTACCCCAGTCATCAAATGACAAACTTGACAACGGGCTTTGTCTCATTGTCTGACGGTGCAGTACTTTTTCTCCCCACTTTTTCTGCTCTCTCTTCCTTCCGCACCTGCTGTAGTCACTCTTCTCTTACTAAGTTAACATTTATTTTTACGACATCTTCCCGTGTACCTAGTTTAAACAGTATGCAACTCAAAGGGACTTTCAACCCCAAACAGTAGACCCTACCCACCTTCCTCTCCCTTCCTTTCCCCCCATTTCCTATTTCTTGGAGGCGACCACTCTGCAGCGTGTGCCTGGGAGGAGTGTGCTTTCTTTGCTCAAGCATTGTGGCAGCGGGGTGTGGACTTCAGAATCTGTAGTGCTTTTTTCCTGGGCTGGCCAGAGCCTTGCGGGTGGATGGTTCTTCCAGGGTCTATATATGAGGGAGCATATATGCTTTCAACTTGCAACCTCTGTTTGATCCCATTTTCAGGAATGGGTGACATTTTCAGGGTGGTTCCCTCACTCTGCTTGGTAGGCTGGCTCAGAGACTCAGCTGTTTTGTTTTTTTTTTCCCAGAGATCCAGTTTTATCCTTTTAGAAGAAAACCACCCCCAGTGTCCAGCAGAATGAGGGAAGGAGTGAACAGGGTAGAGGGATCAATCCTCAATCCTCCTATTTTTGTTTCCAGTGTCACCCACTTCCTCTTTATCACTTTCAGAGTTATTTGGTGTCACCAATTGCTGAACCATTTGTTGATGTGGGTATAAATAGAATTTATTCTTTACTTCCTCCTGGGTACAAGACTGAGCCTGCTTGGTTTTGCTGTATTGGTTGCCATTTTTCTAGTTGCTTTCTAGCATGTAAAATGTTGTTATTCATGTCTCTTTTGTTCATTTTCCTTATGGAGTAAACATTTTTTTCTTGTATGGTACTGGAGTTTGAACCAGGGCCTTTGCACTGGGCTATATTTCCAACCCTTCTGAAAAATTTATTTATTTGTTTAACTTTGAGACATGGTCTTGCTAAGTTGTTGAGTCTCCCAGGCTGGGCTCAAACTTGTGATCTTTCTGCCTCAGTCTCTCTGAGCGCTGGGACTACAAGTGTGCATCACTATGCCTGGCTGGAATTTTTTTTTTTAAAATTAAAAAAAAATCACTTTACTTTATTTATCTATTTATTTTGGTCTTTTTGAGACAAGGTCTTGCTATGCAGTTCAGGCTGGCCTTGGACTCACTTTGTAGCCCAGGCTGGCCTCGAACTCGCAATGATCCTCCTGCCTCAGCCTCCCAAGTGCTGGGATTACAGGTGTGCACCACCATGCCTGGCAAAACAATTTATTTTAAAGAGAGAAAAAAAAAATTTCAAAATAAGATAATAGGAGATTGTTATCTTCAAATTAGTTGCTCAGAGCACAAGATCTAGGCATTTAATTGTCCAAACAATATTAGCACAAACTTTTAGAATTTTAATCTTAAAAAGATAAGAAGATATTAAGAAAGGGAGGAGATGAATCCTGGAGCCTCATCTGCCACTGTTAGCTACCAGAGGATCTTTCTAACATGTAACATTTAAGCCTGTCCCTGTCACCCTCTTGCTCAAAATACTCCCATGGGAACAAGAGATGGAGGGGAAGGGGCAAAGGATTAAAAAAAGAACCAAGAGATGTTATGTTCGCATACCAACTCCCCACGAGGATTGGGATCATTACGTACTGTAAACGTGGGCTATTCATAATAAAAATGGAAACAAAAAAATACTTTCATGGCTCCCACCAGCAACCGGGTGGGTACAAGATAGAAATCTTGTGATGTCACTTTTAGGCTCTGGCCCAAATTGGGGCTTACTGCCCTCATGGACTAGACGGTATTTGATTTTATTAATTTTAATGGATCAGAAATTTCAGGGCACTCAGAGAAAGAGTCAAAAGCTTACTTCTGTTCTATGTTCAATACCAATTCTAAAACAACACTTAGCTCTCACTGCATTGCTCCGAGCCCTTTGAATTGCTAGGCATCAGGGGCCTGAGATGGCCGGGGCTGGGGCTGGGGCTCAGTGATAGGGGGAGGCTGATATGTATGCTCACACCTGCAGCCTGCAGCTTGAGCTGCTGTAGGGAATTTCCGGTTTATGTAGCCAGCAACTAGAAGGCAGATTCTTTTTTTTTTTTTTTTTTTTGTATTCTTTCCGGGGCATAAATTGCAGCTGGTGATGAAATTTGTTCAGTCTCTCTCACTACTAAATCACACTGGACCACACAAATACTTGGCTTGGCGTAGCCTAAGATTCTAAACCAAAGGGACAGGCTCTTCCCCAGATGGATTAGGAACGTGCAGGTCCATAGAGTGAGCTTGCAGGATTGCTCGAGAGGCGGGGTATTGGCATCTACTGTCTCTCCTTTGTTGGTGATAACACAAAGAAATGACTAAAAAAAGAGGATGCATTGATCTACACATTCTATTACCGTACGAACAAAAGCCTATTGGCTCCAACGGACAGACCAGGAGGACCCACAGTGATGTTGCCGAGGGTCTCTGATGAAAGGCTGCGAAGGCTGATGTTTGCGTGTTCGTTGTGCAGTATGTGCTTCCTACTTCCCAGAACAATCCCAGAACAGAGGGACTGTTGCCACCACTTTGTCCTATGCACATCTTAGCCATGGCCGGCCGGGAGGCCTTGTCCATGCCGTGGTTTTCCTGGTCAGCCCCCTGTTAGCAGCTTGCACACCAGTCATACTTCATCAGAGCCGGTGCAGCTCCGCCTGCCCCGCACCCCCACCTGGCTTGTCCGTCATCTCATTCCAGCTCCTACTTCTGGGTCATCCCCGTGCCTTTCCTCCCCCCAGGGACCACCATGGAGCCACCTGTTGTGGAGCGCACTGGGTTTATTGCTGGTTGCGGTGGAGGGGAACACACAGCCTGGGGCACTGTGGGTGTCTTCGTACACGGGTGCCACAGAGGACGGAGAAGGTTGGGCTTGTTTCTGTCTAGAACCAGCACCGCCACAGAGGGGCCTTGTCTGAGGTTGATGTCCTGTGAAGCTGTTTATGTTCAGAGGGGAGCGCCGCTGCCCTGATCCCGCCAAGACCCGGCAGCAGGACCTGCTTTCCTTTCCCATCCCTGAGACCCCTGTGCAGACAGCAGAAATGGGGGACTGGGCCACAGGGGGCGAGGGAGGAAAGCGCACTGAATGCCTTAGGAGGTGTTGTTCAGGTGTCCAGCCGGCGCCCCTCTTTGGACAGCTATGCCTGATTGCTGAAGCTGTGACTCCCCCCTGGGTTTTGAGTGTCTTGAGGGTGGGGTTGCGTCTTTTGTCCTCAAAGAGAAATGCAGAGCAGGCGCCTGATAACTTTAGTGGGATGCCAGGCATGGTGGCACATGCCTGTAATCCCAGCACTTGGGAGGCTGAGGCAGGAGGATCTTTGCGAGTTCGAGACCAGCCTGGGCTACAAAGTGAGCTCAAGTCCAGCCTGAACTGCATAGCAAGACCCCATCCCAAAAAGACCAAAAAAGCCAAGGATATAGCTCAGTGGCATAAGTGCCTCCCTCCAAGCTCAAGGTCCTGAGTTTGATTTCCAGTACAAACAACAACAAAAAAACAAAAAAACAAAAACTTTAGTGGGAGGCAGCTTGCAGGGTGCTTTATTATTTGTATTTATTTATTTTTGAGACAGGGTGTTGCTGTGTAGTTGAGGCTGGCCTGGAACTCACTATGTAGCCCTGGCTGGCCTTGAACTCACAGTGATGATCCTCTTGCCTCAGCCTACAGAGTGCTGGGATTAATGTCTCACTGAGCCCAGCCTGCAGGGTGCTTTATGGCACTGCTGGCAGGGGCTCTTGGATTCTACACTTCTTTCTCTAGAGCCGGGCCTGTAGGCTCCTGGGTGGGAAGGAGTTAAACAGAGCCACCCAGGCACCAGCAGCCAGAGGGTATGTTTGTGAGTCTGAGATTCTCAGGGACAACTTTAGGGCCTGAGGACTTTGGCCCCAGGAGGGGCCCCTGCAGCCACACTTTATTTGGGTCTGGCTCTTCCTTTAAAAATCTGACCCTGCTGCCTAAGCTGCAGCCCAGGCTTGTGGAGGCCTGCAGATTCCAGGAAGGAACTAGGAAGGGGCAAAAAGAGTCCCTAAGGTCCAACCACAGGCGAGGAGGAATTATCGATTACTTGGTTCTGATTATCTGGTTTCAATCCCACAGCACCCCATTACCCTTATTTTATAAATGAGGAAACAGACATGAAGAGAGGTTAAGTAGTTTGGCCAGAGATCACAGCTGGTGAGTGACGGGGGTGTCAGACCCTGATCTATCTCCCCTCCCAACCTGAGTTCTGGACCTTGGCATGGCTGCCAGTCCCACAGTTCTCTCTGGTCTCAAGGAAGGTCTGACACTTTACCCATTCGAAAGACTCTCTGGACCAAGTGGACTCTAGAGTCAGTGTTCTGATGCTCTAAAGGGCCGGATATGAAGCAACTGCCTTCACAGAACAGGCCCGAGTAGGTGGGCGCTGTTCCGGTGTAGGAGAGGACGCAGAAGAGAGAGCTCCACCTTAGGCTCCACGTGAGGGGGCCTTCTGGCGGCCGTGCCTTGTGCTGGGGTACCGGATGTGTGGAATTGCGTCTAGGCCTGAGGTCTTTGGTCTTTTTCTTGGCTGAGGGCGCTGCGGCTTCCTCTTGTGGCCGCCAGGGGGAGGTGCTCCCCGGGGAACTGTCTGGAGAGGAGGCTGTCTCCTTCCTTCAAGGGCGCCCGCGGGGTCCCAGGGCTTCTCCCACCTGTTCTCCTCGGAAGAAGTCAGTGTCTTTCATGAGGCCTCATCTGCATCCTGGGGCCTCTGCTTCTGATGAGAAACTCACAGGGTGTGTGTGTGTGTGAGACAGAGAGAGAGACAGAGAGAAACAGAGAGAGAGACAGAGAGAGACAGAGAGAGAGAGGAGAGAGACAGAGAGAGACTCAAACCCGCACCTCTACTCCGTCATCCTGAGAGGAACCGTGTTCCCTCAGGAGTGACAGGCCCTCCGATGGTGTTAATGTGCGAAGCCTCCCGAAGCTTTATAAAATGATCCGTCCTGTTTTGCATTAAATAAAGGGAACCGTGGGGCTTCCCTACTGGTATGACAACCGCGTGGTTTAGTCCTTCACTTCCAACCCAGTTGGCACAGTGAGTCCATGCTTTGGCCTCCGCTGTGTCCCAGACACAGCAAAATAAACGAAACAGAAAAAAGTGATAAACAACAGGACATAGCTGGGCCTCAGACCAAAGTGGATATCGCCGCACTAGAGGCAGATCAGACTTGCAAAGGCGTGAGCAGGCTCAGGGCTCGGCGGCCGCAGGGTCTGGAACGGCAGTGGCTGCCAGAGGCATCGCTCCTGGGGCTGGGAGCTGAAGAGCCCTGTGGAAGACAGGACGACAGCCAGGCTCCTGGAAGCCAAGGTGGTGTGAGGCTCCCTCTGCTTGTGAAAGGAGGCAGGGAAAAACCTGCCGTCCAGGAACAGCCTCGGGCTCAGGATGCAGGAAGATGGAGATGTGGGTGGAGGACACAGAGCCTGTAGTAGTCTCAGGTCGCTACATGGGGTGGAGCCCCAAAAGACTCGGACCAGACCAGGTTCTAGCCTGGGCCTCTGGTGCTGGTGCAGGAGAGTTGGAAACAGAGTGAAAACCAGATATAAAAACAAAATCAGGGGCTGGGGACATAGCTCAGTGGCATAAGTGCCTGCCTGGTAAGCGCAAGGTCGTGAGTTCCATCCCCGGTACCGCAAAAAAAAAAAAAAAAATTATCCAGGTGTGGTGGCGCACACCTGTATTCCCAGCACTTGGGAGGCTGAAGCAGGAGGATCATCGTGAGTTCAAGGCCAGCCTGAGCTACAAAG
>NW_004955420.1:23054172-23088284 GCF_000276665.1 Chinchilla lanigera | reverse complement strand
CAAAACAAACACAAAAAAAATTAATCTGCCTACTGCCTCAGCTCACTCTGGGGTTGTAAAGCAAACTGTTTACAACAGTAAAATGTCCCCCAGGGAACTTAATGGTATGGATAATAGTCAATACAGTCAGTCTTTAGAATATGAGTTCACCTCAGATTAAGTTAACTTTGTCAGAGAGTCATAAGGACTAGAAATAATGCTCAGGATACTCACAAAGGTAAGGAAAGGCTTAACCTCCACCGGAAATAAACAAGAAATGAAGGGAGGCAGGGAGAAATGAAAAGAGAATAAATAGATATGGAAATAATCAATTCGAGTCACCAGGCGTGGTGGTACACACCTGTAATCCCAGCACTAGGAAGGCCGAGGCAGGAGGATCGTTGCAAGTTCAAGGCCAGCCTGGGCTACAAAGTGAGCTCAAGGTCAGCCTGAACTGAATAGTGAGACCCTGTCTCAAAAAGACAAAAAAAAAAAAAAAGAAAAAAAAAGAAAAAAAGAATCAATTTGTAATCCTGGATATGAAGTTTGGTTTCTAGAAATAAAAATCACGTAAGATAATAACAGACACCAAGAGAATTAGCAAGTTAGAGAACAATGCAAGGATGAACTCTGATACAGTACACAGAGACAAAACTGAAAACCTGTAAGAAGCTAGGAGCAACGCATGGGGATATAGTTCAGTGGCATAAGCGCCTGCCTAGCAAGCGCAAGGTTGTGAGTTTGATCCCCAGTACCGCAAAAAAAAAAAGAAGCTAGGAGCAGGAAGGACAGATTGCAGGGAGGCCGAGGCTTGGAGCTCCAGAGCAAGGGAATGAAAGGAGTGGGTGTGGAGCAACATGCAAGGACATAGGAGCGGAGCAATTTCCTCGGGGAAATTCAGATCCAAGGCAAAGAGGCCCTTCCACTAGACTCCCAAACCCCGCGGATTACTTTACAACTTCTAGCTTCAGTAAAGGGCAAGGCCAGCCACGAAGGACTAGTACCTTGGAAGTGCCTGCTAAGTTTGCACACCCAGCGAACTCAGAGGTAAAATGTAAGAAAAAGGGTGCATTTCATATAAATATTGATACAGAGCACAGACTCTCATTGCAAGAATTGTTATAGCATATATTTCATAAAGAAAAATGAACACAGGAAAAGGATACAAGAAATGATGCTAAGTATAGAAATTTAGAAAACATGTTAACAGGGATGGGGTTATATCTCAGTGGCACAAGTGCCTGCCTTGCCAGCACAAGGTCCTGAGTTCGATTCCCGGTGTCAAAAAAAAAAAAAAAAAAAAAGATAAAACATGTTGACAAGTCTAGATGAGTATTGACTACAGACAGAACTTTATTATTCACTTTTTGTTTTTTTGAGACAAGGTCTTGCTACATAGTTCAGGTTACCCATGAACTCACTATGTGGCCCAGGCTGGCCTCAAATTTGCAGTGATCCTCCTGCCTCAGCCTCCCTGAGTGCTGGGACTACCTGTGTGGGTCACCATATTTTCCAGCTTTCCTTTCTTTTTTTCCTCCCTGCATGTCTCCTTTCTCTTTTCTTTGGTATGAACAAAAACTTTTTAAAATGATTAATTAAATTTATTGCTATAGTTTAGATATATGTAATGATCACATTTCTCATATGGAATTTGTGCCCATATCTGATCTACCCCAATTCTTATTTTTTTCCCCTTCTCTTCCCCTCCCTTCTGCCCCTCTTCCCCTTCTTATTTACAAAGCATTTGTTTACATTTTATATCTCTTTTCTTGTTTTTCTTTCCCCTTCCTTCCTTTCCCCCTTCCTCCTCCCTAGTTCCCTTTCCCATTTGAGCAATTTTTTCCTATTTCCCAATATTTATCATACATTTTGGTCCTTACTTATTCTTTCAGTTTTTCACACCAGAGAAACAATGTGACATTCATACACATGTGTCCTATTTATTTCACTAAGAGTATGGTCTCTAGGTGCATCCAATTACCTAGAAATGTCTCAAATTTGTCCTTTTTCATGGTTGAGTAGTACTCCATTGTATAAAAAACCCACATTTTCTTTATTCATTCATCGGTTGATGAGCATTTGGGCTGTTACAAACTGTGCTGCTATGAACATGGCTGTGCATGTATCGCTGTGGGATGATGCTTTTAATTCTTTAGGGATGACATCAAGAAGGGGAATAGCTGGGTCAAATGGGACCTCTTGTTCTAGTTTTTTGAGGACTCTCCACACTGATTTCCACAGTGGTTTTACCAGTCTACACTTCCACCAGCAGTGGAGAAGGGTTCCTTTTTCCCCACAGCCCCACCAATATTTGTTATTGGTTGATATGAACAAAGCTTAAAAAACACAACTCTCTCAGTTTTAAACAGAGATCAAACCTAGGGCCTCACCCATGCTAGGCAAATGCTCTATTACTGAATTACATCGCTAAAATTCTCATTTTATTAAAGATACCCACATACGGTTTTTTTGGTTTTGTTTTTTGTTTTGTTTGTTTTTCTCCGGTATCGGGAATCGAACTCATGACCTTGCGCTTGCCAGGCAGGAGCTGTGCCGCTGAGCTAAATCCCCAGCCCCCTTCCATATACATGTTTTTAAAAATCAAATAACTGTAGCAGGCTTACGTGGCTTCCTGTAGCCAGCTTCCTGTGTGGCCCCAAAGGCGCTCCTGGGACACGTGCTCCTCATCAGCCCAGGCACACCCGGTAGGGCTGCCCTGCAGGTCCAGCAGGGCGGCGCAGAACACGACCCTGAGTGACACCCGAAGCAACCAATGCCATCGCAGTTTCCACCTGCTTTGCTCTGAGGTCCCTTTCTCTGGGAGAAGTTATTGCCCTGTGTCTTTGATAATTTTCTCCCCTTCCTTCCAGCAGACCTAACGCAGGACGTGTTCCGCAAGCCACAGCTCTGTCAGGGAGACTTCACGCGAGTGGATCCTGCAGCCTCGGTCAGGCCTTGGGCAGATCACAGCCCTCGCGCGGTGATTTCAGGAGGGACAGACGCACAACCACCAGCGGAACTGCTGCCAGAGTCCCGACTCCCGGAAACTGTGCGAGATAACGAATGTTATTGTTACAGTAGGCTGATAAATTCGAGGAGTGATTTACTGCACAGCAGGAGATAATACAAGCTTCTTACTCAACCCAGTTCCCAGACCCAAGCAAACACTTCCGGCTGCCTTTAGCTAGTGCTCCGTGGTTGTTGCTTTGGTATTGACCTTTATGTTTCTGTAGAGCTTGTTTATATCTTTCTCATTGTTTTATGTCTTCATTTCTTTGTATAATTACATGTATTTTTTATATAATATATATATTTTCCTCCTAACTTCAAAACTCTTCTCCCTCTCCAGTTCAAGGTGATTACATTGTATTTTTTAGTTACTCAGTGTTTGTATTTGTAGTACTGTATCCATACTCCCTTGGTGAAATCTTGCACTCTAGTGTGATTACATTGGCTTCTGGAGGAGTACCATTTTTGCCCCTGGTGGTGATAATGGTTTGCTATTCTTTCACTTTTTTTTTTTTTTTGGTACCAGGAATCGAACTTGGGACCTTGCGTTTTCCAGGTAGGTACTTGTACTGCTGAGCTATATCCCCGGCCCGTGGTTTGCTATTCTTATTGTCTGTTTGAGTTGTGTTCCTATGAGCAATTCATCTCTCAGTGTGTCTGAACTTGCCACGGCTTCCATGACTTTCACTGTTTTCTTGGGGACGTCCTGTCTGGGACCCTCCTGTGGGCCTGCTGGTCTCCACGCCTGCTGAACAGCTGTCCTTCTGGACGCCTATTCCCTGTCACCCTGAGGATTCCCTTTGCTTATGTCTGTGTCTTCCTCACTGTTTATTTCCTCATTTCACGGAGTCTGTTCTTCAGGGGCCTCCTGGGCACGGGTGTGTAAGACCTAGGTACATTTTTTTTACACCGTTCATTACCGAAAGTGTCTATTCCACAATCACACCTGAGTCATGGGTAGGCTGTCCTCTGATCTGTAAATAATTTTCTCAGAATTGGAGGACTTTGCCCCCTTCTTATCTGTCAGTTTCTGGTGTTGCTATTTATAGAGGCTCTTTGATATTTTGTTCCAGATTCCATATGTAGGATTTTGCCCCTTTCCCAAAACTTTCTAGCTCTTTGTTTTATCCCTTGTTCTGATAGTCTGTGCAGAAGGACATTCTTTAGTTACTCTTTCAATGTATGGCTTCAGGCCTGACCCAGCCACGTGATTGTCTGGTTCTGGAGGAAGTCTAGCAGAAGCATTGGTGGAGAAGAAAAGACTGCAGCACCTGTGTCCTTGTGGAAAGCTGAAGGGTCAACACTAAATGCTTTGCTGAGATATGCCTGAAAGAATGATAACACGATGGCTAACTAAGTCAAGTCTCATTCCTATGATAATTGAGTTGTATTGTCCTTGCTAAAACGATTGATATCCTCCCATTTGCCCAGCTGCTTCTTTTACTCTGTCTCAATAAAAGGTTACTGAAAATGGCAATCAGGGCTGCAGTCTCAGAGGCTCCAAGTCCCCTGATCCCAGAATTATGCCTCTCTTGTTTTTCTTGTTTCTCTTGCTTTTCTTTTCATCTGCGGCACCTCGTTCTCGGGACCTGTCACCCTGGACAGAAACGGAATGTAGACCAACAATAGTTAATGATTGTATGTGTTGGTAGGGGTCTTTTAAAATTCACTGTCCTGAGACTATGGAGATCCTTTTAAACTCACATCTTCTTAGAAGTTTTCTTGAATTATTCCTTTCATATTTTTCTCTCCTTCATTTTCTCTCTGTAGATTTCCTATTATTTAGATGTTGGACAATTTGAATTGATCATCTAAAGCTCTTGCTTTTTCTCTCCTGTTTTCAATCTCTCCCTTTCTGTTTTATTTTTAAAAGAAAAAATACAATTTCATATTCAAATAGCAGAATAACAATAGTTAATACACTGTGTGTAATTGATTATATCATTGTCTTTAAAATAGTTACTCAGAGTACAAGACATAAATCAAAAAGATTCTTACAAAAAAGAAACAAACAGGTAAGAACACAAAACTTTCTTTTCAATAAACTAAGAAAACTAGTATAGTAGTATACATGAAACTAACTAGCATACATTGAAATATTTTTAAAACAAAGGAATTTGTAATTTGGGGAAGTATTTGAAGTTCTTCCTACTTTCTATTTATCTCTCTTTTATTTTGTTCTCTCTATATATTTTGTATTATATATTGTGTTTTACATATAAGAGAAACCATGTGATATTTGAGCTTATATGTCTGATTTATTTTACTTAACATTATGTTTTCAAGTTGCATCCATTTTACCTACGAAAGCCTCGAGTTTGTTGTTTTCAAGATCCAGCTGTTACATACTATGTGCTATAAACATGAGTATGCGTGTATATCTGTAATATGAGGTGGCTGGATTTTGGGTATGTGATACTGAGATTAAGTGTGAGATACTGAGATTAAGGAACCCCATTCTGGGTGTGGGTGGCGTCACCCAAAAGGCAGGTAGCCTGGGAGGCTTAAAAGGGAGAAGCAGGCTTCTGCTGCTTTTGCTGCTGGAAAATGCTTGCTGCTTGCTGCCTTCTGCTTGCCCTGCTTTGCCATGAACTGTTTCTCCTCTGCAATGCCACCTTGCCTTGGAGCCAGCCGACTATGGACTAAACCCTCTACAGAATGAGAGCTAAAATAAACCTTTCCTCCTTTAACTGTGGGTGTTTGTCTCAGCAATGAGAAAAGTAAGACAATTTCAAAACTTTCTTCTGAATTTTTCATTTTATCTTCATATTTTTTATTATCCATCTATCTCTGCTTCTCTCTCTCTCTCTCTTTTTTTTTTTTGTCTTTTTCAGACAGTCTTGCTATGCAGTTCAGGCTGACCTTGAAATTACTTTGTAGCCCAGGCTGGCCTTGAACTCACAACGATCCTCCTGCCTCAGCCTTCTGAGTGCTGGGATTACAGGTGTGCGCCACCATGCCCGGTTCTGCTTATCTCTTTAAGGATATCAATTGTATATATTTTTTTGTACTAGGGATTTAACCCAGGGGTTCTACCATGCTAGGCAAGTGTTCCATCACTGAGACACATCCTCCAGCCCTATTTTTGTAGTTTGAGATAGGATCTTGCTAATTTGCTCAGGCTGAACTTGAACTTTAGTCTCCTGAGTAGCTATGAGTAAGCAAAAACTGTTAAGATTGCAAAGATAATGAACAATTCCAGAACAGGAGATTTTCACACATGTCTGACACTGATAGATTTAGGAGGTAAAAATATAATAAGAATCCAGTTGGTAATCCCAGCAACTGAGGAGGCTGAGGCAGGAGGATCATTGTGAGTTTGAGACCAGCCTGGGCTACATAGGGAGCTCAAGGCCAGCCTGAATTGCATAGTAAGACCCTGTCTCAAAAAGACAGAAGAAAAAAAAAAAAAGAATACAGTTGGTTTTAACCATATATTACAAAGTTTAATCTAATGTGCTTAATAAACTCAGAGTATATGTTTATATTAAAGTATGTATGGAATAATTATGTAAGCATATTAGAAATTAATGATAAAAATGATGTTAAGTTCTTTTACATTACAGCTAAGAGGAGTCACTCCAAAATAAGTGAATTAAAGATATCACAGTAGAAATCACCAAATGCTCTCTGTCTCTTTTTTTGTTTGTTTGTTTTGGTTTTGGTTTTTCTCCGGTACCAGGAACCGAACTCACGACCTTGCACTTGCCAGGCAGGCGCTTTGCCACTGAGCTAAATCCCCAGCCCCCCTGTCTCTTTTTTGAAACAGGGTATCACTATATAGTTTGGGGTGACCTCCAACTTATATAGCTCAGGTTGGCCTTGAATTCAAGATCCTCCTGCCTCATCCTCCTGAATTCTGGAATCACAGGTGTGCACTGCTGTGCTGAATAAAATCACCAAATACTTGAAAGCAAATGACAACAAAAGCACTATATATCAAAACCTGTAGGGCCAAAAGAAAACAATTCTAATTTGAAGGCATGCATTACAAATAAGAAAAAGTTAAGTTATTTATGCATTCTGTACAAGGAGACAGAAAAGATGCAACAGAATAAACCTAAGGAAAGCACAGAGAGAGACTGAGAAAATAATGGAAGTCAGAGAAATAGAAAAGAAAAGAAATGAAGGCCGGGTGTGGTGGCGCACGCCTATAATCCCAGCACTCGGAAGGCTGAGGCAGGAGGATCACTGCAAGTCTGAGACCAGCCTGGGCTACAAAGTGAGCTCAGGGCCAGCCTGAACTCAAGAGAGAGACCCTGTCTCAAAAAGAAAAAACAAAACAAAACAAGAAAAGAAATGAAAACTAAATTGGTTCATTGAAAAAAAAAAAACTAACAAAACAAATTTCTAGTGAGACCAAAGAAAAAAGGAAAGAGCCATGAATAAACAAAAAATGGGCATAAATTGAAACAGAGTAAAAATTTTTAAAAATAATGAATGATAGAACAACTTCCTTTCAATGAAATTGAAAACATGTAAAAACACCTACTTTTCTAGAAAATCTGAAGCATCAAACTTGACCAGGAAGACAGAAAAGTTGAATTAATTAACATCAGCTGTATAATTAATCAAACTTCCCCTTCAGAAAACACAGGTTTTACAGGAAGATTTTACTAAACCTTCAGAGAAATGCATCAGAGAATTGAAAAGTAGGGAAGTTAAATCAAGGTTTGCATATTCCAGATGCTAGGTAAACTTGCTGAGTTCAAGAAAGGAAAATTACAAACCAACCTCACTGTGGTAGCCCAGCTCCAAGGTTGGTCCCCCAAGATCCTTGCTTCCTGGGTGGGGTGGGGTGTGGCTACCCCTGTATAGTACTCCCCCCCCCCCACCCCGCCCATGGCTTTTCTGTGTCCAGCAGGATAGGGCAGAAGTGACAGTGTGTGATGCTGGGAGCTATTTTTTTTGAGACAGAATCTCTCTGTGTAGCCCAGGCTGGTTTCAAACTCACTTGAATTCTCCTGCATCAGCCTCCCCAGTGCTGGGATTACAGGCCTGCACCACCACTCCTGGCACTGGAGGCTATTTTATAAAAGACACGATAGCGTCTGCCCTCCCTTGTGGGCTATCTTGTTCTGGGGGAAGCCAGCTGCTGGGTCATGGACATATTCCAGCATCCCTGTTGCCAGCATGAGAAACCGAGCCTTTTGCCAACAGTCAGCATCAATCTGCCATCCCACAGATGCATCATTTTAGAAGCGGATGCTGCAGCTGCTGACTAGCTAAAAACCTGCCTGCAGCCTCATCAGAGACCCCAAGACCACCATCAGGCTAAGTTGCTCCCCTATTCTTGACCCGCAGAAACTGAGAGATAATCATTGCTTATTGTTGTTTTAATGCACTAGTTTGGGATAAGTATTATGCAGCAATAAAGAACCAATGCATTCACTTAGGAACTTAGATACAAAAGTCATAAATAGAACACTAGCAGAATGAACTAAGTAGTGTATCGTTATGGTTTATCCCAGAATGTAAGAATGTCTACTTTAGGAAAATCTACTAATATGACTTACCATATTAAGAAATTAAAAGAGAAAACACATGATCATCTTACTAGATACAGAAAAGCATTTGATAGAATTGTGCCATTTGTTCATGATGAAATATCACATTATGAACTGAAGGAAAAGCTTAAACATGGTGAAGCTTATCCACCAATAATCACCAGCAAACATATTCATGTGACACACTTTCAGGTGTATTTTTTATACCCAAGTGTAAGACAAGGAAGTCTGTCCTCAGCACTTCCTTTCTACCTTGGAGAACTTAGCCTATGGAATGTTTTGTTTTGTTTTTTTTTTTGTCTTTTTGAGACAGGGTCTTGCTCTGCAGTCCAGGCTGGCCTTGAGCTCACTTTGTAGCCCAGGCTGGCCTTGAACTCACAACCATTCTCCTGCCTCAGCTTCCGGATTGCTGTGATTACAGGCGTGCACCACCACGCCTAGTGCTAGCCTATGCAATAATATAAGAAAAAGGGAGGTGTAAGCATTGGAAAGTGTTCTTTCTCTGCAAACTATAATCCTCTACATAGATAATTCTCAAGAATTTTAGAGCTGGGTATATTAAATGAGTTCAGTAATATTGCTGGACACAAGGTCATCATAGCAAGATGACCAGTGTTTCTACTCACCAGTGATGACCAGTTAAGAAATAAATTAGAAGAAACAAAGATCTCACCCAATGGCAAGAAAAAGTATGAGGTACCCAGTGATGAATCAGTCAGGGACAGGAAAATGTTTATGGAGGAAATTATAAAGTATTGTGAAAAGAATTAAAGCAAAACCTAAAAATAAATGAAGAGACATATGCTCATGAATCAGAAAATTCTCTCTCCTACGTATGCCAATTTCTCCCCAAATAATCCATAAATCCAATCAAAATCTCAATGAAGTTTTAAAAAAATTTAAGAAATTTTTTGGCTGGATGGAATTTGACAAGCTGATCTAAAATTCATATGGAAGATTAAGAGCTAGATAATTTTGGAAAAGAACACAAGGCAGAGGGGTGGATGAAGTTAATCTACACAGTGACAAGACTTAGTGGGGTTTGAAAGGAATAGTAATTAGGGAGTGGGGTGGTGATGCAGAACAGAGAGCCCAGGAAGGGCCCACGCACATACGGAAAAGATATACAACAGCTGGGACTTCGAACCAATGGGGAAAGAATTACTTTCAAAAATACGCAACACTTGGAAAATTAGCTATACACACTGAAAAGCCTAAGATTAGGTTCCTACTTTCATACTCCAAAATAAGTAAAAGCTAATCTTTTCAAACTTTTGGGAGATATTTATGGTATTTGGGCAGATAGTGAATTTTGAAACAAGATATCAAAATAGATCAGGAACGAGTAACATTTTACCTGCCCTCCCTCCTTTGACAATTTCTGTTTAGAAGTGACGAGTTAAACAAAGTTGAAGACAAGAATCATTTAGGAGAAGGTATTTACTGCTTAGAGAACTGACAAAAGATTAGTATGTACAGTTTTTAAAGAAAGCCTACAAATAAAATAGAAAAGCAATGAATGATACAATAGAAAAATGTTCAAAGATTATAAAAAGGTAATTCAGAAGAAAAGGAAATTCAAATGCAACTCCATCAAGACTCAAGGAGTCAGGCATGGTAGTATGTGTTTGTAATCCCAGCAGTCAGGAGGCTGAGGTAGGAGGATCTCTGGGAGCTCAAGGTCAGCCTAAACTACACAACAAGACCCTGGCTCAAAGGAAAAGAAAGACTCAAGGAAATAAAAAAAAAAAAGGGCATATCCCTCAGACTAGCAGCAGTTAAAATAGGTTACTACTAAGTATTTGCATATAGAAAGTAGATAAACAAACAAAAAATAAACTCTCATAGGTTGTTGGTGGGAGTATAAGTGGGTGTCATCACTTTGAAGAGCAATTTGGCAATGTCTATATAACTTCAGATATGCAGTGAGGGAGACTGCTACGAAGTGGCTCTGAGTAGGATTTAAAATTAACCAATTGGCTTTTCATGTTTACTTGTGAGTCTGTCCAAGGCCTAGACCTCTTGTCTGGAGCTGGGCAGTGGACTCATAGTAAGTGAACCTCTGTGAGTCACTGATCCCTACCGAAACCTGTAATGATGGGTGAAGCCATGAAGCCTCAAAGGATAAAACAAGGCCACAGCTAAGGACACCTGGCTCCAATCTCTCTCTTTTTTTTTTTTCCAGTGGGAATTGAACTCACAACCTTGCGCTTTCCAGGCAGGCGCTGTGCCGCTGAGCTAAATCCCCAGCTCCAATCTCAATAGGTAAGACTATAGCCTCAGGCACCTCACTCCTGGGTGGAGACCTTCTTGGAGTTAACATAGCTCTCCTAAATGAACATAATGCCTTACTTGGAGAAGTCCTTGAGCAGTTCCCATCCTTGAGTATTCCCCTCTCTTGTTCTGATAACTAGATAAATACAGGCTGCCCAGAGAAGATCTTGGTCTTAGCCCGGACAGAATCTCAAACTCTGTGAGAGGCTTTTGATCCTCCTGGAGCCCTGAAATCATTCCATTTCTCTCTCTCTCTCTCTCTCTCTCTCTCTCTCTCTCTCTCTCTCTCTCTCTCGTTGTCTTTTTGAGATAGGGTCTCGCTATGGAGTTCAGGCTGGCCTTGAGCTCACTTTGTAGCCCGGGCTGGTCTTTTTTTTTTTTTTGGTTTTCCTCCGGTACCAGGAACCGAACTCACAACCTTGTGCTTGCCGGGCAGGCGCTTTGCCACTGAGCTAAATCCCCAGCCCCCAGGCTGGTCTTGAGCTTGTAACAATCCTCCTGTCTCAGCCTCCCGAGTGCTAGGATTACATGCATGTACCACCATGCTTGGCTAACTCCATTTGTCTCTTTTATTTAGCCTTCACTGTAAACTTGTTTGGGAGATTGTAGACCTGATTGGTCTGCAATAACTAAGGGATGATATCAACCCAATAATGCAGGTCCTTTAATTTTGCAACTGATTTCTAGGATTCATTACCATATTACCATATTAGGGCAAAACTGGAAATCATGTACATGTCCATCAACAGGAGAATGAATAAATACTACAGTGTATTTCTGCACAATACTGCAGAACAGTGAAAAATGCTCATGTGTAAATATGGATACATTCAAAAAACCTAATGTTGAGCAAAAATATCACTCTGTAAAATGACATATAGAGTATGACACATTTTATATGAAGTTTGGAAACACGCACTAGATATACAGTTACATATATATTATACGGTATAAACATAGGCAAAAGATGACATTCAGAATTCCATAGAGCAGGATGCTGAGTGCTTGGATGTCTAACATACTACTGTGTTTACTTTTAGTTTGAAATATCACATCACAGCGATGATAACAGTCATCCAGATTTATGTGAGTGTTAGAGAGTGTGGCCCTTGGCTACTTGTACGTGCATATTTCTGGGCCCTGGGGTTCTTGATGTACCTCTCGAATGATATAATGAGCTCCATGATCTCAGAGCCATTACTTTTTTTTTTTCCTAGAGCCTAGTACAGTGTAGAGGTTCAGCCTGTGTTCAGTTGACCGAATACGTGGAAAATGAGGGCATGGCAAAGGAGGAAGGGGAGGAGGAGATGAATACAGAGTCTGAGACAATGCTTCGCCTGCCTGGTGCTGACATGGTCTCATGGAGAGGAGCAGATGGGCTTGTAAAAAGGTAGGAAGTGAGCCCCTCTGGGCTTTAGGGGTGGTAGAGGGAGCTGTCTAGGGGGTTTCCTGAGCCTTGCACTGGGGCAAAGGTGATGGAGTCACAGCTCAAGGGAGGGGCTCTGTAGGGTAGCAGGCTTAGGAGGAGGACCTCTGTCTCTAACGTTGCAGCTTATTCTAGGCCACGCGGGTCTGGGCCCGGGCTGGGAATGTCGCTCTTGCTGGGACAGGAGGAAGGTGACAAGCAGAGGGGCAGTGTGCGCTCCTCCCAGTGTGTGTGAGGAGGGGTGGCTGAGCACAGCACGGGCTGTAGGGGGCTCCAGGGCGTCACTGTCAAGGGACTGAGAGAAGAAACTTGGGAAAAGAGGCCGAGGTGAGTCTAGAGAATGGGTGAACAGGCGAGGCCAGGAAAGGGAGTTGTGGGAAAGACTGGGAATCCGTGAGGTCAGGATAAGCAAGAAAGGCCTGAAAACAAAAGCTGGGAGGTGTTAAAAGAAGCTGGATGTGGCACAAGAAGCCAGTGGCGGGCTTTGTGGAATTTCACTGGTGTGACGAGCGGGCAGTGTCTCAGCTCCACAGCCTGAGCCCGGTAGCCGAGCATGAGTGTGCAGAAGTGTGGCTGCAGCCCAGTTTTCAGATGCTGGACTCGCAGGGCGGTGGGGTCAGCCGAATAAACCAAGTGAAGGAATTTGAGGAAAGAGAGAGGTGTAAGATGCGGGTATCACTTGTGAATTAGGGTTTTGCGATTCTGATGAGCACTGTCACACTGACACTAGCGGGCGCTCACAGAGCACCCACGCTGCCACACACCTAACATAAATTTAATTCCCTTGATCCTTACAGCAATCCTATGCAGTAGGGTCTGTAACTGCCTCATTTTACAGACATGGAAACTGAGGCACCTCGAAGTGAAATAATTAGCCTTCTACAGAGACCTCCTGGAGTGCAGAGGTGTGCGGAGACTTGATGGGGGAAGCCAGCACCCTGCACAGTGCATGAAAGACCGTCCGGAGATGGGCAGAGGTTCGTCTCTGCAGATTGCTTCCTGGGAAAAGTGTTTCAGACCTTAGCATGAATTTAGCTCAAGCCCTAGTGGTACAATAATGTACTATGAGCTAACTACATAAAAACAAAACCTTGAGCGGTGATACTGATAAGTGTCTATTTTTGTTTCAAGGTAGATTGTTCTAGATTAGACAAGCACATGGTTGTGGATGACTGTGAGTGTGAGTGTGTCTTCTTCATCAGGGAAGGGCTCAAAGCTCACTGTGGCCCCACAGACATAGCACCCTCTGCAAGTGGGGTGGGGTCTCCTGGTATTGCAAATGGGTGTCCAGCTGTCCAGGGGAGACGGTGTGGAGTAGGATGACCTTTGTATTTGGGGAGTGAAGAACGCCATCTCTGAAAGAGGCTGTAGATGTGACGGAGGTCCTTGTCCTGCCTCATGTCTTTGGGTCAGCCTGAAAGGACACAACCACAGGACCTGCGGGAACCCCTGGAGCCGGGTGCCCAGCTCTTCTGCACCTTTGTCTTCCAGGCCTGTAGGCCAGAAGCACCTCTCTAAGAAAGAGCACTGCTCCTATCCGGGAAGGGTGGGGCTGCGCAGTCTTCACTTCGTACCATACTGTAGTTACCCCTTCATACCATGACGTACTCGATATCATGGTGTCTAGTGGGTGGAAGTGCCTTTGGAACCAACCTCATACCCTACTGGACCTCCTTGGAGACCAAGTCCAGCCCATCTCGGAACTGCTCAGTGTCATATATACCCTTTCCCCTCTTGTAAGGTCGAGGCGGGTCAGGCCTTCCACTGCTCACCTGTCAGCATCTTCCTGTGGGGTCTGGGCACGTGTTGTTCCCAAGCTCACAGAAGTTATGAAGAAAACAAGGCCCAAACACACGAGAAAGCACCCAGGCGAGGACCTGGCTGGGGTCCCAGCGCAGGACCCCCAGCCCACTGCAGCTACGGCCTTGGCTGAGCCGAGTCCTGTCCTCATAGTGTTTGCCTTGGATGGAGGAGCAGGCGAGTCAGCCAAAAAGCCACATCCAGCTGGGACGGTCGTCAGATCAGTAGAACGGCCCGTCTGTCCCACAACCCAGGTTGTCCCAGCTCTTTCCCTACGCTAGGTCTCAGAACGTGTCCTGTGAGCGTGTGGACAGAATCAGACCATGGGAGCTGATGGAGATCAGATATAAAGTAGCATGGAGTCGCTTCTGGTGGCCTGTCCCTCAACGAGAGAGACGTTTTCCTGTGTGTCCCCACATTTCCCCCTGGGGCCAGCGAGCATGCGTCTCTCAAAAGCTGGCAGACAGACTTGGCTAATGCCAGCCCTAGCGGTAACCGGGTGGGGGACACTGGCCTTACCTCTCTGACCTCTTAAAAATGACTCTTCCTCACCTTTAAAATAGAAATTGTTGTCTGTACTTGGGAAGAAGAAAAACAGTCAGTTCATATCAATGTAATAGAGTCTTAAAATTAAGTTTTCTGCTGAGCACCAATATGCAACATAGATGTGGAAATACAAAGTGAGATGCCAGCTCAGCTTCTGATGATTTTCTAAAGAGATGCTAAAGAGACACTATTTTGCGTGTGTGTGTGTGAGACCTACATGCCACAAGTGCTCTATCATTGACACCTCCAGCTGTTTTTATTTTACTTTTTACATTTTGAGAGAGGGTCTTGCTAGGTTGTCCAGGGTGGCCCTGAATTTGTGATTCTCCTACCTCAGCCTCCCAAGTAGCTGGGATTACAGGTGCGTGCTGTTGCATCCAGCTTTTGACATCTATTGCCTACCCTGAGAGGTAGGAGTAGATAGATAGGAGGGTCTGTGGGGAGGATGTCCTTGAAGAAACCTCTACTGGGGTCTCCTCTAGGGCACAGGGTGCGCCCTGCACCTGCAGCTCAATCCGTGAGTGTCTGTGAGCTGGCTTCTCTAAGACCTTACCGTGGGACCCACAGCTGTAGGGAAACCTGAGGGGACAAGGGCTCACTAGCACCTTGCTGGGCCCAGGCAGCCCTCCCAGGGTGTTTTCAGAGCAAGAGCTGTGTGAGAGTTTCCTCTGGACAGTATGGGCCTCACCGGAGAGAGCGTGCAAAGACTCGGTCTTAGCCTGCTTTTCTGGTACTGTAGCAAAATACTCGAGATGGGGTCACTGGTGGCATATAGAAGTTTGTTTGGAGCATGTGGGTAGAACCGAGCCACGGGAGCTGATGTCGATCAGAGCTCTGTATTTCACCCTTCTGGAGGCTGGGACATTCAAGAGCGTAGTGTGAGCCAGCATTTGCTCAGCATCTGACCAGGGCCGTCTTGGACATCACAATATGGTGCAGAGCGTCATCCAGTGAGATCTAGAAAACTGCTAGCTCAAGTCTCTTCCTGAAGATTCTAATGCCACCAGGGAACTCTGCCCATGTGACTTCACCTAACCCTGATTACCCGCTGAAGGGCCTACTTCCAAATACCAGGAACATAGCGGGTGGGAGATTTCAATCTCCAATTTCCAACAGACGAGCTTTTGGGCGCCACATCAAACCATAGCAAACGCCGCATCTCAGGTCCCGGGTAGGGCTACTCCAGTAGCAATTGGTGGGAGGTGAAGCCCAGGAGCTGAGGCTGTGGTTTCAGATGAGTATCTGCAATGAGATTGGATTTGAGATACAGCCACAGGCTGGAGATGACCTTGGGAAACAGAGGCTGAGCCAGTAACCTGTGGAGAGGGTATAAAAGCACTTCACAAGAAAGAGGCAGGATTTCACATCTGCCTGGCAAAAAAGCCTAACTCTCATTTACAGCTGCAGCAGCCCCCTCCAACTTGGTCCCCCAGGGCAACTGTAGGATTAGCTGTGGTGTCTGGCTAGGGAGACAGAGTGGAAAAAGAGAGAAGACGCCAATCCCCTACGCTGCCTTCGCTGAGGCTTCCAGCTGGCCAGGCTCAAGCTGTGGGACGAGAGAAGCGAAGGTAAAAATCAGCTCAGAGTTACGATGAATACCTTGGATTAACATTCTGATGTCTGGAGTGGCACTGCTTTTGCAACTAAGCGTGACCACAGACTATTCTGTGTACAAGCAGAAAAGTCACAGGCCTGCTGGCATTGTTATCCAGGCCAAGGAGGATTCCTTTCCTGAAGACAGACGGTGTAAGGGACAGCACTCTGGTCACTTCAGCCTGCTGGCTTTGGGCATTGTGGTTAGTGCTGGGATACTCTGTCCCCTACCCGCACAGAGGTCTCTAGTTCATAATCCATTCTTTTGTCCAGCTCTTACGGTGTACCTGGAGCATGCTGTCTATCTGAAAGTCAAGGTCAGTGTAGACAGTTAAGCCTGTCAGTGTGATTGGTGTTAGAACCGTCCAGGGGGATTAGTAAAGCACATTTCTAGGTGTGTCTGGGTGGTTATTGTCTTAGTGATTTCCTGAACACTGCGGCACAATACCTGACACTTACAACTTAAAGGAGGGGTGTTTATTTTGGCTCACAATTTGTAGAGGTTTTCGGGCCATAGTCAGCTGGCTCCAGGGCAGGATGGCTTGGCACTGGGGCTTGGCAGCCAAATAGCTGCTCTTGGCATGGCAGACAGGAAGCAGAGGGCAGGGGAGGAGCTGGGAGGGAGATGATCCTTCCAACAACATACCTCAGAGGCCGGACCCCGCCTCCTAACACATAGGAACAGCAAGTCGGCTATCAGCCCCTGTAATGCAGTCACCTTCCAAAGCCCGGCCTGGGAGAGCATGAGGCTCATCTGGACGGAGACCGAAACAGCTGTGGAGGTGTGACCTTCGGCTCCCTGTTTGGCCCCTTTCTCTCCAGCACCATACCTCTGCTCAGCATCCAGCTGCCATGAACTAAGTAGCTTTGCCCTTCTGCCATAATATTTCTGCTTTGGAGCCAGGTGACTTTGGACTGAAGCCTCCCAAACTGGGAGCCAAATAGCTTTCTCCTTCCTTAAATCGTATCAACTATTTGTCCCAGCAATGAGAAAGCTGACAGTCAAATTTTCTGAAACTAGTAGGACAAGGAAGTTCTGTTAACAAAAGCCATTTCTTGCCTCTGATGACCTTGAGCCTGATCTGCTGAGCAGTCTGATTTCCTCCACAACAGGCCCTGCCTTCATGGGAGAAGAACATGCTGCATCTTCCTACGTGTCAGACAGGAAAATCAGGTTGGGAGATGCAGTCAGGCTGGGTTGCTTCTACCATTTTGCAGTTGTATAGTTCCCCACTGGAAAGACTTACGTTCCTTGTCCTACTGGTTTCTCCTCTGTAAAAGTAGTCCTTTTGTAAGGACAGAGTCCTCATGAGCTCATCACCTCTTCAAAGGTCCCATTCTCTTCACACTGTTGCCTTGGGGATTGAGTTTCCAATACACACATCACTTCTCCGACTTTTGGCTAAGATCAAGTGAGTTTCTAAACACAGACTTTACTCTGTGAGATGTTTATGGTTTTACCTATTGATTTTGCCAAAAATCTCAAAGGTAACAATGAAATCTTTTTATCTATATTCTCTCCTGAGAGTCAGAATTCTGTTTGCAAGAAGGCCTTACAGGCCCTGATGGTACGTGTCAGTTAGGCTTCTGTGGCTGTGGCCAAATTAACTTACAGGAGGAAAGGTTTACTTTGGTTCATGGTTTCAGAGGTGTCAGTCCATGGTAACTGCCATTGCTCTTAGGCCTGTGGTGAGGCAGAAGAATCATGGTGGGGAGCACATGGAGGAAGAAAGCTGTTCACATCATGGAGGCTACTACACAAATGAGAAAAAGGGGCCAGGGACAAAACATACCCACAGGGAACACGTGCTCAATGACTTATTTCTGCCAACTGGGCCCTGCCTTCAAGTTCCAACAGCCATTTAAGTTATGAGGCCACAAATGGGTGAATCTGTTAATGAACTCAGAGTAGTAGTTTCAATATTTCTTTAAAAATTTTCTCTCTATTCTTATTTCTTCTTCTGACATACTTATTAGAGGGATATTTGACTTCAGAGACTACTGTCCATATTTCTTAAATATGTTAACTCATATTAGAGTGCTGGGATTACCATCATGCCAGGGTCAGTTTTCTTTACCCAGTTATCCTTTGATGGACATTTACGTTCCTTCTACACTTTGGCTATTATGAATGTTGCTGCAGGGAATATACGAGTGCTAATATCTCTTTGAGATCCTGATTTCAATTCTTTTATATAAGTATTCAGAAGTGGGATTGCTGGGTCATATAATAATCATATCTATACTTTAAAACATTTTACAATTTTATTTATTTATTTTTTATTTTCCTCAGGGTCTTACTTTGTAGTGCAGGCTGGTCTTGAACTTGTGGTGATCTTCCTGCCTCAGCCTCCTGAGTGCTAGGATTACAGGTGTGTAATTGCCACACTTGATGCTCTAATTTTTTAAAAGAAGAAAGAAGCTTTCATACTTTTTTTAATAGTGGTTGTGCCATCTACACATTCATGAATAGCTCGTAGGGCCTCAATTTCTCCACACATTTGCTTACCCTGGTCTTTTATTTATTTTTTCAATAGTCACCATCTTGACAAGTCTGAGTGATCTCTCACTGTTATTTTGATCTGTACATCCCTGTTGATTAGTGGCACTGAGAATTTTTAAATGTGGCTTTGGCTACTTTTATGTCTTCTTTGGGGGATGCTTAGTCTGGTCTTTAGCCCATTTTAGTATCACTAGGAGTTATTTTTAGTATTGAGTTTTAGGTATCCTCATATGATTTGGAGAGTAACTTTTTACTAGATATATGGTTTGCAAGTGTATTTTCTCCCATTCATGGGTTGTTTTTCCACTCTTAATTATTTCTTTTGCTCTGAAGAAGCTTTTTATGTGAGGTAGCTCCATGTATTTGTGGCATATGCTGTTGGTATCTGATCTATGAAATCATTGTCAAGGCTAAAATCACTAAGGCTTTCTCCAGTGTTTTTCAAATACATTTTGAGTTGATTTTTATGCATGGGGTAATATAAGGGTCTACCTTCATTCTACTGCCTATAAATATCCAGTTTCCCCCAAAACTGTTGAAAATATATCCATTCCCTATTGTGTATTCTTTTGTTTTTTTGTGGGTACTGGGAATTGAACTCAGGATGTCACTCTTGCCAGGTGAGCACTGTGCTGCTGAGCTGCATACCCGGCCCCCTATTATGTATTTTTTTTTTTTTTCCGGTACCAAGAATTGAACTCATGACCTTGTGCTTGCCAGGCAGGCGCTGTGCCACTGAGCTAAATCCCCAGCCCCCCCTATTGTGTATTCTTGACACCCTGTGGAAGATCAGTTGATTGTACACGTTTGGTTCTGTTCCATTGGTTTATCCATCTGTATTCCAGCACCATACTAATTTGACCATTGTAACTTTGCAATGTATTTTGAAGTCAGATAGTGTGATACCTTGAGCTTTTTTCTTCTTTTTCTATTTATTTGACTACTCATGGTCATTTGTGATTCCACATGAATTTGAGCATTTTTTTTCTACATTGGTAAAAAATGTTATTGGGGTTTTGATAGGAATTGTATTGAATTTGTAAATCATTGTGTTTTATGTGGATGTTGTAACAATATTAAGTCTTTCCTTCCAAGGTCATGGGATGTCTTTCCACTTGTTTTTGTCTTGCTTTATTTCTTTCATCTATGTTTGGTAGTTTTCATTAAGTTCTACTAAGTTTATTCCTATATGTTTTATTCTTTTGGTGCTTACTATAAATGGAATTTCCCCCCTCAATTTCTTTTTTTTTTTTTCATGTTTTCTGTTGTTTCATTTGGAAATTTTTTTTTCAAATTTAAGATTATTTTTCCATTATTTACTTATTTATTATAATTTAATTTTTTCCATGTTTTTAGCACATGCCTGGAGTAAACAGTGATTCCATTCATTGTGGAGAGTTGGTGCGTGTGCACAGCACGTTCATTTTTTTATCGCCTTCCTCTCCCTTATCTTCCCCCTTCATCTCTTGGTCCCCTTTTCTTTCACAAAAGATCTATCTCCTTGTTTCCTAACATTTATCTCTCATTTTGCCCTTTAGTTTATTTATACTTTGTGTTTATCTTATAAGAGAAACCATGTGTAGTCTGGGCCTGGTAGCTCACGTCTGTAATCCCAGCACTTGGGAGGCTGAGGCAGGAAGATTGTTGGAAGTTTGAGGCCAGCCAGGGCTATATAAGTGTGTTCAAGGCCAGCCTGGACTACACAGTGAGATCCTGTCTCAAAAAAAAAAAAATTTAAAAAAAAAAAAATATATATTTAAGCTTGTATGTCTCATTTATTTCACTCTGATTTTGTTTTTAGTTTGGTAATGTATAGAAACATACTAATGTATGTTGATTTGTGTTATGGTTTGGGGCTTATTTTGCAAGGGGAACAATATAATACAGGACACATAGCTTGTAAGATTATTTATAATAGTCACCCAAAGAATGAATACAAAAGAGTGCAGCAAATCTGTTCACACATTAAGACCAAGGAAACGAGCTGAGGGCCTGGATCCCATGACAGTGTCCTGCATGAGTCCAGCTGAATACCTAGAGCTCCCTCAAATCCAACTGGAGGCCCAGAGCCCATGACAACATCTCATGCAGGCCTGTTTCACAGATTGATGCTGTGAAGGCCCGAAGGTCAGTGGTGGAATCTAGGAAGTCTGTGCCAGTGGGATGAAGGATCTGTGCTAGCAGGCTGAGGGATCTGTACTGGAGCCGGGAAGCAATGCTCAGAAGAACTAGAGCTCCCCCGAAAGGTACCACAGCCATCCTCAGCAACAGGTCCGAGGTCCTGAGCTCTTCCGATGATCAAGATGGCCGAGTTCCCATCAGGGAAGCCAATGCAGTAAGCTTCTTCAAGAGCCTGAGCTGTGCACCTTCTTCTCCTCTGGAGCCAGGAAGAGATGCTCAGAGTGAGGACCAGAGCTCCCCAAAAGTGAACTGAAGATATTCTCAGTGCCAAAGAGGTCCTGAGCTCCTTGGAGGATGAAAACAGCCAAGTTCATCAGGGAAGTCAGCATGAGGAGCTCCTCCCAAACAACCAACAGCTCCTTACGGCTCCTACCAGCTCCCAACAGCATTTCTCTGCTCCCAACAGTCTTTTTCTCCTTCTCCCGGTCTGTCTCTTATGCTGCTGGCAACAATCCCCAGGTGGGCCTCCCACACCCAGTACCACGCTTACTCAGTTCAGCTGGGGGTTATAAATTGAACACCAGTTATCAATCCACTACAGTTTGTATCCTGAAACTGTACTGAATTCATTTATTCTAACAGCTTTTTAATGGCGGCTTTAAGATTTCCTATTTAAATCTTTAAATTTGACAAATGATAACTTTATATATTTATGGAGTACAATGTGATTTTTTTCTTTTTTTTACAGTGTGATATTTTGATATGCACATGTATTGTGGAATGATTAAATTAAGATAATAAACATTTTTATCACGCCACATATTTATTACTTTTCTCTATATAACAAAGAAAGTTTTGTGTTGTTATCTGCCTGTTTCTTCTTTGTAAGAATCGTTTTGGTCTATGTTTTTTTTTTGTACTCTGAGTACTTTGAAGTTAATGATACACAGTATATTAATTATTGTAATTCTCTTATTTTGTTATGACTTTTTTCATTAAATAAAAAAAGGATTGTGTTGTCTGCAAACAGGCAGGATTTTATTTCTCTCTTTCTTATCTTATAGGGTGATTTTTTTTTTTGATGAATGCTCTGGCTAGAGCTTTCAGGACTCACTCCCTGGAGTAGAAAGTTGACATCTTCACCTCACCCCCGATCTTAAAGGAAAAGCTTTCAGTTTTTCACCACTGAGTATGGGGTTCACTGTGGATTTCTCATACAGAGTTTTATCATGTTGAAATAATTTCATTCTAGTTCTAGCTTGTTGAGTAGGTTTCTTTTGTTGTGATTTTGTTTTTTGTTTTGTCTTTTTGAGACAGGGTTTCACTATGCAGTTCAGGCAGGCCTCGAACTTGCAGTGATCCTCCTGCCTCAGACTACCAAGTGCTGGGATGACAGCCACCATGACTGGCCTTTGTTCTGTTTGTTTGTTTGTTTGAGGGAAGGGACTCTGCTGGGGACTGAACCTAGTGCCTTGAGCATGCTAGGCAAGCGAGCTCTCTATCATGCCTTTTCTGCACCTACTGAGGTGACTGTATGGCTTTTCTTCTTCATTCTGTTAATATAAGGCAATCACTTTGATTGATTTTATGTTCTATCTTAGCTTTCCTGGAATAAATTCCACTTGGCCATGGTATATGATAACTTTCGGTATGCTGCTGAATTTGGCTTAGTATTTTGTTGAGGGTTTTGCATCAGTGTTCATAAAATATATTGATTTGTAGCTTTGTTTTTGCATTTTTATTTAGCTTTGGTGTCAGGGTAATGCCAACCATATAGAACAAGTTAGGAAGTATTTCTTCTTTAATTGTTTGGTGTTTGAGAAATACTGCCATTGATTCTTTGAACATTTATTAGAATCAGGATTAGAGGCTAGCTCAAAGGTAAAGCCCTTGTCTAGCACATACAAAGCCCAGGAATTGATTCCAAGCCCTGGGGAAAAATAGCTAGTAAAATCCAGGTTCTAAAAAGTCTATTTGCTTTGTGTAGTGGCACACCTGTAGTCCCAGATCCTGCCAGGCCTATGAAAGCATTTGAGGATAGCATGGGTAACATAGTGAGAACCCATCTCAAAACCAACCAACCAACCAACCAACCAACCAACCAACCAAACATTCACCAACACAAACATCTTTGCATGGGGTTTTCTTTGTTGACGTGTGTATGTGTGTATATGTATGTGTGTGTGGTGCTATAGCCCAGGGAGCACTGAGCTACATCCCTAGCCTTCTTAATTTTTGCTTTATTTTGAGACAGGATCTCATCAAGTTGCTCAAGCTGCCCTTGAACTTGCAATCCTCTTGCCTCAGCCTCCATAGTAGGTGAGATTACAGGTGTGTGCTACAATACCCAGCTGTTGGAAGGTTTTTGATTACTGATTCCATCTCCTTACTAGCTATGGAGTTGTTCAGACTTTGTTTATTCATGATTTAATCTTGGGAGGTTGTATGTTTCTAGAAATTTATCTATTTCTTTTAGATTATCCAGCTTGTTGATGTAAAATGTTTATAATAATCTCTTAAAATATCTTTGCTTCTCTGGCATCAGTTGTAATGTTTCTTCTTTCTTTTCTGATTTTAATTATTGGAATCTTTTTTTCTGAGCTAATCTAGCTAAAGGGTTGTTAATTTTATCTTTATCAAAAATCAACTATTTAGTTTTGTTGGCTTTTCCATTGTGTTTATTTCTCCTCTCATCTTTGTTTCTTCCTTCTGCTAACTTTGAACTTAATTTGTTCTTTTTCGAGTCACTTGAAGTGTAAAGTGAGGCTATTTATTTGAGATCTTGTTTTTTAATGTAAGCATTTATCAGTATGAACCTCCCCCTTAGGACTGCTTTTGCTGTGTTCCATAAATGTTCGGATGTTATATTTTCATTTTTGTTTGTCTCAAGCTATTTTCTAGTTTCCTTTTTGATTTCTTCTTGGAGCTGATGTTTGCTCAAGAGCTGGTGTTTAACTTCCACATATTTGTGCATTTTCCAGTTTTCCTTCTGCTGTTGATTTCTTGCTTCATTCCGCGGTGGTCAGAAAAGATACTTGGTGTGATTTCAGTGTTAAATTTGTTAAGACTGGTTTAGTGATCTAACATGTGACCTATCCAGTAGAAAGATCTGTGGGCTTGAGAAAAATACTCATCCTTCATTATGGGTGGAAAAGTCGGTGTATGTCTGTTAGTTCCCCTTGGTCATTTACAGTTTTCTTCAAGTCTCCGTTTCTTTATTGATCTTGTGTCTGAATATTCTCTTCATCATCAGAAGTGGAGTATTAAAGTCTTCTACTGTTGTCATATTACTGTACTAGAAATACTGTAAGTATTTCTTTCTTTAGTTCTGTCAATGTTTGCTTTATATATTTAGGTCCTCTGATGGTGGGTGCATATGTATATTTATAATTGTTATATCTTTCCAGTGGATTAACACTTTTATTATTATAAAGTAGTCTTATGTATCCTGTGATAGTATTTGACTTAAAGTCTGTTTTGTCTGAAACAAGTACAGTCACCATGCAGTCTTTTGGTTACTATTTCTGTGGAGTCTCTGCTTCTCTCCCTTCACTTCCAGACCTTGTACGTCCTTACAGCCAAGCTGAGTTTCCTGTAGACAGCATATAGTTGAGTCTTCTTTTAATCCATTCAGTCATCTTACCTCTTTTAATTGAGGAATTTAATCTTTGCACATTTAAAGTGATTGTGGATAATTCCTGTTGCCATTTTCCTAGTTCTTTTCTGTTAGCCTTGTAGTTATTTTGCCTATCTTTTCCTCTTTTGCTGTCTTTGTTTATATCTATTGCTTTTTTATGTTGATAGGTTTTGACTTCTTTATTTTGTATAATTTCTGAAGTTTTTTTCTCTTGGACTTACAGAAAATATCTTATAGCTGTAGTAGTCTGTGTTAAGCTGATGATAACTTTAGGTCAATTGCATATAAAACTCTACACTTTAACTTCTCCCCACATGACAGTTTGAGAAATATCATCACAATTTACATGTATTCAGACTATACCTTTTAACATATTTTTTGTAACACTTATATTTATTTATTTTTGTCTCTTTGAGACAGGGTCTCACTATGCAGTTCAGGCTAGTCTTGAACTCACCCCGGCTGGCCTTGAACTCACAATGATCTTCTTGCCTCAGCCTCCCAAGTGCTGGGATTACAGGCATGTTCCACCACACCTGGCTTATTTTTTAAATTTTTAAATTTTTATTTTTTTGGTGGTACTGGGAATTGAACTCAGGACCTTGTGCACACTAGGCAAGCACTCTACCACTGTGCTGCATCCTTAGCCCCTACACTTATTTTTAATACATTTATCACCTAACATATTAACATATTATGTTGCTGTTTAGCATTCTTTCATTTCAAGTTGAAGAACTCCTTGTAGCATTTTTTTTTGAGATGTGGTTTTGTTATGTAGTTCAGACTGGCCTTGAACTCACTATGTGGTCCAGGCTGACCTCCAACTCATAGCTATCTTCCTGCCTTGGCCTCCCAAGTGCCGGGATCACAGGTGTGTGCTACCATAGCTGGCTTATGTTTTAGCAAGGTAGGTATAATTGCAATGAATTCCCTCAGCTTCTGTTACTTGAGAAAGTCTGTTTGTTCTTTTTAAATATATTTATTTATTTATTTATTTATTTTTTTAGACAAATCGGCTTTGAACTCCTTACATAGCTTAGGCTGGCCTCCGAATCACCATCTTTCTGCCTCAGCCTCCTGACTGTGGAATTACAGGTGTGTGCTACCATTTGTGAAGGGTAGTTTTTCCTGGTATAGTGTTCTTTCTTGGAAGTTTTCCTTTGTTTTGTTTTGTCTTGTTTTGTTTTGTGTGGCCCTGGGGAGTGAACCTAGGTCCTTGTGCATGCTAGGCAAGCAATCTACCATTGAGTCACGTCCTTAGCCATAGGTGGCAGTTCCTTTGGGTCCTTTGAGCATATTGTTCTTCTCCTTTATTTGTTCAGTAATTCTTATAAAATGTAATTACTTCTTATCATTTGTATTTACATTTTGTGATCAGCTCATCTGCTTAATTTTTTATTTTGACAACTATGGCTTTATGATCTGTAACTGATTCTTTTTCTACCATAACTTGCCTATTGTTTCTCAAACACAAAGCCCTCCCTTATTCCTCTGGGGATTTGGATCATATGTAAGTCTTGATATGATTACACTTTGCCTGCCTAAGTTCTTTTTTATTTTTTGTTGGCTTTACTCAAGTGCTCACTGATTGTTGACTGCTCATTGTTGTAATTGAGAGGCCGGGTTAGACATTCTAATAGCTGTTTATGCTGCTCCCTTGAGGAACGAGAGGGATGGGAGTGAGAGTAGGTGAAGGCGGGTGTGCAGCTGGGAGGAGGGTATGGCACAGCTGGCCTTATAGAAGACCATCCTCCAGTTTCTGGTATGCACAAGAGGCAGGAGAGTAGGGTGGGGCCAGCCAGCTGGGCAAGTGGGCAGTGACCTGTCCGTCATAGAGATCCAGGCTACATGTGCAAAAAACAAAACAAAACAAAACAAACAAAAACAAAAAAACAGCTCCAAAGCCTGCAGCTGGGAACAATCAGAAAATGCTATCTTCAATTCTGGCACCAAACCAAGCAGGTTTTTGATAGGATAGCCTAGATCTGACATCAACCTGAAGAATGGGGGATACAAAAGATGCCTGCTTTTACGCTAGTAGCTGCTATGAGCTTTCTCAGTGGCATTCTGCAGGGCAGATTTCTTTTTCTACCTTTAATAAATGTAAAACCTCGCTACCTTTTAAAAGTGTCTTGTCCAGTTCTTTGTCCAGGACGACAAAAACCTGGAAAGAACATCTGTAAAGAGCCTACATCACCTAGAACCCAGTGACACATGGGGTGCTGCCTTTCTCTGAGCCAAATCCACACCCTGGGCTACCTGAAGGGGCACATCCAGCCTCTGGCTGGCTCTTCATGTAGATGTGGGCCAGGACTGGTTGGTAGAGATCACACAGCAGCTCCTCATGATGTTCCCCCTTTGGGCCGCGCTGGATCTCTAGCTCTCAGGCCCTTGCTTCTCCGGGCATGGTGCTCGCTCAGCCACAGTTGGGACCGTGTTCCTTTCTTCAGTCTAACCCCATCAGCGTTTCTTTGGCGTCTCGCCTTTAGAAATTCTCCATGGTTTTCGTTCCACCAACGGACCTCATGATTTTGAGTTGCAGATTTAAAACATCTCTTTCCTTTCATTTGTTAGGGATTTATCTTATTTATAGTCTACCATCTGTGAATCTCAAGCTTGGAGAGAGAGCTTAGGGCTAGATCCATAGATTTGGGAGTTATCTGAATAGTAAATGAAACATAAAGCATGGGAGGGTTCAAGATATTCAGAGTGTCTGTACCCAGGGAGAGGAAAAGCCAGGCAAGGATATAATTTAGGAAATTACCCATACTTAAGGGTTGGAGTACAATGGGGAATCAATACAAAAAAAGGAACTGGAGAGGTAGCAGAAGACTCAGAAGGGCAGAAGACAGAGGGATGAGGGCTAGAGCGGTGACAGTCGACCTGGGAACAATGCCTGAGGCTCCTGCGAGTGACCCTGCTGGGAGGGGGAGATCAAAGCCAGGTAGAGATGAGTGAAGGGGTGAGTGACGAGAAAGCTGAGGCAGGCAGTGAGCCTCATTTTATTATGGTAGTGAGAGGGAGGACTTGGGGGGTTCTGGTCGACCTCTGGAAAAATCCTTCCCTTGACTTGAGGCTTCCTCATACCCACACGAAAGTAGTTTTTCCTTTTCATAAGAAGTGGGTGGAGCCGGGTGTGGTGGCACATGCCTGTAATCCCAGCACTTGGGAGGCTGAGGCAGGAGGATCTTTGCGAGTTTGAGACCAGCTGGGGCTACAAAGTGAGTTCAAGTCCAGCCTGAACTGTATAGTGAGACCTGTCTCAAAAGTACAAAAAAGAAGTGGGTGGAATCAACAGATGTGATTATTATTTATATTTGTCATATACATGTATATAGGTTGTATTGGAAATGCCTGTAATGCATGAAAATTCCCTGTCATAAATCCATTTTTGTTTAGAAGTCATCATTCTTTGTCTTTCAGTTCCCTTTTCATAAACAGCAACATTTATTTCCCTAGGTAATGATCCAAGAAATGTGCAATTAGTTGTCACAATATTTTGCCCCAGAGAAAATAATAAAAGGTGTAAGAACTGTGATGTTAAGTGCAATGAATCAGACACACAAGCATAAGTACCATGTCATTTCTCTTACATGAGAAACCCAAAGTACAAATAAAGAGCAAAATAAAAGATAGATAAAAGGAGACAGGAAGATAGAGCTTTTGGAAGTGGGAAGGGGACTAATGGAGGGAAGGTGGCGGAGGAGGGAAAGTGGACATACGAAGAACTAAGATGTGACATATCCATGTACCAAATACCCACAACAAAAGTAGTCACAATGTATTGCAAACATGTACTGATAGAAAGATGTAGTCACAGCTTCTGTCTTGGGACAGGTACATGGCTGCTACTCAGAGGTTGGCCAGGTTCCCTGGGAAAGACTGTTCTCTTCTTTGTCACCAAAAGAACCAACCCAGTTCTGGATCCACAATGCCTAGACTGGCAGAGAAATTGGACCTTTTCTTTGAGATAGCCCGGGGAAGGGCTGACCTTTTCTTTTCTCCTGAGACACCTTCTTTCATGGCTTCCTAGGTGTCTGCCTTCTCTTTCTTAATCTCTTGAAGTATCTATGTTTCTACTTCTTAACCCTTACTGTTGGTGGCTGTTTAGCCTTCTAACCATGGTCACATCTTAATGACCACTGTGTAGAACAATTCTCAACTCTGTCTCGCCCTGAGACCCCCTTTTCACAAGCACAAGCCGTGTCTATCCACCTACGCACTTGACATCTCAACTTAAAGCCAAGACATGGAATAGCGACTTGCTTTTCTGCTCTGTTTCCCACATTATAGAGTGGCCTATTATTTGGTGTCCCCGGCACTGAATCCAGAAATCCTGGGTGCCTTGCATCACTTACCTTCCCAGGACCCCTAAGTCCTCCCAGCCATCACACAACTGCCAGGTTCTGTTGATTTTCCTTTTAAATATCACTTCAATCTCTACTCCTTCCTTCCCTACTGTTACCCTATGTCTAGTTGACCACCTTGGCTTCCTCCCATTTTTGTACTAGCAGTAACTACAGACATCTTTCTAAAATAGAGAATGACGCAGACCTGATTGTAGTGTGACTCCAGGGCTGGACTGTCTGAGTTCATATTTGAACTTTTTCCTTAGGGCCTGTGTAACTTTTCAGGGCATTAATTATCTGTTGCCAGCAGCATAAGAGGCAGAACTGGAGAGGAAGAAGTTTAGAGGCTGATGGGAGCTGGTAGAGGCTGTTGGACACTGTTGAAAAGCTGCTGGGTGCCGTTAGAAGCTGTAAGGAGCTGTTGGCTTTCTTGGAGGATCTTGTCATGCTGGCTTTCCTGATGAACTCAGCTGTTCCCATTGTCCAAGGAGCTTGGGACCTTGTCACTGAGAATGGCTTTGGTTCACTTTGGGGGAGTTCTGGTCCTCACTTTGAGGATCACTTCCTGGCTCCGGACGGAAAGATGGTACACTGCTTAGTCTCCTGGAGAAGCTTGTTGCATTGGCTTTCCTGGTGGGAACGCGGCTGTCCTGATCATTGGAGGAGCTCGAGACCTCACTGTTGCTGAGGATGGCTGTGGTACTTTTTAGGGGCACTCTGGTCCTTATTTTGAGCATCACTTCCTGACTCCAGTGCAGATCCCTCAGCCTGCTAGCACAGATCTTTCATCCCACTGGCACAGACATTCTAGATTCCACCACTGACCTTGGGGCCTTCCCAGTGCAGATCTGCGAAATAAGCTTACATGAGACATTGTCGTGGGTTCTAGACCTCCAGCTGGACTCATGGGAGGCATTGTCATGGGCTCTAGGTCTTCAGCTGAACTCATGCAGGACATTATTGCAGCATCCAGACCCTCAGCTGGATTCTTTGGTCCTTAGTGTGTGTACAGATTTCCTACACTCTCTTGTATATGATTCTTTGGGTGACTATTATAAATAATCTTATAAAATATATATATATGTCTTATGTGTTATTGTTCCCCTTGCAAAAAACCCCAAAACCATGACATTATCTTTTAGTTTCCTCATCTACAAAATGGGGATAAGAGGAGGTTTTACAATCTCTTATCAAAAAGCCTTGGGACTACATGATTTAGAACTCGGAAATTTTAGATTTCATAAAAGGCAGTAATTTGCATGTATCATATATCTGTGAACATCCCCTGTGAGATCTGAGGCAATATCCTGTAATCAAACAGTATTTCTGCAGTAAAACATATGAATATTCACATTACGTGGGAGATAAACAAAGCTAGAAATAGCTTCATGTCAGTTCAGCTCAAACTCTGCTGCTGAACAAGTTATAAAAATCTTTAGGTTGGCAGAGTTTTGGATTGTGGAATTGGGAGTAAGGATTATGGACCTACTTTACAAGACTGGTAGCAAGATTAAGTGAATTAAATATACTTGTGATTTTATAAAGTTCTTTGGAGCGGCCTGGTGCACAGTTAGATGGTGAAAGTATTGGCTAAGATGGTTATCTACTTGCTTAATACTTTCTGAGGACCCCCCCCTTGGGCCCTGTAGAATTGTCCCTCCTTGGAATTTTTTTTTCTTGCACAGGGGATTGAACCCAGGACCTCCTACATGCTAGGCAAGTACTTTAGCAATGAGCTACACTCCAGCCCTTTTAATTTTTTGAGACAGGGTTTCACTAAGTTGCCCAGCCTGGTCTCAAACTTGTGACCCTCCTGCCCCAGCCTCCAAGTAGCTGGGATGACAAGGATGCATCACCCCACCACCAGGTTCTTCCTCTTGAAAGACCCTGCATGGTGCCCCTTCTGCCGAGAGCCAGCTTCCCCACGGTCTTTCATTTCCGGTTAGGTGCTTGTGACTCGGTGGTTTCTAACACCTGTCTCTTTCTGGCACTCCTTGTTTACCCTCCCACTTCCTCGTTGGAGCTGGGCAAGCTCCCGCCCCACCCGCCGGGGTCTGGCCCTCAGGTGGTGACAGGCCTTGCTGGGCTGCTGGCCAGCGCTGGCTGACTCACCTGGCTCCTCCCTTGGCCTCTCAGCTCTCTTTTGGGGAAGAACTCCTGGATTTTGCTTACCTGTTGTCCCTAGCTCACAGTATGGTCCCGTTCATCATTACTGGCAAAATCAATAAACCACCTGGACTGATACCTGCTGGGCATCTACGCCCATGAGGCCTGGAGTTAAGCCTTTTGCACGGCTGTTCCACCTGGAATGTCAAGCTCCTCTTGGAGACAGTGCTGTAGCCCCACTTGCCACTGGTAGTGCCTACTCCCTGGTTGCCCAGTTTCCAGCCCTCCTTGTAGCTGTCACTGGGTTGCCCTCCTTCCCACTGAAGATTTTGGCACTTGTGTCTCGTGGTTTTCCCTGCCAGCTCAGCTCTTCCTGTGTCCTGGCCAGACCGCAGCCCCCTGCTGGCTTCCTGTTCCATCCAGTCCCGAAGCCTCCCATCTCCTGTGCATGAGCTCATTTCTCTCACCTCCTGCTGAGGCCACACTTTCGACACCAAGCTCCAAACTCCCCAGTCCCCTTCTGCGACCCTACACCTGGTGCCCCTCACAGGGACCCTCAGCACTCTCTATTTAAAATCATTTTATTCCCAGGGGTCCCCAGCACCCCAGCCCACCTGGAAAGTGCTGCACACTGGGTTCTGTGTGCACTTTTTTTTTTTTTTTTTAAAGAATCAGTGTCATTTAAAAACTCCGGTCATTTCACTACAGATTCCAACTCATAACTTCCCCAAGGAGAGAAAAGGAGAAGATCTGAACTCAAGCCTTGCAGTCCTACCCGATCATCCTGAGCTCTCCTGTCTGCCTAATTCCCACCACTCTCTGCTTCTCTCATTTATGGTTCCTGGTGGCCGGAAGGCATATGAGTCTGTGACCTCTGTCTTGAGTTGAAAACTCTTCAAGGCAGGTAAAACTCTATTTACTTTGGCCAACCCACATGTTGTTCGTCATAAAACAATGCAGATAACAATGGCTACTGTTTATGAGCCTTTATTACCTGCTGGGCTCTGTACATAGCATTTGTCTCTTGAACCTCACACAGCTCTGTGAGGTGCATATTTTAATTCCTTTTTCTTTCCCAGTGAGAAAACTAGGGTCGGAAGGGTTAAGTCACCTGCTTACTGACACACGGCTAGCTAGCAAGTAGCAGGACTTCAGAGGAGCACTGGCAAGATTGCTTGCAGTAGCAGACCATGTAGACCACTTGGCAATGAGCTGGACCACAGCGCGGGTCCCAGGAGGGCTCTGACACTTTGGACACTCACTTCCACTTTTCACAGATCACCGAACCTTCAACATCTTGGCTGGGGACATAGCTCAGTGGCACAGGCGCCTGCCTGGCAAGTTCAAGGTCCTGAGTTTGATTTCCGGTACCCGCCCTCACAAAAAAAACCTTCAACACCTTGTTTGTAAAACTCTCTGATGATGGAGCTGGGTAGGTTTGAGAACAGGCATCAGTGATTACAGGTCCAGAATGAGCTCCAGTGGGGCTACGAAGCAGAAAGGAGGGGCTCTGGGCCAGGGAAATGGCCGAGGGGTGGACAGCCACACTGACGTGGGGTGCGAAGGGCGGCAACCTGTGTTGTCAGCATTTGGTCCCTTAGGATAGGCTCCCCAAGACCTCAGGGCTCTCTATTTGGTTGTATTTTTTTTTTTTCTTCCGGTACCGGAATCGAACTCACGACCTTGCACTTGTCAGATAGTCGCTGTGCCGCGGAGCTAAATCCCCAGCCCCCCTCAGGGCTCTCTAAGGCAGCAACATCTCTCCTGTAGTGACTTTAGGGGGAAATTTGGGGCTGCCTTGAACTCCTGAGCTGGAGGGGCTGTCGGCCCCGGTTCTGGGGACAGACATTCTTGCTGTCAGTGTTGCCTTCCTCTTTCTCCTTGCCCCCTGCAGGGCCTGGCCCTCACCTCTGCCTCTGGCACAAATATTCCTGTGGCTCAGGAAGCAGCTTCTGCTCCCTTTGGCTGTGACACAAAGTGGCCCATCTGCCTGAGGCTTGATTCTGGGCACCTGGGACTTATCACTTGTCCCTGCCTGTCTCAGTGACAGGTGGGATGGAGCCTCAAGGTCTTCCCTGCAGGAGAACACCCATTCAGGGAAGCATTCTTGTCTGGGCTGCTAGGAAGTCCCTCTCCCCATCCTGGAAGGAAACAGTGGCCTTTGCTACTTTCTCTCTCAAAACCGTGGCCCTGTGGGGTAATATTTAAGATAGAATTTTAAGAGAAAAATAGCAGGATCCACGTGAATTTATTGTTCAATTTTTAATCTTTGAATTTTCTGAGACAGGATCTCATTATGTAGTTCAGGTTGGCCTTTTGCTTATTGTGTAGCCCAGGCTGGCCTTGAACTTGTGGTGCTCTTCCTGGCTCAGCCACCCGAGTGCTGGGAGTACAGGTGTGCGCCACCACACCCAGCCCATGTGAGTTTAGCAATCAACATAGGCGGGAAATGTGTCAACATACCCAGAAGGGTTATCCTGTGGTAGTGTTGTGGTAGATTTGCCTGCTTTCTCCTCTTACTTTGGGATTTTCTGTAATATTTTAGGCTTTCTACGTAAGGAACAATATTACTTTTCTAAGATAAACATGTTCATTTTTGTTAAAAAAAGTTTTATCAGAGAACTTGCTACTAGTAATACACATGCTAACATGTAGTTAAAAGATTGAAAGGAAAACCATCCAAAAGTTTACTGTATTTCCTTCTAGAACATCGCCTGACTCTTCAAATATGAAAAAAACGAGCTGGGTGTGGTGGCACACGCCTGTAAGCCCAGCACTCAGGAGACTGAGGCAGGAGGGTCACTGTGAGTTTGAGGCCAGCCTGAGCTACATAGTGAGACCCTGTCTCAAAAACTAGAACAAAACACCACCACCAAAAACAAAAAATCCCCAAGAACAGCCTCCAATCATCTCCCTGCTTATACTTCATGGTATTGTCCACAGCCTCACACACGGCACTTAGTGAGTTGCTCTTGTCTTCCTCTGCTGCTGCCTGTCCGTGGTGCAGGAACATGGGCTCTGCCTTCTGTACCTCTCCAGCCAGGAGCGGCCCTGGAGCAGCTCCGGAGCGGGAGTTGCCTGAGCCCAGTGCGTATTTGCTGGAATTGCCAGCTTGTGAGCAACTTCCATTCTACTCTTAACACATTCTGAGCCGCCAGCTGTTTATCCAGGGATTTTTATTGCTTTTGTGATCAGAAAAAAAAAGCATAAATATTTTTTCCTCTATGGAGATGACACAACAGAGAGACATCTCAGTGATAAT
>NW_004955420.1:23037860-23053795 GCF_000276665.1 Chinchilla lanigera | reverse complement strand
CTCTCTCTCTCTCTCTCTCTCTCTCTCTCTCTCTCTCTCTCGCTGTCTGATCTGCGGGTGCACAAATGTCTTGGCAACCCAGTTCCAGAGCCTGGGTGGTTCAGAGGTATGCAGCTTCCTGCGGGGTGTGGATCAGAGGGAGGGCACTGGATCTTTCTCCAAGAGGACGAAGTGGGGCCTGTCTGGATCCAGCTGTTGAGGCATTTTTGTCCTCCGCCATCCGGAGCCTGCTTCTCCTGGATGTGGCTACCAGGCCCTGCCTGCCCCTATTCCTGCACTCCTCCCCCTCCCTAACTTAACCGTTTGCGTACAGTGTGCGAGGCCTGTTTCCTATGCTCAGGAACGCTGCTCTTTAGACTAGTGTGGTGTCTATCTCGATGTTCCCGCCAAGCCTCCCGCACTCATAGGTGGGGCTCTGGGCAGGTGACTGGATGCGGGTGTGATACTCATCAGTGGATTGGTCTTGATGTTGGGAGGAGAAGAAGCCTGATTGGAGGAGGTGGCTCACTGGGGGCGTGGCCTGGAAGTGTTTATTTTCTTCCCTCCTCCCTGACCTCCCTCTGCTTCCTGGTGCTACTCCCTGAGCTGTTTCTCCCCTGCCAGGCCCCTCTGCCACGCTGTCCTGCCTCAGAGCCAGTTGCCTCTATCACCAGAGAATATCACACCACATATCGTCAAGCTGGGAAAAGATCAAAATTCAAAATCCCAAGTACAGTTTCTATGGCCTCCCTATGGCTTTCACACCAGCATGAAGGTGAAAACTGGCCAGTTTTGTCCCGTTGTCAGTTGGGGACTTGTGCAGTTTGCTTAGCTCTCTTTCATCTACTCAGCCAGTCAGCTGACACCATGGTTCATTTGCATCTCCTTGCCTCACTCTGGGGAAGTGCAAAGGCTTTTTCAAAATTTCTGTGACCTCTGGGGACCCGCCGGCTCTTAGTTCCCGCCTCATGGGCCCCACATAGCCACATTTCCTGGTGATCCTTTCTCCTCTGCTCTCACCAGCTCTGACTTGGGTCTTTTCATGATTTCCCCTCAAAACTACGTGCACAGATTCTATTGAAAAGGTTGGAAATGAAGCCACCAGAAACCCTCAAAATCAAAGGAGAGCAGATCAAACCCTTATTCATGGGTCTAAGCTCCCTCTCCCATTAAACACTGCAGCATTAGCACAAGCGCACACAACCTTTCCTACTGCCCTTGGGTGTGCAGAACTAAACAAATACGAGCTTGGTTCCAGACAAAACTCTTGTCATTGGTCCACGGTTGTCCTTTTATTTATCTATTTATATGCCTATGTACCTACCATGCCCCCAGTGACCCACCTCCACCCAATAGGCTCTACCTCCCACATCACATACAGCTATAAACTCAAGTGGCCCAATGCACCGGTTTTCAGAGCTAAACCATCAGCAGCAACCTCATACACCTCTGTGTAGTGACCATTTTCCCTTCTGTTGCCTCTCTTCCCCCCATCCCTTAGGGGTTCATCTTCCTGAATTTTATGTTTATTAGTGGCTTACTTTTATTTATTTTTTTCTTTTTCTTTTTTTGGTTTTTCTCCGGTACCGGGAACCGAACTCATGACCTTGCGCTTGCCAGGCAGGCGCTTTGCCGGTGAGCTAAATCCCCAGCCCCTAGTGGCTTACTTTTAGAAAACAATTTTATCCCAAGTTTTGGGAAGAGTGAGTCTACTTTTCAAGAACCATAAGAAAGGGAAACTTTCCCTACCAGATATCAGTATGGAGTAGAGCTAGAAATCCTTGTCTGTCTACCCAAGCTAGTCTCCTCTTATCCAACTAATTCCAGAGTTCTTTTTGGAATCTAAAAGTGGCCCTACGAAAAGGCGTGGCTTGCCTTTAGAGAGGCCTGGAGACCATATCTCAGAGTAAGCCTGAAAAGTTGGTAGGTCAACAGCATGAAGAGTCATGCTAGGAGCTGGTAGGTTTATTTGGGGATAAGAAATATAGCTCTGGAGATGGGCAGCAACACTGCTGATCCAAAGACACTATAGTGTCACCCAGTGGGTGTCCTCATAAGATTTGTTACAGTGTCCAGACAGAGCAAAACTGGGGACAGAATAGTCTTCCAATCAGACATGTCCATCCTGCAGCCTGGCCTCTGCCCTTAACTCCTTCAGCTTAACATGGCCAGGACCATGGCTGGCCCCTGGCCCCTGGGAATGCCGTGTGGGAGGGGCATAGACAGCTACGGAGGAAGCTACGGAGGCCATAGACAGAAGACAGAAGTGCAGCCCCTAAGCCCAGGTGCCAGTGAGAGAAGATGTGAGGAAGGCCAGGTCCACAGGAGTGTCTGTCTTCCAGGGCTGTCCAGAGAGTAGGGTATGTAATACCAAGGGCACCTACAGCAGCCAGGAGCCAGATGCAAGCAACAGCCGGGACTTGAACACCCAGAGTGGGGCTGGTGAGCGCCCCAGACCTCAACGGTAAACACCAGGACCAGCAGGAAGTCCAAAACATGAGGGTTTCGAGGGTGTTCTTATGCCCCATGGGGGCCACCATTTGCAGCAGCACCAAAACCCAGGCCAAGGCTGTGGCCACTCACTCTAGCGTCACGCTCTGAAGGGGCAGCCATGCCCGACTTAGATCTCCACCTGCCACTGAGCAGGAAGAAGCCTAACACAGTGGTGCAAGTTGCGGTTCCACAAAGGCTTCCAAGGGTCCTCCATGCCCACCAGGGGTAAGTGGTGGGTTCTGGGTGGAAGGAAGAGCTCCTTAAAGGTCAAGGTCAAGAAGGACCCCTTTGCCGTTCCTTCCATGCATACCTGTCCCCTTGCTTGTCCCTTGAGGAGAGTGGGAGGAAGAGGGGAGGAGCTGCTGGCCCCACAGGAGGGCTCAGAACACTGTCCCTGCCTAGCAGAGCTCCCTGTAACAGATGACCGGTCTAGGACAGTGCCATGCTTCAGCCAACAGTCTGCTGAGGACCAGAGTGGGAGCTGTGAGTGACTAGCCCAAAGTGAGCCTGCCACCTCTGAACTGTCTTTGTTTTGTTTTGTTTTTGTTTTTCTTCCGGTACCAGGAATCGAACTCACGACCTTGCGCTTGCCAGGCAGGCACTTTGGCGCTGAGCTAAATCTCCAGCCCTGAACTCTCAAAATAGTCTCTGCTCTCCATGCATGGGGCCAAAACACAAGCATCAGGTGGATTTCAGGTAGCTGACAAGATAGGGTTCCAGCTTAGGGCGACACTTCTATGACACTACTCTGCTCCCTTAGCTCTGAGCTCTCCTTCTTCTGTTGAGCTTAAGCACTAAAAGAAAGTGTGTGAAGTACTTGTCACATAGGAAGAAATTCTCAACGGATAGAGCTTTTCTGCTTATACCGATGAAGCAATTTAGGCGACTCATCTGTTTTATTTCTAGGGACCCCGTGATCAACTAGCCAGTGCCTTAGGTCTGTATGAGTCAGACAGCTCTGATTGCTGCTCCGCCCCAGTCTCTATTACTGTGCTCGTGCCACACCTTGCCCTTGACAGTTGAGTGACACTACTTGGCCCCTGACACCCTGAAAGTCAATTACTCCCACTTGACTTAGGTTTCCCAATCTAGTGACTGCAGTAAGGTCCAAGTTACAGAGAAGAGTGACCACAGAGCTCTTCAAGGATGCTGGAGCGCCCCTCATAAAGTTCTCACAGTATTGGTAAAAGGTTTGTTTTATGGACTCTCCCAGTGTGGGTGAGTAGGTCTTAAACGACAAATCCACTGTAACATTCCAATCTCCCCAGGCTTTTAATCTCTTCCCCTCATTAAACCAAAGCATATCCAAGTACATGCAATGAGCTCACTGTGGGCCACCGCTGGACCATGTATCAGTCACCCAATCAAACAATTAGTGCCTTCTCTAACTGCCTGGCTGCAGTGTTCAATCCAGAATCTCTGGTTAGGTAGCCCATAGCAGTAGAGTTGCTCTGACCCAACTTGATATATCTTTCACTATTATCCCACAAATGCCATTCCCAAGCACAATCCCTGAGTTTCCGCACATAGTTCTTTTGGAATGCAGCACACTTCCTCTTGGGACATTTTGTTCCTCATCTTTAAGGGCTTGCTGGGAATTGAGGTTAGTTCTCCATCCAGCATTGAGAGGACTGATAAGGTGGGTCTGGAGGAGGATCAACCATGTCTTCTGAGGCAGCTGTCTCGGGAGAGGCAATTACAGTTTCCTCAGGCAGAGCATGGTTAATCTCCTCTTAATCTCCTCAGATGGGAAAGCAGCGGCTGTTCCCGATGGTAAAGAAGTCTCATCAGATTCAGGGCCTCAGTGTCTACAATTTCATCAGTCTTCCTACACATCCCCACATGAACTTGCAGGATTCCATTCTTTTCTGATCAATGCCTTTCCTTTAATAGTAGACACTCTGTGGGGTTGGAGTGCAACGAGTCATTGTAATTCTGCTGGTGGAAGGAAGAAGAAATTCTATGTTTAATTTTCAGCAATCTCCACTCTGCAGCTACAGGAGATAAGGAATCCTTCAGGGCACACAGATTGTAGATTGGGTATGTAGCTGTGGAGCTGGAATTTGAATCCCTGAGCTCATCCTTTGCTTTCACCGTTTTGCAACTATCCAATCTCATTGTATTCATAAATTTCCCCCAAAGTGTCCAGCAGTATCAGAAACATAACCTCTAAGTTCCTTACTTCTTAGAAGTGGTCTATTATGAGTATTCATGGAGACATTTTGCAGATTTCCATTGACAGATCTAATCAGATTAGAGAGCCAGTTCTGGAAACTCCAGAACACATTCAGGAAACTCTTCCTTAAAATTCTACTCTTCTGGAGTCATTTTCAGTATCAAAAAATATGTACAGTATTAGTTAGAATTCTCCAAAGAGACAGAACCAATAGGAGATGGAATATATATATATGTATGTGTGGAAGCTGGGGAATCCCATGATCTGCCATATGCAAGGCGGAGACCCAGGAAAGCTGGTGGTTTCAAACTCCTGTTGGAGTTTGAAATCCTGAGAATCAAGAGAACCAGTGGTGTGAGTTCTCATCAAAGTCTGAAGGCCTGAGAACAAGAAGACTGGTGGTATAAGTTCAGTTTGAAGACAAGATAAGGCAAGACAGGGGACATCACAATTTCCCTGACTTGAAATTATACTACAGAGCTACTGTGATAAAAGCAGCACAGTACTGGCAAAACAAACATACAAAACCAAAAAACATATCTGTGGATCAATGGAACAGATTAGAAGATGCTGCAGAAACAACTCCAAACACACTCAGCCACTTCATATTTGACAAATGGGCCAAACACATTCACTGGAAGAAAGATAGCCTTTTTAATAAATGGTGCTAGAAAACTGTCTTCTCATATGCTGAAGACTAAAACTAGACCCATGTCTATCACCATGCACTAAACTAAAATCAAAATGGATGAAAGATCTAAATATTCAAACAGAAACACTAAATTTGTCGGAAGAGAGAATAGGTAAAACTTTTGAAGACATGGGGGTAGGCCAAGATTTCATAGCCAAAACCCTGATTGTATAGGAAATATTACAAAGAATCAACAACTGAGATCTCATCTTATTAAAAAGCTTTTACACAGCAAAAGAAATCACAAGCAGAGTGAAAAAACAACACACAAAGTGGGAAAAAAATCTTAGTTGTTCCTCAAAGGACTAATATCTAGAACATATAAAGAATTGAAAAAATCAGATGCTCCAAATTTAAAGGCCTAATCCAAAAATAGGCATCTGAGATGAATAATACTTCTCAGATGAAGAAATACAGATAGAAAATAAATATATGAAAAATGTTCAACATCATTGGTCATTTGAGAGATGCAAATTAAAACAATACTGAGATTCCATCTCATTCCAGAAAGAATGGCTGCCTTCAAGAAATCAACCAATAACAAATGCTGGCGGGGCTGTGGGGGAAAAAGAACCCTTCTCCACTGTTGGTGGGAGTGCAGATTGGTGCAACCACTGTGGAAATCAGTGTGGAGATTCCTAAAAAAACCCTAGGATTGGAGGTCCCATATGACCAGCTATTACCCTTCTGGGTATCTTCCTAAAATAATTAAAAATATCATGCCACAGTGATACATGCACACCCATGTTTACAGCAGCACAGTTTGTAATAGCTAAATCTTGAGAAATAACCCAAATGCCCATCAACTGATAAGTGGATAAAAAAGATGTGTTCTTTTATACAGTGGAGTACTACTCAACCATAAAGAAGGATAAACTTGGCTGAATGCGGTGGTGTATGCTTTTAGTCCAGCACTCTGGGGGGCTGAGGTAGGATTGCTGCAAGTTTGAGGCCAGCCTGGCTACACAATGAATTCAAGACCAGCCTGAACTGCATAGTGAAACCCTGTTTCAAGAAGACAAAAAACAACCAAACAAACAAAAAACAAAAACAAAAAATAGCTAAACTTGAGTCATGTATAAGTACATGTATGCACCTTTCTTAAGTGAAATAAATTGGACACATATGTGTAAATATTACACTGTCTCTCTCGTGTGAGAAACTGAAAGTGTAAATAAGAGCTAAAATGTATAATAGATATTGGGAAATAGGAAGAAATTATTCAAAAGGAAAGAAGAACTGGGGGGGGCAGGAAGGGAAAATTTTAAAAAAAGGATAAAATGGAAACAGCTTTGTAAAAGAGGGGAAGAAGGGTTAAAGGGAGGGAAAGGGAATGGGATAAAAAGAGGATCTCAGATGTATCATATACAGGTGCAAGTTCCTTATGACGAATGTGGTCATTATGTATATCTAAATTGTACCAATAAACTTAATTACAAAGAAAGAGAACAGTGTCCCAGCTTCAACAGTCTGGCAGAGAGTGAATTCTTCCTCCCTCTGCCTTTTTATTTTATTCAGGCCTTTGGCAGAATAGAGGATGCCCAGCCATATGTGGGAGAGCAACCTGCTTAACTCAGCCCATAAGTTCAAATGCTTATGTCACTGTCAGGCACTCACACAGCCAGACCCAGGAATAATGGTTAATCGATATCTGGGCACCTTGGGACCCAGTCAAGCTCGCATATAAAATTAATCACCATCAGGTCTCATTAGCCTTCATGTTAAATGGATCGTTTTGTAGGCAAGGTATCGATGACTACAGCTGCATCAGAGTTTTCAGCTGTGAACCAATCAGAAACTGTATTTAATTTTATAGCTATAAGAGGATTTAACATTATATAGTTAGGTTCAAGATATGTACAGATATGTATATTCTTTTTTATACTTTTTCTCCCTGTACTTAATTTATTCCTCAAAACTCATGACCTAATCAAATATAGATTTCATTTAAAGTACAAATGACTTTCATTAAGATTACAAAGCATATAATTTTCTGCTCTAAATAGAATAGACTATGATTATGAGCAAGATTATAAACAAGACAAACATTCAAGGTACTGAGGACCTTTTTAGCTAATCTGCACAGTTACAGTCTAATCTTACATGATTTGCGTCAAGCTGGAATTAATGTAGCTATCTCATACCTTTCACCTGACAATGAATGTATTCAAGCCTGGTGTGGTGGCGTATGCCCGTAATCCTAGTACTCAGGGTTAGGCTGAGGCAGGAGGATTGCTTCGAGTTTGAGGCCCGCCTGGGCTACGTAGCAAGACCCTGTCTCAAAAAAACAACAAAACAACCCCCCCAAAAGGTATTCAGAAGCTTTCTGGGCATTTAATTAGATTTATCAAGGCATATATACATTTCTTCAATTCTAATTGTCCTAAAAAGTAACAATAATAGCACTTTCTATGTGTCCAGGCAGTGGTCTTTATATCTATACCAGTGGTGTTAAACCCATGGTGTGCATGTCGCAGCTGGCTGTTTGTTAGCTTTGGAATCTCTAAAAGTTTCACCATCACTGATCTATACTAATTCTTCTAGCTGCAACAATCCACATGGGCGCTGTTTTTGGATGAAAAAGGGACACACACGATGGTAACTGGCATGTGGTCATTGGCTGGTAGAAGTCTCAGCTGGGCTATTCTCTGCTAATTCTAGGGAAAGCTTGTCTGTGTGCCTCAACCATGAATTCCTACATCTTTCTTTCCTCATCTGCAAGGACATTGCCACGGATATGCTATATAACCTGGTGATTGTGTTTCAGCCACTGTCTGTACACTTCTGTCTGTTTTTCCTTCTGGGTAATTCCAGAACCCATGGTAGAAGTGACCTTGCATATTGTCCTACTACCTGGTGTCCCGTGGTGCACGGATATTCTGGTGCCTGGCTCACTCCCAGGGGTTGTGAATCAAAGCTTCCTGGGGAGATGCTCAGGCACATCTTTTGGGACCCTTATGCTGGAAAAGGGCACAGTCCAGGTTGGGCATAGTTGGGGTTTGGTGGGAAGGCAATGGAGTGAGTTTCATGAGATGTGATGGAAAGAAAGGGTCTGTCCTGCTCTCCTGATGGCATTTGGTGGCTGTGATTAATAATGAGAAGGAGGGTAGGCAGAGCCAGAGCCCAGCAAGGGAAATAAAGTCATGCGAGATCCTGGAGAGCCTCAGCCCAAAGAGTAGCTGGTTTAGAGACTGATAACCAGGAAGTCTGAATGAGGCTTGGTGCATTTATATGAGCACCGCACAGAGGGTGCTATGCTAAGTCTCCCCCAAAGGCCTATGTGTCAGAGGTTCGGTCTCTAATGTAAGCTATTGGAAGGTGGTGGAACTCTTAGGAAATGGGAGCTTCTCGGGTCATTGGAAGCAGGTCCTTGAAGAGGATTCTGGGGCTTCAGTATTTCCTCTTTCTCTTTGCTTCTTTTTTTTGTTTTTGTTTTTGTTTTTTCTTCCGGTACCAGGAATCAAACTCACGACCTTGCGCTTGCCAGGCAGGCGTTGTGCTGCTGAGCTAAATCCCCAGCCCCTCTCTTTGCTTCTTGGTTCATGGTATAGCTGTGCCGCATACGCCTGCCTCGATGCGCCACCCTTGACAGAAGTCCAGAACAACGGGCCGTCCAATCTTAGACGACCAACTCCGGAATGGTGAGCCCAGGCCAACCTTGCCTCATATGGGTTAATTATCCCACATACTTCGTTGTGGCACACAGAGCCAACTCACATGGGGTGCCCTTGACTGTGAGACCGTCCTGCAGTGAGACGCTGGGACCTTGGGTACAGAGTCTGCCTGCACCATCTCCCTGGTGCCTGCCCCAGTTACTGGGTCTTGGCTTTGTTCCCTTGCTCCTTCCCTGTACACTCTCTTACTCCCACGGAACATGCAACATTCGGTGTCCTTGGGTTCTTGATATCTAGTAAGATAGAACTACAGCTAATAGATGCCCCACAGTACAGTGCAGGAAGTAATGATGACAACATGAGGTCAGAGGAGGGCAAAGAGGGAGACACTTCTGTATGCGGGAGTTAGAGGAGACCTCATGGAAGCGGCATTGGAACTGGGCTTTGAAGATGTAGACAGTGTGAGGTGGAGCACGTGGGAGCGGAAATCGGAAGAAATGCGGTTCAGTGAGGCTGAAGCGAAGGGAGCGGTGGGTGGAGGGGAGGCTAGGTGCGTAGGCTGGGGCTATCTGGGGAGGCCCTCAGTGCCCATTTATTTTTTGTTTGTTTGTTTGTTTGTTTTTCTTCCAGTACCAGGGATTGAACTCACGACCTTGTGCTTGCCAGGCAGGCGCTTTGCCGCTGAGCTAAATCCCCAGCCCCTGCAGTGCCCATTTATAGAGGACAGAGGGCCCGCAGGGCAGGGCTGGGAGGTGGCCTGGGCAGGGCTGTAGCACGGGAGCCGGAGCTGGGCAGCTTCCGTTGGGGAGCTTACTTCCCTGGGCACGTGCATCAGGTGGATGGGGGTAGAGGCTCTCTCATGGCATAAGGGACCTGGTGTGGGAAAGGGCTGACAGGTCAAGAAGAGGAGTGTGGTGGGAGAAGGTCTATGGTCATCTTCTGGGACCAGGAAAAAAGCCAGTCAGATGCTCACATCAGAAGCCAGGGCATTGTCCTGGCCTCCCACCTTCCTTCACCCCTCATGGTCAGTTGGTCACGGTGCCCAACCACTTCCAGCTCCTGTGAAGCTGTGTGGACTTTCCTCCTCACCCCACCATCTTGTCTCTGCTGGACCACTGCAGCGTCCTCCCAGCACCCCTCATCGCTCCTCCTCCTGGAAGCTATCAGAGATCTCTTGCTAATGTTTCCATGGGACCATGCCATTTTCCTGGTGGCTGGTCTTCCAGCGCCCTGTGTCAGCCACAGGCAGGAATCTGAGTTTCTGTGGCCCAGCAAACAGTGTCCCGTGTGACCTATCCTTTTCACTGCCTATGCCAGTACCCCCTACTTGCCAACGTTTATGTGTCAGCTCCCCTGGATTTCTTACGTCTTCCTAGAACACAGCTTTGTCTTTAAACATTGGGCTCTCGCTGTCTGCAAAACCCTTCTGTACCTTACCTTCTTAGTAGACCCCTGCCCCATACAACTTTACTAACCTGAGGAACAGCTTCTGTGGTTTGACCTTGCTCCAAGCAGGCTTGTCACTGTGTGGGAGACACACGTGTGCCTCTCAGACATCGTCCAGAGAGGGGGCTCGCTGCTTAGCTGCAGGCACGTGGTGAGCTGACAGCCCTGACTATGGATTCCTTCAGGGTCAGTCCCAGTTCCAGCTTGCAACTGAGGTCCCAGCTTTTGCAGGGAGCCTTCCCACAGCCGAGCAGGGCAGTACTACCAGGCCTCACCGCTCATACATCCCATCAGGAGTGCTCACTCCCACCCGAACTGGGAAGACAGTGCCAAGGGCACTCCCAAGAGGCACCGGGGTCCCAGCTGCCATTACCTCCTGTCCTGGCCTTGAGACTTCTCAACCCCGGTCATTGCGTAATCTGGCTGGGGCATTCCAGTCCGATAAGAGGAAAAGGACTATCCCCGAAAGGCGCTACCCGATCTAGTCAACATTTACCTAGCCAGAAAGGCTTTGGGCTCTGTCCTCTCTGCTCTTTTGCCCCCTGACCATCCGTGTTCCTTTCCTATGTGGCACGACATGCTATGTCTCCGGTTTGCAGGGCTCCCCCTTCCCAACTCTCATGCCCATGTCTGCGTGTGTCACCATACGTGATTCAGACGAACCCCTGTATGGGACACCCTGTGCTGTGTGGGAGGGCCTGTGAAGCGGCATTCCATCCTCCTCTGGATAATAGGACAGGCTAGGACCCAGTGGGCAAGAAAGGCAAACTGTATCTGGAATAGATGTCTGTCTGTTCTTGTGAGAATGAATTGCTGACCTAGGGTAGAAGGAGCCAAACGTAGACAGAATACATCTTCTGGCTGGCTAGCATCTTCAGAGAATAATGCCGTAGAGTCTTGGCATTGGTCTCTGTGTTGCCCGATTGGACCTTTGAGGGCTACAGTAGCCAGACTGTCCTTGCTAAGTGTGAATCCATGCTGTGAGGTCCGTATACAGCCTCGGTCTCTGTCCCCAGGGCCACTTTGTTCATGTGCCCATTGTGCTGGCACTAGAGTGGCTACTAGCAAAAGCTGGCTAATGTCACTTTGTCCACTTGATGTCTCTTTGACTGTGTAAACTTTCTTGGACCATCCCTGATACCAAGGGCTGCAGCTGGGGTCTCCAGAGAATAATTGTGAGAGACAGTTAGGGGTGCGGTTGTTTTACTGAGGAGTGATGTCTGTTAAAGGAGAGTAGAAAACAGGATTTAGCAGAGAAGGTATCAAATGATAATGCAAATATGACAAAATCTCTGCTGAGCCAATGAGGTGGCTCCCCAGCAGAGGCTGCTACAGGACAAAGCCCTTGGTCCGCCATCTTGCTCAGTTACTGGCTTGGGTTCACTCCAAGAACAGAGTGGGGTTTGCTGTAAAATTGAGGCAGGTCCTGATGAAGAAAACAGCTGGAGGCTGTCTGCTGACCACATTCCTCACAGCTGGGCACCACATCTTTTCGCTGAGAGGATCTGGAAAGTGCATCTCCCTTGTTTCTACGGGCTCAGATATCTCAAGGAGAAGGGCTTGGGTCTCCCCACAAGAAAACAACAGAGTCCAAGAGAGGCAGTTGCTCACAGCGAAGAGTTTAGAATGAGACATAGAAGGAGAAGCTTTGTCAGGTTTGCCTTGTGGTCTCAGCTCCAAGCTCCTACCTGCCTCCCCCGACCCTTTCCTGGGTGTTATTTACTAACACCTTTGTCACCTGCTGCTTCTTGGAGAACCCTTCCGACACTGTGCAAGGCAGACTGTTCCCTTACCCCTGCAGGCCACCCGTCTCAACAGCAGGTACCTCGTCGGCTAGCTGAATGTGCAGCTCAGGCTCAGGCTCCAGAATTCTCTACAGCATGGGGCCTTCAGGCCACTGGGTAGGAGAGACAGAGAGACAGGCACCAGCAGCCAGAGATTGTTTGGGAGTTTATGATTCTCAAGCACAGTTTAGGGCCTGAGGACTTCGGTCCCTTTGTGGGGCCTCTGTGGTGTGGATTCCACCTGGCCTGGTTTTCTCCCCACCAGATCCTGCTCTCTTCCCCAAGGGCCAGGTGAAGAAAGAGACTTACGGATTGGGTTGCAGGGGTTGGAAGAGCAAAGGTACCAGAGCCCAGCATCTCCCAAACAGGAGCTGCGTTCTGGAGAGCAGCTGGAGCCATGGACAGCCAGTGTTTCACGGAGTGTTGCGGGCAGAGGGTCCTTCTGGGTTCCGGGGGTGGCTGCAGTTGCTGAAATGGTTACAGAGAAGACAAGGAGGAGCCATTAAGTCAGAGACCTTTAGAAACAGCCATAGAGAGGGGTTCCAGGAGAGAGGAGACAGCAAATAACCAAACCACCTCCCTCAGCCTCCTGGGCAAAGCACAGATTCACCATATCCCAGGGAAAAGAGCTAGGCTTACTACTAATAACCTGCACCTCCACTGCCCAATGTAATTTTGTCATTTTGAAACTGCCTATTTTGTAGGCTGAAAACAGTGAAACACTCAATTTTGAGTGAGCTTATTACATTCAACCTAATCATCTTCGTGTATTTTCTTACGCTACAGCAGAATGCCTGAGACTGGGTAAAGGAAGGAAGTTTACTTAGGCCCATGGTTCTGGAGGCCTGGAAGTCCAAGATTGGCAGCCATTTTTGATGAGGGCATTGGGCTGTTTCATACTGTGCCAGAAATGGGGAGGGGAGAAATGGAGGACCTACACTTTACTGTTGCCAACATATTCCCACAAGAAAGGCCTTAATCTTTTCATGTGGGCTGAATTCCCATGACCCAAACACCTCCCAGTATGCCTCACATCCCCAAACTGCCACTCTGATGAATTAAGGTTCCAGCACATGAGCTTTTGGGACAGACACTCAGACCACTGCACTAACAAGAGAGCTGAATTCAAGCTAAGAGCGTATCAACAGTGAACTGCTCTGTCGCAGGGAAGGAGAAACTTGAGTCACTTGTACGGATGCACTTCGAGACAGTAATGGTAAGTAAAGTAAACCAAACACATAAGCTTAAATATCGCCCAAAGTATAAATAAAGAGCAAAATAAAAGATAGATAATAGGGAACAAGGAGTTAGATCTTTTGCAAATGGAAAGGGGACCAAGAAAGGAAGGGAAGGGTAGGGAGGAGACAGGAAAGGGATGGAAAAAGAATTAAGGTGTGCTATGTACGTGAACCAGCTCCCCATGAGAAATGTAATCATCATGTACTGCAAACATGTAGTAACAAAAACAAAAAAAAAACTGAAAAGAAAAATTAAGGATATATTTATGCATTCACAGTTCAGGTGCCTTTTATGGATCTTTCCTACAAGCCACTATTCCTAGAGTGCCCCCTACAGGGCAGACACAAAAAGGAAAACTTACTGGGCATCCTCCGATTCTAGTCTCACAGCCACCCAAAGTGTATGCACAATTATTATCCCTTCGGTGGCATTTTACAGATGCAGAACGAGAGGCACAGAGAGGTTAAGGAGCATGCTTGCGGACGCACAGCTAGTGTGCGACGAGGTGGAATGCAGACCCGTCTGAGCCAGGAACTCGTGTCCTGGACCTCTGCGCAGGCTTCCTTCCCAGGTCCTCGGTGTGACTTGCAGGATGGAGGAGTGGAGGAGACTGGACATTTGAGTGAAAGAGCCATTCTGCGAGGTCTGGATAAAGTAGCCAATTATATCAGAGTTGGGTACAGGCTTTGAGGGGCCTAAAGTTTATCAACGTCGTGGGACCCTCTTCAGGAGCAAAAAATAGCCCAAAAATCTTTTGTAAATTTTGTAAAAATATATATCCATCTGAACACGCTATTAAGGTCTCTTCCTGGTTTAGAAGGGGCTTGTGCAAGGTAGGGTTCTGAAGCTTAAGCTTTGTGACCAAATTTCTGATGCCCAGAGCACCCAGGTCTTCTGGTGCGTCCTGTACGCTTGTGTCTGTGGAACCTTGATCGTCCTTGGGCTTTTGCTTGGCAGAGGACGCCGCCGCTTCCCCCTGTGGCCACCAGGGGGAGGCGCTCCCACGGGAGCTGTTTGCTCAGGAGACTCGCTCTGCTTGTTCCTCGCCTAGCACCGGAAGTCCCAGGGCTACTCCCTGCTTTCTCCGACTCAGCTCTGCTCTCAGGATAGAGCAATGGCAGCTGATGAGACCTCGCTTCCATCCTTTGAATACCCCAGGAAATGCAGAGGGTTGGAGAAGTGTGTGATGGGTCCTCCTGCGTCACGCAGAGGACCAGGCTTGTGTTCCGCTGAGAGCCACAAGGGTCCTTTAGAAAATCCCATAGGTGAAAAGTAACTAAATGTTTACACCAAAAACATCTACATGCATGTAAAATACCTCTTTAATTCGGGTTTAAGAGTAGGAGCATTAAACTATCACGTGGTCCTTCTGGGCTCTGTGCTTGAGCTCCTGGAACCCAGGACCCTGCTTGGATGCCTAGATACCCATTGGTTTAGCACATTGCGGTTTCCAGTTGGCGTTTCCAGAACGAGCCAGTGAACAGAGAGAAGGGCCTGAAAACGGGAGGGAAGGAAACGACAAGACAGAGGACACACGGGGACCCACTATACTTAGAAGAGCTTGGTCTGTGTTTTGCAGGACTGTAGAAATGATGAAAAGAGGGGATGTGAAGGTAAATAAGTCAGTGCTCCTGCCCTGGGGTGACCCACTTTCTTGTGAAAGAGAAAGCCAAACAAGTCATTCCTGTACTGGGCAGAGCACTAGGGCCTTCCCCGGGGGAGGCCCCGTGTCTTATTACCTAAGGCCTCCCCTGGTGAGGGGCCCTCCTGCAGGGCCTCCTGGCCTTCAGTTTGTCTGGAGACCCTCTTTGACTCTTGGAGACCCTCTCTAGTTTGTCTGGAGACCCTCTTTGACTGAGACCCTCTCTGACTCTTGTTCCTTTGAAGGTAACCTGTCCGTGTGTTTGTTTATGTCTCCGGGTTCTTTGACCATCTCTCGCCGCAGCACGTCAGACTTCCACGGTGATGAGGTAGATGGAACTTGGCAGTTATTTTTCATTCTTTGCTCTGCCTTTTGGGACCTTGAATGAAGTCAAATATTCTTTCTGCTGTAGTACATACTTTTTGTTTTATATTTTAAAACACCTCCCTCTCCCCATGCATTTCTGCTCCCAGTTTCTAGGACTGTGATTACTTAGATTGGAGCTTTTTTTTTTTTAGTGTCTTTTTGAGACAGGGTCTCACTATACAGGTCAGGCTGGCCTTGAGCTCACTATGTAGCCCAGGATGGTCTTGAACTCGCAACGATCCCCCTGCCTCAGCTTCCCAAGCACTGAGATTACAGGCGTGCACCACCATGCCTGGCAAGACTGGAGTTTTGAACTAATCCCAGATAGCTATTAAATTTTCTATTCTGTTTTTGTTTTGCTTTGTTTTGTTTTACTATTTTAACCTACTTTCAGCTCTACCAACCTTTCTATTGAACTCATTTTTCAGAATCCTGTTTTTAATTTACAAGAGCTCTATCTCGGGGCTGGGGATTTAGCTCAGCGGCAAAGCGCCTGCCTGGCAAG
>NW_004955420.1:23032643-23036970 GCF_000276665.1 Chinchilla lanigera | reverse complement strand
TTTTTTTTTTTTTTTGGTCTTTTTTGAGACAGGGTCTTGCTATGCAGTTCAGGCTGGCCTTGAGCTCATTTTGTAGCCCAGGCTGTCCTCAAACTCCCAGCGATCCTCCTGCCTCAGCCTCCCGAGTGCTGGGATTACAGGGGTGCGCCACCACGCCCGGCTTCTATGATGAATATGATCATTATATACATCTAAAATGTACCCATAAGATCTAATTTAAAAAATTGCATTAGGTGTCACATACTGCCCAACCAACTCCTTGGCGATGCTTTGGTGGTTTTCCCAGTGTCACCCTTTTGAAGAGCGCAGGCTGTCTTGTGACAAGTTATCCATTCTAGATTTATCCGATTGTGCGAGCCTGCTTGCATATTTCTCCCTTGAACACTCCCTAGGTAATTGTGTGTTTAAGATCGTATCCTATCTGGAAGCAGGTGTTTCCTCCTGAGTAGGCTCAGCTTATGTATTCGCAGCAGGCGTATCTGTGAGCCATGCTGGGTCCTGCTCGGGGCATCACACTGAGAGACACACCCGTCCGTCTGCCCTCCACTGGTGTTAGTATTGATGACCCAGCCAAGGGGTTGATTTACCCACTTCTTTTTCCTCTTGCAACTCATAAGCCACCTTTGGGAGAAAATTTAATAAAACTATGAGAACGCGCTGCTCCTCTTCAAGCTCTCTCCTGTAGATTTAACATTTGTCGTTCCGAATCAGACTTTATGCTGTGGGGTGTACATATTCAAATTAACCACACCCTTCCCTGTTTATCAGCATTTCCTGGCTTTGCAGGATGTCCTTGGGTCAACTTGTCCTTGCATGTCCTGGAATCAGCCATTTCCCAAAGGGCCTCTGGTTCTCCCTAGCAGTTGCCTCTATTTTTGGAGAGCACTTTCACTGGATGTTCATTATAGATTGGCAGCACCCCCTTCTCCTCCTTTTAATTCTTTTGAAGAGGTTACTCTATTTGTCTGGTTTGCATTATTGATGAGAAGCTGGCATTTTGTTATTCTTTCATTCATTTCTTTCCATTCAGGGTTTCATTTTTCTCTCTTTTAAAACATTTTTCTGTTGACCTTTGATTTGTAGCATTTGCACTTCTTTATCTGCGAGGTGATATTTGGTTCATTCATTTGAAAATCTTTCAGCCATTATTTCTGCAAATACATTTTCCTGCCACAATACCTCGCTGCTCCTACTGGGACTTCAGCGGCACACATGTTAAACTGCTTCCTGTCGCTCCACAGGTCACAGAGCCTCTGCCATTTTTTTTCTATCTTTTGTTTCCTCTGGGACTCACTTTGGATAGTTCTGTTACCCTACCATGAAATTCATGGACTCTTTTCCCTTGTAGTGAGAAGATTCCCTTCATCTCTCCTTAAACTCATTCAGTAAAATTTTCTTTTCCAATTCTAGAATTTTCAGTTGGTCTCGTTTTTCATAATTTCCATTCAGCTATCACATTTCCCTGTTTGTTCACTCACTAACTTTAGTTTTTCTCTTCAAGTCTTTAAATACATTAATTTCTGAAATGACTTAATTTTTTTCTTCTACTTCTTTGCAAACTTTGATGAACTTACTTCTCATGAACTGTTCTTGTCCATTTCAATCTTGTTATTTAAAAAATTTCTTTCATGGTCTTGAATCTCGTCACATAATTCATATTGGATATTCTAGCACAGTTTTCGTGTTCTTGGTTGTGCTGGAGGGGTGTAAGTTCATGAGCTGCTCGTTTTCTTCTTATAGTGGCTTTGTATAAATGTTACCCATCAGTTTTGTTGAATTAAAAGCATATTTCATTTTCCTGGTCCGTCTATACCAAGGGTTTCTTGGAGGAGAAGGCAAGCATTTGAGTGGCTAAGAATCCCCTCTTCTGTTAGTATGGTGAAATCTTTAACAACTGGTGCTGGTAAGACACAGAGGTTGGTGTCTTCCGATTCTGTGACTGCCTTGTTTCTTCAGTGCCCCAACTTTCCACCCTCTCGTTCTCTTCGCCGCCTTCCAAATGCAAGAACACATCTCCACTGAGTTGCAATCTTCTCCCTAGGAGCAATGCCTTCTGAAGACAGTCACTTCTAGTCCTGTGCCCTTTCAGACCTCTTCCTGTGGGTTTTCCAGCAACTAGGGCTCTGCCCTGCCCAACTCCAGATTGCAGACCTGTTCGCAGCATGTCTCCTCTTTCAGAGGGGGTGGTTTCTTCATGGTCTCCACTGCTGGGACCCACCACCCCTTCCCTTTCCGTGTGGTCTCCACCTGACTGTGCTCCAGAACCAGCTTTGCTATTATATAGGTTTAACATCCCTTCTTACATGTCAGTGAAAGTTGCAGAAACTCTGTTTCGTAGTTGATGTAGATATGGATTACATGCTAGTTAAGTTGCTCTGTTAACTTTATGAATCCCATAGTTTGGATGAAAAGATTTGGATATAGACGTCATTATCCAGTGGGAACCTAGTGGGGTATTTTTTAAAGCATAGGCTTTCTTTATTTTGGATACTATATTCAGATGTCTAGTGTCGCTTGAGTGGCTGTTCGTATTTGAGTGTGTGGACCGACAGGCCATTGGGAGTCCTGTGTGTGTGACAGGGCGGGGTGGGTGTGGGCTTTGCTTAGGGTGAGCACGCTGGACCTGGCCCTTCTGTGGGGCACCTGCTCATCTTCCCAGTGGGAAAATCTCCACCCTTCTGTCTGGAGCATCAGTGCTTGGCTTTTCCCACAAGGCAAATGGACTGCTACCTGGAGAGAAGGGGATTGCTCATGCAGGTTACCCTTTCAGTTCTCATCCTGTTTTCATCCCTACGTCTCTATCCACGGCATTATGCCGGCTTTCTTAGAGACCTGCGTCTCCCTGTGGGGCTGAACAACTCCTTCTTGTAGTCTCCTTCTGCTTCCTGTCTTCTAGAATTTTGTTAAAATCTCGCATCTATTGATGGCCCTTCTCTTAGCCTCTTGTGGCTATAGTTTATTGGTTTGTATTCCTTCTTTTTAATTTTAGTGAGGAAGTGGGAGGGAAGAGAAATAAACAGAGATGGTAATTTTGTCATCTTTAATTAGAAATTCTAAGCTGGGCATGGAGACACTCACCTGTAATCCCAGCACTCGGGAGGCTGAGGCAGGAGGATTGTCACAAGCTGGAAGCTAGACTGGGCTACACAGTGAGTTCCAAGGTTGGCTTGAACTACACAGTGGGACCCTGCCTCAGAAAATGAACCAGCCAGCCATTCAACCAACCAAACAAAAAACAGAAATTCCTCCTCTTGGACTTTTGAGAGTTTTAAGGAGAAACTTCTCCATTAGGGAAGGAAAGAAGATGGCAGTGGTTCTGTGGCAGTGGGTCAGAGCTTGGCCATTGCTCCTGGGCTGGGAAGGAAGCCAGTGGCTGAGCCTGGGAGCTGAGAGAGCTGCTTCAGGCACATTGGGACCCAGGGTGGGCACCAAAGTGTCTGCCTCTGTAGCTTTACCTTGTACATGCCGCTGAAGAGCATCATTATCAGGACAGAAGTGAATTTGTGTGTTGCACTGAGCATCTCTAAGGGTAACCCGGATGAATGATCCCCTTCTCTCCAGGTAGCAGTTCATTTGCCTTGTGGGAAAAGCCAAGCACTGATGCTCCGGACAGAAGGGTGGAGATTTTCCCACTGGGGAGATGAGCAGGTCCCCCATAGAAGGGCCAGGTCTAGCGTGCTCATCCCAGCATCTCTGCCTGGGATTGGACCCAACCTCCAGACTCTCCTCAGAATCAACACGGTTCCCTCTTGTATGTACTTCTAGCTTCTTCCCTTTTCCCTGGAACACCTGTTAAAGCCCCAGCATGCTCTGCTCATAAACTCACAGGATTATTGAGAAAAAAATTCCAGACGCACTGAGAAAAAACAGTGGCAGACGCATGGCTGGGAAGGCAGCACAGACTCTGTATGTGCCTGTGGCCATGTCCAGCCTCCTGGCATGAGCTCCTGGCATTCCACCTGCTGTGTTTGCTGGGCTACTAGGGCAGGTGACTCAGCTGACCTGGATCCCTCTGTGGAGCAGAAAGAATCTGCGTCCCAGGCCTTACCCCGAAACTGAGCCACACCTCTCCTGCTGCCTAAGGGTTCACTGATATGCTTCAGCTATGCCTTGAGCCCCAGCCTTCTGTGATTCCTGCAGCCTGGACTCCCGACTGGGGAAAACACACTCAATGGGGTCCAAATATCCTTCCTCTGAGGGTCAGGCCAAAGAGCTTTACTCTCTTGGGTATGGAATGGTGAGCACACCCCTTGTGTGACATTGGGAAGGTTGTTCTTTCTCACCAAAACTTACCCAGAGTTTTGCTGTGTACCCAGGCTGGCCTCAA
>NW_004955420.1:23030184-23032113 GCF_000276665.1 Chinchilla lanigera | reverse complement strand
AAAAGAACAGATGGGGATGTAGCTGAGCAGGAAGGCCCTGGGTTCAATGTCCTATACCAGGGAAGACAAAAAAAGACACACTCAACCAGCCAGGATTTAAATCCCAGTTCTGCCCTTAACTCTTAGCTGCTACCTTTCAGAAGTTATTTATTGTTGCCATGTTCTAGTTTCCACATCTATAAAATATGACGGGAGTAATAGCTACCTTGCAAGATTATATGTATAAAATCAATACATTTAATATTTTATACATGTAATGTGTTGACAATTGTTATGAATAAATATATGCTCCTTAGTGGATTTCCTGTATTGGTACTAGGAACTGAACTCAGAATCTCATGCTTGCCAGGCAGGCACTTTGCCATGGAGCTGTATCCCCAGCCCTCCTTAGTGGATTTCTCAAAGGCCCTGTTATGTTAGCTAAAAAAATACTACTTTCAAAACTCAACTCCCTAATGTATAGTAGCACATGGCTTCCAGATTGATTAAATTAATTAAATTTCATTGATTGAAATGTTTGGGTAGCAGTCAATGTACAAGATCCATCCACTTTATTCATTCTTGTATTAATGGTTATTCACATCTGCCACACACCAGACCCTGATTGAGGCACCAGGAATGCATCAACAAAGCAAACCAACTTCACGATCTCAGGGAGAATGAATTTTAGTGAGGGTAACATACCATAAACATAAATTACATTGTTGGTTAAGTCTGGGTAAGTATTTTTTTCCTTTTTTTTAAAATTTATTTTTGTGTTTTAAAGAGAATAAAAAAATGATAAAAAATTTTAAATGATACAGAATTTCACTAAACAAGATGATAGGATTTCAACAATGGTTGTTATATTGCATATTGCTGTCTTCAAATTAGTTGTTCATATTACCAGATATAAGCACACAAAATTGGTCAAAAAAATTAAAAAGAACAAAAGTAAGTAAAAATTAAAAATTTTTTAAAAATTTAAAAATAAAAAATTAAGCATTAACAGTTCCTTTCGATAAACCAACAGAAATCAGCAGTACAATTTTCTGAGCTGCCCTGGTATATACATATATTTTCTCCCTTCCTTCTTTCTTTCTTCTTTCCTACAACCCAGTTGTGCTTTCCTTTTGAGCAGTTTCTTTCCCTTTCACAATGTCTATTGTGCCTTTTGGATTTTATTTACTCTTTCAGGTTCCTACACTAGGGAGACAATACGATGTTTACGCATGCGGGTCTGATCAGTTTCACCCATGAGCATGGTCTCTGATTGGTTTCCGCCCAGACAAAATTCTACCAAGCCATCATGGCGGTGATCTGGCATAGCGTGGGAGCCCAGAAAAATAACGTGTCCCCCTAAACCTGGCTTTCACCTTCCTCCTCCCCACCTGACCACGACTTCCCGATTTCTTTTGCGCGTGTCCACCCTTTCCCAATCAGTGCCTGTAACGTCACCTAAGCTGCCCCCATATACTCCACCCCCAACCTAGCCGATTATATACTTTGTTCCCAGCTTGCTCCCGCAGAGGGGCCTTGCTTCCCCCAGCTGCCGACTCGTGCCCAGCAATAAAGGCTTTCTTTATCTTTGCTGTGTCTCTCACTTGTGCCAAACCTAACCTTTTTGGTGCTGTGATTTGGATACCCGGTGGGGGTGTGTAGCTCCTAAGGGGTTAAGCCCCCCTTAGTTTGAGCCCCCCACAACAAGCCACCTTTTCCTCCTTTCTCACTTGCGCCAAACATAACAGTCTACAGTGCATCCACTCACCCGTAAAACCCTGGAGTTTATCTTTCCTTATAGCTGAGTAATACTCCATTGTATAAAAATACCACATCTTTTCTATCCATTCCTCAGCCGACGGGCATTTGGGTTGTTTCCAAGATCCAGCCATGACAAATTGCTCTGCTATAAACATGGGTGCACAGACAGCACCGTGGTATGATGCTTTC
>NW_004955420.1:23027747-23029117 GCF_000276665.1 Chinchilla lanigera | reverse complement strand
TATACTGCAAACATGTACTCACATAAAAATTAACAGTAAAGAAATGACTCCTCAGGCAACATACTTAGGTTTAATAGATCAGGGACCATGGAATTCAATCCCAAAGCTTCCAAATCACTTTGCATTCCTTTCCTACACTTTTTTTTGCATTTCTTTCCTACATATGTCTCTTTTATTTCTTTTTCTTGCCTGATTGCTCTGGATAAAGTTTCAAGTTTTATATTGAAGAGGAGTGGTGATAGCGGACATCCTTGTCTGGTTTCTGATTTTAGAGGGAGAGCTTTCAGTTTTCCCCCATATTATATGATGTGGGCAGTAGGTTTGTCACATATGGCTTTTATCAGATTGAGAGGAGGTTCTTCTATACCTATTTTCTGTAGTTTTTTTTTTATCATAAATGAACATTAGATATTTAGATCTACACTTTTAGGAACTTGTTGCAAGTATCCTCTTTCCCTACTTTCTTTGTTTTCATGGATTCTTTCTCTTGGTCCAGATTTCCACTTACTTTCTCTGTTCCTCAAACTACTAGAGAAAAGCAATCCACCCTCACTCCACATCCGTACCGCCCTCCTATAGGCCACCCCTGCCTCGCTTCAACCTTGATTCTTCAAAGGAGACTGTTCAAAGACTGTCAGTGACTCCTGGCTACTGCCTAATGGCTTATGGTCTTGGCCCTGCTGATTACACCTTCTGCTCCACCCTTGCCTACTCCTTTGTGAGGAGCGCTCCTTTCTCTTGTGTCTCTTTGACGTTGCCCCTGCATTTAGCTCTTCTGGTTTTTCCTTCTCTATAAATGTGGTTTCTCCCAGGAGTTCCATCTTTGCCTCGCTTCTTGCTGTACACATTCTCTCCAGATGATCGTGTCCATTCACATTGCTTCAACTTTTTGTTGTATATTTCCTGGACCTCTAGCTCTACCCCTGTATTTTATATTTGTGTACTATTTTATTCACTGATCTTTCTGAAACACGTCAAAATTCTCAGAGCTAATGTAACTTTCCAAGCTACAATGCTATTCCCCCCCGAAATATTTTAATGCAGTGCCTGCATTTCACTCTGAGGAATCTATCTGTGAACATTACCTTTGGACAGTAAAATCAGATTACAGATAGAGGATAAATATAATAGTTGTGATAGTCATCCTTAGCATCTTAGTCACAGGGAAAAATAGGCAGAGTACCACAGAGTCCAAAGATTTAGCAGGTGGAATATTCTGCAGTCCTTCCGAGAAGCTACAGATGGGAAATACATAGTAAATATCTGCACATGGTGGTTCAGTCCACCACAGTAATCATCATTCTACCCATGTATTCAGATGACTGCTACTGTTTTTCATCACTAAAAACCAGATCCAAAGTCAGTCATTG
>NW_004955420.1:23023048-23027197 GCF_000276665.1 Chinchilla lanigera | reverse complement strand
ACTTAGTTACATAAAGTATTTTCTGTTCCAATACTTTATCAATTTCAAAAGATATTTACTTCCTACAAATAGGACAAACAATCTTTATTTTAAACTGTCAGTCTGTTTCCATGGTAACATTGCGGGACTCCTTGGCTACCATAAGTCGCACTGGCTGAGTGTGGAACTTCTCAATCTTCTTCACATCTTGAGCTTGACCTGTTCTGTACACCAAACAGACTAAATCATCTGTTTCTTTAATGCACAAATTCCCGTTAGTGTGCCTATATTTGAGAACCACTCCTGCCTTCATCAAGTCCTCGAGGGAGAGCTTTTCTGCCACTGGACTGTATTCCACCCAGGTCTGGTACTGCCGCATTTTGGCCAGAATTTGGACTCAAGCTGCCAATCCACCAGCCGCTGCAACTGCCCAAAGAAGCTACCCCTGTATTTTAGATCCATATTCGCAGTAACTTTCTGGGCATTTCTACATGGAGAAACAACTGAAATTGAAAATGCTAATCTTCTTGCCAAAGAATGACCATTGTTTTTCTATGTGGGAGTTGTGCATTAGACAGATTTGGAGTGTGTTATAGTTTTACTGTAATGATAAGAAAATCAATCAAGTTTATTTTTTTGCTAAAACAACCACACATGCACCCTCATCCACACACCCAAAGTCCAACAATGCTTTGATCCCGTAAGGACAGAAGTCCCACTTGTTCTAGCATCTTTCTCTAGTACTTAATCTCTGGATGTTCCTTCCTCCCTCCCTGCCCAATTTCAGCTCCTCAGCCAACCACTGGCTTACTGTGTGTATCTGAATCACAATCACTTTGTTTTTTTGTTTTTTTGGTTTTTTTTGGTTTTTCTCCGGTACCGGGAACCGAACTCACGACCTTGCGCTTGCCAGGCAGGTGCTTTGCCGCTGAGCTAAATCCCCAGCCCCCATAATCACTTTGATCTCTTCCACTTCATGGTAATCTCTTGGCAAAAGCACATCCCAGGTTAAATCCAAGCACTCAGTGATTTCATTTCCATGCTCATGCATCTAAATTGGCTGGAGAAAATATATAAAATTCCTGAGTGTTTTCCTTCTAAACTCGTGACCATGAATTTCAGCACTCTTTGAATGTAGGCAGGCTACATGCTAAAATTCCTATCTTTTCATTTTTCTTCTAGTCTTAGATGACTACTTCTCACCTATTGTCCCCTTGAATCACGGACTCCTTTTTCTATCATCATTATTAATGGTAATCTTTCTTCCTATTTTACTGAGGAAATGAAAGCCAGCAAAACTTCACTGTCCTAGACTCTCATCACCAACCACACCATCCACCTAAGAGTAGCTGTGCCAGAAATCTCTGTTACCTCGTTTGACTATAATCACTTACACTCCAATCTGAAGCCAATCCCTACTCACACAAAGACACTTGTCTAGTAACTTACCCTCTCTCTTTTACATCATCAAATTTTCCCATTCTATGGAGTCTTTCCTATTACCCATCTCACATCTATAAAGAAAAATTCTGATGACATGATCCTTTACATAGAAGACACTCCAAATTCTACCAGAATACCCCTAGAACTGATAAACAAATTCACCAAGGTAGCAGGATGCAAAAATCAATACCTAAAAGTTAATAGCATTTTTATATACTAGAGAAAAAATTAGGAAAATAATATCATTCACAACAGCTTTAAGAAAAATTAAATATTTAGGAATTAACCTAACAAAGGAAGTGAAAGACCCCTATAACAAAAACTGTAGTACTCTGAAAAAGGGAATTATAGAGGACATCAGAAAATGGAGAGATATCCACTGTTCTTGGATAGGCAGGCAGAACAAATAATGTCAAAATGGCCATACTCCCAAAACTGATACATAGATTTAATGCAGTCCTAATCAAATTACCAACAGCTCTCCTCAAAGAACTGGAGAAAACAATCTTAAAATTCATACGGGACTAGAAGAGACCTAAAATAGCAATTCTGCTTAAAAAGAGCAAAGCAACAGGCATCATAATCCCAGGCTTGAAGTTACATTACAAAACTACTGTGATAAAAACAGCATGGTACCCATGCAGAAACAGACATGAATATCAATGGAACAGAACAGAAGATGCAGAAACAACATCAAACATATTCAACTTTTTTTTTTTTGTCTTTTTGAGACGGGTTTCACTATGCAGTTCAGGCTGGCCTTGAAATCACTTTGTAACCCAACTGGCCTTGAACTTGCAGAGATCCTCCCACCTCAGTCTCCCAAGCACTGGAATTACAGGTGTGCACCACAATACCCAGCCACACTCAACTTTGATCTTTGACAAAAGAGTCAAAAAACATACACTGGAGGAAAGACAGCTTCTTTCACAAAGGATGCAGGAAAAATTGGCTATTCATATGCAGAAGACTGAGTCTAGACCCATAACTCTCATTATATACTAAACTAAAGTCAAAATGGATCAAAATCTAAATAGTAAAGCAGAAGCAATCATGGGAGGATAGAATAGGTAAAACTCTTGGAGACATGGAAAGGATTTTCTGAACAGAATCCCAGTTGCACAAGAAATAACATCAAGAATCAATAAATGGGATCATATCAAATTAAAAAGCTGCTGTGCAGCAAAGAAAACGGTCAACAGAATGAAGAGACAATCTACAGAATGGAAGTTTTTTTAGCTATTGTTTGGACAGAGGACTGTATCTGGAGCTGTAGTGGTGAACCTGTGGCATGTGTGCCTTCTCTGCAATGATGTCGCAAGTTGTATGAGTTATTTTTTTCAGGTTTAATTGCAGTGTTGGCCCTTTCTGATAATTAGTGGGTTTGGGATTGCAGTTTGGGCACACGGGTTCTGCCAGTTTCACCATCACTGATCTAGAATATATAAAGAACTAAGAAAAACTTAGATCGCTTCAAAATAAAAGACCCAATAAAAATAATGGACAACTGAAATGAATAGACATGTCTCAGAAGAGATATAAATGGCCAATAAATACATGAAGAAATACTTAATGTTGCTGGCCATTAGAGAAATGCAAATTAAAACAACAAGAAAATTTCATCCTATTCAGAAAGAGTGGCTGGATTCAAGAAAGCAAATAATAACAAATGCTGGCGAGGCTGTGGTGGAAAAGGAATGCTTCTAGATTGTTGGTGGGAATGTAAACCAGTACAGCTACTATGGAAGTCAGTAAGAAGATTCCTCAAAAATTAAAAATGGAAGCCCATTCTCCTTCTAGGTACCTTCCAGAAAGAGTTAAGGACATTATAAAAAGATCACCATTGCATGGAATATTGTTTTCCATCCTTTAATTTTTGTCTATGAGTTTTTTTGTTTTTTGTTTTTTTTTTGGTTCGATGTATTTTCTGAATGCAGCATACCATTGCATTTTGTTTGTTAATCCGTTCTGCCAGTTTGTGTCTTTTGATTTGAAAATTGAGACCATTAACATTGAGAGTTATTACTGACAGATATTGACTTATTTCTACATTGCTTTATTTTCCTGTTGATGATTCTCTTTCTCTTCTACTTAACTGCTCATCCTACTGGGTGTATTTATTCTATTAGACCTTTTGTCATGGTTAGTTTCATTGTCTCTTTCTAGGATGTCCTTGAGAATTTTTTGGAGTGCTGGTTTGGTGGTCCTGAATTTCTTTAGGTGCTCTTTATCATGAAAGTATCTTTTATTTCCATCAATTTTGAAAGATAGTTTTACAGGCTAGGTTGGAATCTGTTTTCTTTTAGGGTTTGAAATATTTCATTCCAAGGTCTCTTGGCCTTTAAGTTTTGTGTTGAAAAGTCTGCTGTAATTCTAATGGGGTTTCCTTTATAAGTGATTTTTTGCTTTTCTCTGACTGCTTTTAAGATTATTTTTGTGTTGGACTTCTAGGATTTTGACTATAATATGTCACAGAGAGGTTCTTTTTGGATCATGGCTATTTGAAGTACTATATGCCTCACTTATCTGTATGTTACATTCTTTTTCCATATTTGAGAAATTTACTGCTATTATTTCAGTAGACAGGTTTTCAATGCCATTTGTGCAGTATTCCAATTTTTCACTAATTCCAATTAATTCTAATTTCCTTTTTTTTTTTTTTTTTTGGTGTGTGGAGACAAGGTCTTGCTATGAGGGCCTTGAACTTGCCAGGCAGGTGCTGTGCCG
>NW_004955420.1:23015779-23017377 GCF_000276665.1 Chinchilla lanigera | reverse complement strand
AAGAAGCACACAGAGCATAGACAGTGGGCTCTGGAGACCTGGGCATGGGGTTCCTTAGAGAAGGGGAGGGAGGGATGAGATAGAAGGGCTGGGGTCTGGCCCTCACTCTGGTCAGCTTAAAGTGGGAGACTCTGGTTCTTCAAGGACACAAAATGTGTCTCCTCAAGCAGCTGGAACTAGGCCAGCCCAACTTCCTCCCCAGAGGAGCAGAATCCATTTGGGAGAAGCCAGCACCCTTTCTTCTATCCTCAGCCCAGAAAGCCCAAAAGCAGGGTCAGATTCACTCTGAGATTAAGAAAGCTCACCCTTCCAGGGACCTCACTTTATGTGTTCTATTCAAGGCCCTGGAAGGTGTTCACATGCTCACATACCACTAAAAGTTTGTGTCTCGCTGAAAATTTTCGAAAGTGAGCGTTTTTTGTATTCCTTGTCCTAAAGTGGGTCCTCCACATTCTCTCAGCCTTGGGCTCCACAACACCTGGCTCTGCCCTGGCTCTGGAGGCTTAACACAGGCTCCTTTCAGGACACCTTCTCACAAACATGGCGCTTCACTTGTTGGGGAACACTGTTTGCTGGAGAACAGTATTAAGACTCTTCCTTCTCCAAACTTGTATGAAGAAGCCTAAAACATTGTTGATGGGAATATAAACTGGTGCAACCACTGTGAACATCAGTATAAAGATTCCTCAAAAAAACTCCAACTAGAAATTCCCTTTGATGCAGCTATTCTCCTCCTTGGTATCTTTCAGAAAGATTTAAGACATTTTATGGCAGTGATGTATGCATACTCATGTTTATGGCAGCACAACTCAGAATAGCTAAATGTTGGAGGTGGCCCATATGCCCATCAACACATGAAGGGATAAAGAAAATGTGATAGTCATCCATAATGGAACACTTCTCAGCCAGAAGGAAGGACAAACTTAAGTCATTTGTAGGAAAATGGATATACCTTGAGACTATGATGTTAAGGGGAATGAATTAGATCCACAAACTTAAATATCGTATGGTTTCTTTCATATGAAAACTCAAATGTATAAATAAAGCACAAAATAAAGGATGTATTGTCTTGGTTACTTTTCTGTCATTGCTGAGACAAAATACCTGACACCCAGAATTAAGGTAGGAAAGATTTATTTAGCTCACAGTCTGTGGAGATTTCAGTCCATGCTCAGCTGGCTCCAAGGCAGGGTGGCACATGGCAGAAGGCAACCATTCATGGCAGTGGAAGATAGCAAAAGCAGCAAGAGCAAAAGGGAGAAGTGGCAGCAAGCAGCCCCTTTGTGTCCCTTAAATATCCAAACTATCCACCCCAGGGTGGCTGTAGCACTCACACCTATGAATCAAACATAAACTCTAGAAGTCTACCCCATAACTGGATGAGGCTTTGGGGGGACATCCAGAGCCAAACTGTAACATTCCACTCCTGGACCCCCAAAGACTCATGCATATCTCTTCATGTAAAAGACATTTTAGTCCTGCTCTAAGAGTTGTTAAAGTCCTAACAGTTTCAGCATTGCTAAAAAAGTCCAAGTCCCAAGTCTCCTCCAAGATGTAAGGTGAACTCTTAGCTGTGAGACCCTGTGCAAATGAAAAGT